>NC_137875.1:22422513-22702513 GCF_963924005.1 Protomyctophum bolini
TTTAAACCTGTTTCACAGATGTTTCAGATCTTTCACAGATGTTTCAGAGAGATAAAGGTTAACAGTTCCGAGACGGAGATTGATTAATCTCCGTCAAGTTAGTGATAGATTCAAAACCGGTCGCACAGCCTAGGAGAGCTTGTTGCACAGTCCTCGGTGTGACACGTCATCGAAAATGTTCCCTGCCAGGCTGCCGGTTTAGCCGACGACAACTAAAATCTTAAAATGTTAATAACTCACGATCTAAATCATCCCGTCCAATTCTAAGAGAAGAATGTGTTTTTTGTTGTTGTCGATCGCATCGATAGTGTTGTGGCTATTGTTAGCTGCTACACACACATTCACAACAACATCCGGTCCGTCTGTAAAAGTGGTCCGGGCACTATAAACGATGGGCACATTTTATGAATGGTTTAAATAACCCCGGGCCCTTAAGGTGTTAAAGACGGTAAAGATGGTGTTTGTTTCAGAGATGATGATGATGCTGTGTGTGTGTGAGATCAGTGTGATCATGTGTTTGTTTCAGAGATGATGATGATGCTATGTGTGTGTGTGATCAGTGTGATCATGTGTTTGTTTCAGAGCTCAGGGAGGCCGTGGAGGAAGTTTTGCCGACGCTCAAAGAGCAGGGCATATCCGTGCTCCTCCTATCAGAGAACAGCAGCGTGGATGACATCACCTCGCTGTCATCCAATATGATCGGCCAGGAGTCCGAGCAGCCTCTGTCCCGACAGCTCAGAGCCAACGTCACCGTCAGGAGCATCGCTCTGTACATCTATACCTCTGGAACCACGGGTAACTACACACACCTGTCCACTAAACCTGTACACCTACACCTGAACATCAACAGGTAACTCACCTGTACACACCTGTCCTCTACACCTGTACACCTACACCTGAACATCCACAGGTAACTCACCTGTACACACCTGTCCTCTACACCTGTACACCTACACCTGAACATCCACAGGTAACTCACCTGTACACACCTGTCCTCTACACCTGTACACCAACACCTGAACATCCGCAGGTAACTCACCTGTACACAGTACACACCTGTCCTCTACACCTGAACATCCACAGGTAACTCACCTGTACACACCTGTCCTCTACACCTGTACACCTAAACATCCACAGGTAACTCACCTGTACACACCTGTCCTCTACACCTGTACATCTACACCTGAGGAGCCACGGGTAACTACACACACTTGTACATCTACACCTGTCCTCTACACCTGTACATCTACACCTCAGAAACCACCGGTAACTACACACCTGTTCATACCTGTACATCTACACCTAAGGAACCACAGGTAACTCAGTAAGAATATAAAAAACAGTAGTGTAACATCAATTCAAAACCTGTCTGTACATGAAAAGTCATCATGTGATAAGTGACGTGATATCAGAATGCGTGTCGACATGTTCACTAGCCCGGCTCGGAATCTGAGAGATTAGTACGGGAGAACAACTCTAGTAACTGGCACAGGAGGCTGAAAACTGCCATAAAGACATGCACATCTACAACCTAATGGGCTGGGTGCCATAAAGACATGAACATCTACAACCTAATGGGCTGGGTGCCATAAAGACATGAACATCTACAACCTAATAGGCTGGGTGCCATAAAGACATGCACATCTACAACCTAATGGGCTGGGTGCCATAAAGACATGAACATCTACAACCTAATAGGCTGGGTGCCATAAAGACATGCACATCTACAACCTAATAGGCTGGGTGCCATAAAGACATGCACATCTACAACCTAATAGGCTGGGTGCCATAAAGACATGCACATCTACAACCTAATAGGCTGGGTGCCATAAAGACATGCACATCTACAACCTAATAGGCTGGGTGCCATAAAGACATGCACATCTACAACCTAATAGGCTGGGTGCCATAAAGACATGCACATCTAAAACCTAATAGGCTGGGTGCCATAAAGACATGCACATCTACAACCTAATAGGCTGGGTGCCATAAAGACATGAACATCTACAACCTAATGGGCTGGGTGCCATAAAGACATGCACATCTACAACCTAATGGGCTGGGTGCCATAAAGACATGCACATCTACAACCTAATAGGCTGGGTGCCATAAAGACATGCACATCTACAACCTAATAGGCTGGGTGCCATAAAGACATGCACATCTACAACCTAATAGGCTGGGTGCCATAAAGACATGCACATCTACAACCTAATAGGCTGGGTGCCATAAAGACATGCACATCTACAACCTAATAGGCTGGGTGCCATAAAGACATGCACATCTACAACCTAATAGGCTGGGTGCCGGATCAACAACAGTGATAGTTCAAGAATAAAAAGAGTCCGCACACCAACTCTCAACAACTCCTCTAGTAGTAAGTAACCCCACACCTGTACACACCTGTACAACTCAAGAAGTCATATTTGTACTGTACATGTTTGTTTGCTTGGTTTCCAGGGTTACCTAAGGCCTCATACACACGCATCAATCAAACACATGTTCTGTGTCTTGTCTGTGTTTAATGGGCGCCACATGGTTTGACCAAACATTTTTGGCAGAACACAGCCATCAAACACAAATGTTGGGTCAAACCATGTGACTCCCATTGGAAATGCATTATGGCGGCCATTAAACACAGACAAGACACAGAACATGTGTTTGATATGTGTGTATGGGGCCCTATAGCAGCGCTGGTGATTGTTTGTTTGTTTGTTTGGTGACTGTTTGTTTGTTTGGTTTCCAGGGTTACCTAAAGCAGCGATGGTGACTCATGAGAGGGTGTGGGCTGCCTCCTTCATCCAGGCATCGACGGGAGTGACAGCGGACGATGTTTTCTATATCAACCTGCCTCTGTACCACAGTGCTGGGTTCCTTATAGGCATGGCTGGATGTATAGAGAGAGGTAATAATAATAATAACTAGAAACAAAATTCCAAGACATTTTACTGGGTGCCTGCAGCTCGCCAAGTCTGTGCAGCATTTGAGCCACGGACCACCATTTGATGACATTTAGCCTATCAGACCCATTTGAGCCATCCGACCAGCATTGGATGACATTTAGTCTATCAGACCCTCTAAGGGTCCATTTAGTTACATGTATATATTCTCAGAGTTACAGACCTGTAAGGTTCTATTTGGTTCCATGTATTACACTCTCAGAGTTACAGACCTGTAAGGGTCCATTTGGTTACATGTTAAAATAAATAACTTAAAATATAAGAAAACAAAACAAAGAAAAATACAAAAAAGAACTCTGAGCATATCCGAAAAGGAGTGAGAAAGTAAAAACGTATATACTCTCACCCCTCTGTAATTTAATAATTACTCGCTGATTTCTTTTCCTTTTTTTCCCAAAGGTAATACGATAGTTCTTCGGAGGAAGTTCTCAGCCTCTCAGTTCTGGGACGACTGCAGGAAGTTCAACGTGACAGTGATGCAATACATCGGAGAGACCCTCAGATACCTCTGCAGTACCGCTAAGGTAATCCATTACATTGTATTATTTAATAGATTACATTATCTTAGGTAATCGATTACATTATCTTAGGGCCGTAAACCAGGAAGTGAATGGCTGCGCGCGCAGCATAACAGGTCCGGTAGGCGCTGAAGTAAAAATGTGATATGCATGCAAGAACGTACATATTCTTTTTGTTCAGCAGAACTTCAAGTCAACCATAAATAAATAATTAAAGTCCATCTACTTAGTTCAAATGTCCTCCTCCTTAGTTGGGATAATATGAATATGAGACTTGTAGAGTTCTTCAACAGCCTAAAACAGGTGCGACTGACTAATGGCTCGTACACACTGCACGATATTTATTCCGATTATGCCCATTATTATTTTGGCGCTCACCGTCAAAACTCCCAATCTGGCGCAAGATTTGGCATTGATCGCCGAGGTTTTGCTCGCTGTGTGGCTCTGCGAGAAGATATAGCGCCGATAAAAGCGCTTGCCTACGCCTTCCCGAGCGTTTTTGAATATCAAGCAGGGTTGATATTTGGCTCTGTCACCGACTGGACATCGTACAGTATGAACTGGGTTATTACAGCCAATGAGAGCACAGGACCGCTGTGCTCACTGCTCACAGCACTTCTGTCTGTCTGTCTGTCGTGTCGACTGTATCGATAGATGATCAGATGATAACCTTTATTCCTTGGGTAAATCCCTGTCCTGTGTCGTACATGGTAGCCATATTAGCCCAATGTTGCTGTTAAATAGTCTATAAAACCATAACCAACTAATTTCACTTGAATAATGTTGATAAAACCACATTGGAGCAAACTTTTGGACTGTGTGTGTGTGTGTGTGTGTGTGTGTGTGTGTGCAGAGTTATTTTATGAAAATCAAGAATTAACGTCCTGTCTCCCTGCAGCCCACGTAGGCTACACTACACGCTGTCACAAACATTTCCCCGTGTAGCCTGGCTATTCCTGTGCATGCACAGAGAGAGAGAGAGGCGTCCTCTGTGCTGGTCTCGCGCTCGTATCATCCTGCACGTGCGTGAGATGTAAAAAATTATGAAATAAAAACAAATTAATATCGGGTCTTGATCACATCTTGGTGAACTCTTACAGTGTGTGATGCCTAGTCTGCGACCAATCGTTTATTGTGGGAAAGCCACAACAATATAATGTCAGACCATTTAAAAAAAAGTCTCCAGCAGTGTGAAATACATAACGATCTGATGACTCGCCGACAACTTTAAATCTCCTACAGTGTGTCAGGGCCTTAAAGAATGATGGTCGAATGGGTCGAATCTGAAAAGGCCCATTCAGACACGCCCATTCAGAAAATCACAGATTTCTCAATGAAGGTCTAGCTGAGTGTCAAAAATGTGAAAATACACTAGGGAAACTAAAAACACAAAAAATCTTGAAAATGTTCAAATTCATGGTGGAGCCCCTTTAACCCTCACTTTATGAATTTAACACATTGTGTAAAAAGATGAATATCCTTCTCCATATTTTCTTTCGGTAGTGGCCGTGTGTAAAAAGATGAATCCTTCTCCGTGTTTTCAGAAAGAAAACGAGATGGAGCACAAGGTCCGGATCGCCATCGGAAACGGCGTGCGGTCGGAGGTCTGGACAGAGTTTCTGAGTCGTTTCGGAGACATAAAAATGAGGGAGCTGTACGCCGCCACGGAAGGAAACATCGGATTCATCAATTACACCGATAAGATCGGAGCTGTGGGTAGAGTCAACTTCCTGCACTCGGTGGGTACTTTGTTTTTGATTGAAAAGGTTTATTGGGGAACATAGAACCTGTTTTTGTTTAACCCGGGAACATATTATAAGTGGGGAACATAGAACACAACACAGAGGTACAATTAAGGCTAAAATTATAACATTGGCGTTTTCTAGAGCAAGGATTGGTCTATTTTAATTTAGCATTCAAGATGGAACCCAAAACCGAACCCGCATTATACTAAAACAGATTCTGATCCGGTGGCACCCAAGCACCACCACTTTCGTCCACCAGGTGGAACTCAATGTGTTAATATTTAATATGTAATATTTCAGAGGTTCTACACATCTATACAGTGTAATATGTAATATTTCAGAGGTTCTTCACCTGCACTCTGATTAAGTTTCATATTTAATCCATTTAGGCCGATTCTAAAAAAAGGACCCCAAAAATTATATGTAATTGGCCGCCCACAATCTGAAAATATTCCAGGGACCCCAGTCATCCCACCAGAAGCAAATATTTGAGTTGAAAACGTTCGCTCTGAAAGAATATATATTCAAAGATTTGCCACATTTTTGTGATTTTTCTTGTAGCGTGGCACCGAGTGCCATATCTAAGGTATAACATAATTCTTAAATCCCATCCTGAATGGGTTAATACAGTTTAATGTGTAATATTATAGAGGTTCTTTCCCTACGCGCTGATTAAGTTTAATATTTAATACAGTTTTATTGTGTAATATTTCAGAGGTTCTTCCCCTACGCGCTGATTAAGTTTAATATTTAATACAGTTTAATGTGTAATATTTCAGAGGTTCTTTCCCTACACACTGATTAAGTTTCATATTTAATACAGTTTAATGTGTAATATTTCAGAGGTTCTTCCCCTACGCGCTGATTAAGTTTCATATTTAATACAGTTTAATGTGTAATATTTCAGAGGTTCTTCCCCTACACACTGATTAAGTTTCATATTTAATACAGTTTATTGTGTAATATTTCAGAGGTTCTTCCCCTACACACTGATTAAGTTTCATATTTAATACAGTTTATTGTGTAATATTTCAGAGGTTCTTCCCCTACACACTGATTAAGTTTCATATTTAATACAGTTTATTGTGTAATATTTCAGAGGTTCTTCCCCTACACATTGATTAAGTTCGATGTGGAGAAAGAGGAACCGGTGAGGAACTCCCAGGGTCTCTGTGTCCCAGCAGACAGAGGTAATGATTTCACTCTCAGCAGTGTTGATTTTGACAGCAAAGTTTGGTTTTAGTTTTTTGTCATATAGTCTCTTGAATATTCTTCCTTTAGTTTAATCACGTTTTAGTCACCTGGAATGTTTTAGTGTTAGTCTAGTTTTAAATAAATCTACAGTTGATAAATCAACGTTTGATTTATTCGACTAAGATGTATTTTGTGGACCTTGATGCCGTAATGGCTGATCTTACAGTTGCTGAAAATAGCAGATCTACAAGCTCACAACCCGTCGCAGCGCGGCGCGTTGTTTTCAGCATGCAACCAAGTGCATTTTCAGCATGCAACCAAGAGTAAAATGACTTTTATTTTATTTATACTGGATCTCTTGTCCACTAGTCTTTTCCTAACATTTTAGTCTAGTTTTTATTTGTTGACAAAACTGTCAATATATTTAGTCTTAGTCATCATAGCTTAGTTTTCATTTAGTTTCCATTTATTTTTCGTCAGTGAAAAAAAGTAGACGAACATTCTTCCTCTTAGTATTAGTCGACAAAATCAACACTGACTCAGTGTCTCTGAGGTAATAATTTAACTCCCAGGTCTCTGTGTGACTGTGTCCCAGCAGACAGGTAAGAATCTACAAGCTCACAAAGTATTGAGGGTTGAAGTGTTTAAATGTTTGAAGGTAATACACATTATCATGAATCCAACATGTTCATAGAAAAGATCACGTGTAAACAAACCAATGAAAACGATTAAGTATACGAAGATTTTTATGAAAAAGCTTAATCTGCAACACATGTAATGGTTGCTCTCCCCCTCTCTCTCTCTGTCGCTCTCTTCCCCCCCCCCCCCCCCCCCCCCCTCTCTCTCTCTCTATCAGGTGAGACTGGTCTGCTGGTGGGGAAGATCACTAAGATCTCTCCGTTCGTGGGCTACGCGGGGAACCGCCAGCAGACGGAGAAGAAGCGTCTGTTCGACGTGATGAGGAAAGGAGACCAGTACTTCAACACAGGAGATCTGCTCTGGATCGACCGGGAGAACTTTGTGTATTTTAAAGATCGAGTCGGTGACACGTTCAGGTGAATGTCTCTCTCTCTCAGCCTCTCAACATGTATGATAGCTTGGTAATGCTTGCTTAAAGTGCCCTAAACAAACTTTTAAAAAGGCCATAGATTTGGCTGCCACGTGACCTAATTCCGAATGCCAAATGTTATAGCAGCTATAGAAAAAAACGCTCACAGATTTTAATTTATCGTGACATTTTCCTGGAATCAATTATGCTGCGTTCACACAGGCAGATGCAAAGATTCACAGCATATTTGTCGCTTTGTATCTTTGTAACCTCTTAAACCCCAGGGGGGGAAATCTGCAACATCGGAGTTGACAGGCATTGGTTCGACAACACCGTCGCTTCCGACAATGCGCTGCCAGTTACAACTAACCCGTGGCGTGGGTTAAAACTCACCCATGGCTCCCGACATGCGTGACAGGTTAAAACTAACCCGTGGCAAGTTAAAACTCATCCATGGCTCTCGCCATGCGCGGCAGGTTACAACTAACCTGGTGGCAGGTCAAAACTAACCCGTGGCTCCCGACATGCGCGGCAGGTTACAACTAACCTGGTGGCAGGTCAAAACTAACCCGTGGCTCCCGACATGCGCGGCAGGTTACAACTAACCTGGTGGCAGGTAAAAACTAACCCGTGGCTCCCGACATGCACAGCAGGTTAAAAGTAACCAGTGGCATGTTAATAGCTAACCAGTGGTAGGTTAAAACTAACCCGTGGCAGGTTAAAACTAACACGTGGCTACCGACATGCGTGGCAGGTTAAAACTAACCTGTGGCTTTCTGTGAGGTTAGGTGTATGATATCGGGGTTTTTTTTATTTATTTTTTTAATAAAATTAAAATTAAAATGTATTACTAGTTAGTACTTCGGACCAAACACATGAACCCCCTCGATACTCAGTGTAAAGAGTGTACTTGGTACTCTCTTTTTTCACCATATAGGCCACCTGTACTCTCTAGAGAAAATGACAGAATCAAATATCAGTAACACAGTCCAGAATAGGAACGTTAGGGTTCATGTGGTCCTTGTTTTATCAGGTGAAAGATGTTATGGTCAGGTGGAAGACAGAGGACATGGCTGTGATAGAGAACATGTTATACATGGTCAGGTGGAAGACAGGACATGGCTGTGATAGAGAACATGTTATACATGTATGTTCAGGTGGAAAGGAGAGAACGTGGCCATGTGCTATATGTTATATATTTATTCATGTTCAGGCGGAATATGTCATGTATTTATTCATGTTCAGGCATAATATGTTTTTCAGGTGGAATATGTTATGTATTTATTCATGTTCAGGTGGAATATGTTATTCCTGTTCAGGCAGAATATGTTATGTATTTATTCTAGGGCAGGTACCCGATTATCATTTTTAATCTAATTAATTAGAAGCTTTGTAATTAATCAATCTCGATTAATCGCATTTTAATCGCATATCAATATTCAACCCGAGAACAGTGAGAAACCTTTTTTTTTTCAAATGTTTTTTGGTATCCCAGTGAATCAATGAATAGTGACTACGGGATTCCACTCATTTTCAACAATTTACTGTCATTAATATACCTTACACCGGGGCTCCACCGGGCGCGTCAGCGTCGCGTCAGCGTCAGGGAATGTTCCCTTTTTAATCAATGAAGGGTGGCTCCACTGCCCGCGTTGCGTGACTGCATTAAAATTGCCCCGGTTCGTTTTTTGACGCACGTGACGGAGAGTGGAGACGGTGTTAGAGTGGATATAATAAAAAGGTCCCCCCCATTCTGTGTTGCCTAGAACTGGAGGTCTGAAAAAACATGAAGTACATCTCACTGACATCACAAAAATGTACTTCATAATGTTACTGTTTTTTTCAGACCTCCAGTTGTAGGCAACACAGAATGGGGGGACTTTTTTATTATTTCCAGTTTTCCACACAACTTATTTCCAGTTTTCCACACAAAATGAGTGGTATTCCCCTTTAAGCAATACATTTTTTTTCCCAACAGATAAACAAGTGCAGCAAGTGCCTATAAAGTGTCTTCAGTGTTTATATGAATACTCAAATTTGCTTTACATGGCGGAGGAAACTGTGGAATGAACTACCGGTATCTGGGGAGTGCATTTCACATGGGGTTGGGGCAGACCATTGTCTGACCACGGACTTCCATGCTTTCTGCTTCAGTATGTTTCACATCGAGGACAGCTTGACAGCTTTGTGCTGTGGTGAAATCACTGCAAGCCTCCGGCATTGCACACAACCATGCTGCTATCCACGACGTGTCCATCCAGCTTTTAAATCTAAATGTCCCATCCATGGAGCAAAAGTGATATAAGCGCATCATTTGATTAGTTTGGGTTTTGGCTTTGTTGTTGTCTGACGGAGCTGTAGTGTAGAGTGGACTGCTACTGCTGCTCGCTCGATGCTGCTGCTGCGGTGCAGGCGTGCCGCAGCCTATTCAGTACTTGAAACGTGCCCAGTGAGAAACGTTCCGCGGTGAAAAAAAGGTGCGATTAAATGCGTTCATTTTTTTAACACTACTCTGTAGTTAATTAATCTAAATGAATGCGTTAAAGTCCCGGCCCTAATTTATTCATGTTCAGGCGGAATATGTTATGTATTTATTAATGTTCAGGTGGAATATGTCATGTATTTATTCATGTTCAGGCGGAAAATGTCATGTATTTATTCATGTTCAGGCGGAATATGTCATGTATTTATTCATGTTCAGGTGGAATATGTTATGTCTTTATTCATGTTCAGGTGGAATATGTCATGTATTTATTCATGTTCAGGTGGAATATGTCATGTCTTTATTCATGTTCAGGTGGAATATCTTATGTATTTATTCATATTCAGGTGGAAAGGAGAGAACGTGGCCACCTCAGAGGTCGCAGACATTCTCACCATGGCGGACTGTATCGCTGAGGCAAATGTCTACGGGGTCAAAGTTGAAGGTAAATAAATACAATTTGGACTTAACATCCATAGATCTGAAAAGAGGCATATAATAGATGTAACATCCTAGCACCACGCATCGCCAATGGGAAGAAGGCAAAAGTGGGAGGGCGATAGTGTTTGGGTTTGTTTTACTTGGAAAAGCAAACATGGCAACCCATGATGTTTTCATATACCCAGTTGCGTGGGAAGTGCGTGATGTTTTCATATACCCAGTTGCGTGGGAAGTGCAAACGTGTTGCCTAACTTTTATCAACACATTGACTTCGCCACACGAGGTAAAAATACCTTGGATCATTGTTATTCTCTCCTGAAGGGAGGGTATAAACCCCAAGTCCTTCCTGCTATTGGGGGGAGTGACCACGCTGCTATTATACTGAGACCAGCGTATGTCAACAAACGTCGGGGGCGCGCACCGGTGACACGGACGGTCTCTCGTTGGACAGACCAGTCAGAAGCTGCGCTGCAGGTTGCACTGCATGACGCCGTCTGGAGTGAGTATAGCAGCTCAACCCCCATAAGTGACATTAATGTTTTCACTACGTCAGTACTAGAAACTATTTGTAAGACAACAGAGGCTGTAATCCCCAAGTCCACCATTAGGATATTTCCAAACCAGAAACCCTGGATAAATATCCGCGAGGCTCTGAATAGGAGAACAGCCACTCATAAGTCAGGGCTTGTGACGGGCAATAAGGATGCCTATAGAGCAGCATGTTACGACATGTAGAGAGCAGTGAGGGATGCCAAAAGGCAGTATGGAGAAAAGGTGGATCTACAGTTTCAACAGGGAGACTCTAGGAGTTTGTGGAAAGGGTTGAGGGAGATGACAGACTATAAGGCCCCCCTCCTTGGAAAATGCTGACATGTCTCTGGCAAATGAACTAAACATCTTTTATGCACGCTTTGTGATACCCTTGGTAACAGGCAGGTCAGTGCAGATAGAGCAGAGACAGTCAGAGAGGCAGAGGATAGCCCTCTCACAGTGTCTGAGAATTCGGTGAGGAGGATGTTCAGTAAAGTGAACATCAGGAAGGCTGCAGGACCAGATGGCATTGCAGGACGAGTACTGAAAACATGTGCCGACCAACTTGCACCAGTATTCACAGCAATATTCAATCACTCTCTGGCCCAGTCCATTATTCCCACATGCTTCAAGGAGTCCATTATTATACCGGTACCCAAGATCCAAAAACCCAGCTGTCTAAATGACTATCGCCCAGTAGTGCTAACATCAGTAGTGATGAAGTGCTTTGAAAAGCTGATTAAAGGCCACATTTCTTCCCTACTGCCAGGGTCTATCGTCCCAATAGATCCACTGATGATGCCATCGAGCATATCCTTGAGACTGTTCTTGTCCACCTGGACGACAAGAAGAAGAAGGATACCTACGTGCGGCTATTATTTATTGATTATAGCTCCGCTTTTAACACCATCATTCCATCCAGGCTCATCAGCAAACTAAGGGACCTAGGAGTCAGCAGCACACTGTGTCGATGGATCCATGACTTCCTGACAGGCAGACCACAGGCGGTGAAAGCCGGAAGACACATCTTATCAACCATGACCCTCAACAGAGGTGCACCACAAGGCTGCGTACTGACTCCACTACTGTACTCTCTGTACACACATGACTGTGTAGCCACCCAGGAATCAAATTAAATTGTGAAGTTTGAAATCAGGCCAATCACAGCCGTGTCATCTGCAGAGGGGAATGAGTCCCCCTACCTGGAGGAGGTGGAGAGACTGACTCACTGGTGTCAGGATAACAGTCTCCTCCTGAACACCAGCAAAACAAAGGAGATGATAGTGGACTTCAGGTTAAAGGGCAACAAGAACTACGCCCCCCTTAACATCAGTGGGACCACGGTGAAAGGGTAACCTGTTTTAAATATCTAGGTGTACACCTGACTGAAGACCTGTCATGGTCAACCCAGACGAACGCTGTGGTGAAGAAGTCACGGCAGAGGCTGTACCATCTCAGACGCCTGAGATCTTTTGGAGTGTCTCCTCTTGCATTACACAACTTCTACACCTGCACCATAGAGAGCGTCCTGTCAGGAAACATCACAGCGTGGTATTTGGAACTGTACGGTGCGAGACCAGCAAGCCCTGCAGAGGGTCGTCAGGATGGCGGGGAGGATCACAGGAGGCAGCTTCCCAGCCCTCCAGGAGATCTACACCAAGCGCTGCAGAACAAAGACCAAGCGGATCATGGAGGACAGTACCCACCCGGCTCATGGTCTGTTTGAGCTGCTGAGGTCCGGGAGAAGATACAGGATACACAAGGCTGTCCTGGAAAGACTGAGGAAAAGTTTCTTCCCCCAGGCCATTAGGATTTTAAATGATGACATGGAACTTGGGAGACGACAGCGATCAGGTCACCCCCCACGCACTTGAGCGTGGAGAGGGGCAGTTGAGTGCACATGCGCACATACAACCCCCCTCTCCCTTCACATGGACATGACTTTTTTAATATGTATGTGACAAATAAAGATTGATTGAAACGTGGCAACCTGGCTGAGTAGCCCTGTACTGTACTGTACTGTACTGTACTGTACTGTACTGTACTGTACTGTACTGTACTGTACTGTACTGTACTGTACTGTACTGTACTGTACTGTACTGTACTGTACTGTACTGTACTGTACTGTACTGTTCCCATCCTTTGTTGTGTACTGTTCCTCTCTGTGCTGTACTGTGCTGCTCTCCTCTGTACTGTACTGTTCCTCTCTGTGCTGTACTGTGCTGCTCTCCTCTGTACTGTACTGTACTGTAGCGACTTTGGTGGCAGTGCAATGACCATTGTTCCGCGGGTGGTGTTGAGGCTCGGCATTCGGCGCGACATGAGGAGATAGATCTGGAACAACTCTGTGCCGTCACTTGCGCACAACGTTTTGCATACAACATTACCTATGTAGATTGTATATAATGTATACAGAGATGGGAAGTAATGTTACTTAAGTACTTTTTTATCTAGTATCTGTACTTTTTAGTATCTATACTCTACTATTTCCAAAACAGGCATGTTACTTTAGTTTTAATAATTGACAGCGAGATTACGGGGTTCTTCTGTCGCTCGCTTTCTCTCACATACATCGGATACAATATTGACGGCTGAAACCGTGATACATCGTTCACGTAGTGTCTGGATCGGTAAAATCCATGGTTACATCAGTTTTTTTCCATGTTGTATTTTCACCCTATATTGTGATTCTGAGGTGCCTTGAATCCGAGTCCGAGTGTCGGTTGATCAGTTGTCAAATTGATCAGTTGCCACTGTAGCACGCTGATTGACAATGATCCACAGCTGTTTCTTCTTTGAGTCTAGACTCTGGGGTGTTTTGGGTGTGTGGGGGGGGAGGAGGGAGATAGTGGGAGAGTGAGGCGGAGTTTTAGCCAATAACAGCGTGAGGGTGTGACGGTGTGTTCAACCCCAGTTCCCAGTACAGTTTTATAATGAAAACGCAAACTACGCAATGGAATATATATTTCCCCTATAAAATATCTTAGTTTTACCAGAATTGTTCATGTGCCTCTGCACATAAGACAAGCCCCCACCCTCCAGGTGTTTAAATCACACCTCAAGACTTACATTTATTCCTTGGCATTTCCAAGCACAGTATGAGATGTTTTGATGTTTAACGTGACACTGTGCATGTTGTTTTTTTTTAAACTTTTAATGAAGTTGTGTTTTTTAATGTTTTACTGTAAAGTACTTTGGTAAAACGTTACAACGTTGTTGTTTTCAAATGTGCTATATAAATAAAGGTGGTATGGTATGTGAAATAGTATGTTTATGATTATTTATTGAAATTATGAGAATCGCGATGTAGCGCCTGGTCTTGGTGGGGTGACATCCAGCAGGAGGCAGCAGTCCGCGGAGGACCTCGCTTCCCGCTGCTCGATTCCACCCGCACCGGGGAGAACTCTGAGGAGGGAAGGGATCCGAACTTTTCACACTTCGCAACTTTAAACACTTCGCAACTTTTCACACTTCGCAACTTTTCACACTTCGCAACTTTTCACACTTCGCAACTTTTCACACCACCAAATCTCCTGGTTACATCAATGTCATTCATGTGAAGTGGTTTTTTTGTGCTTATTTGTTGGAATTCGCTATGGTGAGTCACCACCCCCGGATGACCCGGGTTGCTCAGATTCTACCCAGGGTACTTGGGAGAATCTAATCGGGAACATGGGTGAATCGTATCGTGTCATATCGGCAGGGATTCAATGTATCGTATCACCTAGCCAATTAAAGCATAATGTATTGTATCACCTTGGCAATTAAAGCATAATGTGAGTGGTATATGTCAGCACGCAGCCTATGCATCTTTTAAATTGAATAGCCTTCAAATTATTTATTATTATGTATTTCTACACAGGGCATGAAGGAAGGATCGGCATGGCTGCTGTCACGCTGACAGAAGACTCGGAGTGGAACGCACCCGAAACCTTTAAGCTAGTGAGCAGCTTCCTGCCTGCGTACGCACGACCTCGTTTCATAAGGATACAGGTATGAACCAATCAGCAACAACCTCGTTTCATCAGGATACAGGTATGAACCAAGCAGCAGCCTGCCTGCTTAACGACCTGGCTTCATCGGGATATACAGGCGTTAACCAGTCAGCAACGACCTGGCTTCATCAGGATATACAGGCGTTAACCAGTCAGCAACGACCTCGCTTCATCAGGCTACAGGTGTTAACCAATCAGCAACCACCTCTCTTCATCAGGACGTACAGGTATGAATTAACCAATCGGCAACGACCTCTCTTCATCAGGATATACAGGTATTAACAAATCAGCAACCACCTCTCTTCTGTGATTTTATAGAGATGACAGCTCATTACTGTGATGTGTTATAGAGACTAGTCCTTACCCGTTCTGAATATATGAACAGCAAATGATATTCAGTGTGGGTAATGCGATGTAATAGATCACATTACTGATAGGCAGGGAATAGTTTACAGATGATCTTGGGAAGTTGGGTTAGGCACAAAAGTATAGGCTAATATGGATGGATGGATGGATGGATGGATAGATAATGTTGCTGGTGGCCAACCGATAACCCTAACGGCTACCCTAACCCTAACCGATAACCCTAAGGGCTGCTGGTGTACCGAGCAAATTAAAACAAAAGCCTACGGGGCACCCGCACTCTTCTAACTTCTTCCCCGTTATGAGCCTACACTCATAACGGGGAATAACACTTCTATAACATTATAACATAATGTTATAGTTGTAGATTTTCCTATGCAAGTCAATGGGAAAAAAATATTCACTAATAGATGCTGTAGTACAATCATAAGTACACCATTGATGTGTGATCTATATTTGTTGGTAATATTCTGCATAGAAATAAAGCTATTGAATATTTTCACTTTCGGTGTTGCACTTTGTAGACGGTCCCTAACTGCTCAGCTGACCGTCTGCTGCCCATAGAGATGCATATAATCTACTGTATTAAAGTCGGAGGTTGGCTTTTTGGGCTTCAAATCAAATTGCAGTTTTTTGTGCTTTATCTAATCAGGATAAGAATGAGACGTTTTTTGTGATTTAGGAATGTTTCGTTCCTGAGTACTCAAGTGGTGTCGACAGGGCAGCCAAACGTTAGTCATTGCATCTGTCTGTATGTATTTTATCATTGTATTTTACGGGATGTGTGTTTCCCTTCCGTCGAGTGGTGGCTTAAATTATTGATATGTTCTGATCCAACAGAGCCACCCCGATAGATAATCATTCCGTTGTGATCGTGGCCGGGCTGTTCAATGTTTCACATTAGGTGCAGGAAAGATGAGATCTGTAACTGCGCGACGCGCGTCGTCAGTGACCAGGCGTGTCACCCGCGTTTGGTTTGAAGTTATAATATGAAGTGACGTTCAAACATCGCATTGCAAAGTGGTTAAATAACCGTAGTAGGCTATGCGCCGTGTGTAACAGCTGCCTGTCTGCCACAATCGTGCCTGCGCAGTTTTTACCCGTGTGTGGTTTGAATCGTCAATCGCCTGTCCGTGCAAAGGACAGCAGAGGGGGAGGGGCCTGAGGTGGTGTGGAGCAGATCAGCTAGTTTTGAGGGGGTTGGAAATATCCCGGTCACTGTGAAGGCCGTAGTACTGTAAATATGACATGAATATGAATGCAAAGTAGTGGTTAATGTGTGGACAGGCTAGCTGTTGCTGTTGTGCATGGTGAGATGTGTGCAAACGGTGTAGTTTAGTAGGAGAAGACGGCCAAAGGATGCAACACACACACACAGTCAGCGGCGCCAAATTGTATAGGGCACTCTTTGTTGTGTTGCGGCGGTAGCTAGAGGAAGCATGCCAGTGGGGTAACGGTGAGAACGGTGGCCTGTGATGCAGGTGTCGCTAAGGGGCGGAGGTGTGTGAGGGTGCGAGGTTAATTCACGAATATATTCATTATTAATCATTAATGTGTCATATCGAAAAAAGGGCTTCGTTAAGACCTCCATATTCATATGGTCAATGCCTGTGTGAAAAGTGGGAGTGATTGGTGCAGGCAATGAGGAGATACGGCGGTGTTGCAGACAGACAGACATTGTTAGAATTATAGTATGATGATGACGGGTCATTACTGTGATGTGTTATAAAGATGACAGGTCATTACTGTGATGTGTTATAGACAGGGCTGCACATAAGCGGTGCGCCAGTGCGCATGCGTCGACAAAACTCATTATGCGCTGTCAATCAAGCACCGGGAAGCACTTCTGCGGACCAACAGCTGGGGCCGCCCAGAATGATTATTATGGCAGAATACTAGTAAATTCTGTGGCGAGAGCATTTCCCACTGACTTCCCAATGGCTTCTCCGTTTCAGATGTGGAGCGAACTAAAAAGTAAAAGTTGTAAAAGGGCAAGCTTTGGATGCTTTGCACTATTCCCATTCGCTGCTGTGCTTGTGTTTGTTTTCCGGGTGCTGGAGCAAGTTGCTCGTGTGCGATGCCGTCTGCTGCACAACATGAAGCTTATCAACATGACAACACTGTGTCCCGACATACTGTCCCTTATTATCGTAAAGTCGGATAGTGTACATTGTTTATTTTGCACCGAGGAGCCATGTGTGTCTGACTCTGTGTTGACTGTGTACATCGCCTCGGCTAAAAACAAAAGGGAAGCCTGACATATGCTTCGCCGTACGACGTGTTGTATGTTAAACAAATAGCTGATCTGCAAGCTCACAACGTGTCGCCTCCGCAACACGTTGTGAGCTAGTACATCGGCTATTTAAATAAAAAATAGAAAAAAGGATCTAAATATTGCTTTGATGCTCATATATCCTTCAGTCATTGCTGATGCGCAACCTCTTTTTCTCATCCTTAGGAAGTATTAAGAAGTTTGTAATAGAATGTGCATATAGGGCTGGACCACACATGGACCTATAGCTGCAATTTGCAACTATAGATTTTTTTTAATAATGGGATGAATCTAGAGTTGCAATACTCTCCATTGACTCCCCAGTCCCCACTTATCCAATAAAAATTGTTTTGCTACAAGTTATTCATGCATCCCTCTTTTATCCATCCGGCGAGACAAGTCGTTGCATTTTGGGAGCACCAAGAAACTTCTCCAGGTGCTCCTCTGAGTACTAGACCAAAAGAGTTGTGTGCAGCCCTGGTTATAGAGATGACAGGTCATTACTGTGATGTGTTATAGAGATGACGGGTCATTATTGTGACGTTAGTCACAGGCACCCCACGGTTTTATTTGATAGGATGTGTGTGGACGTCCTGGTAGTCTAATGCTGTTCAGAATGCTCATGTTTGTTGAATCCGTGCCCAAGCCAGCAACCATCCGGGTCATCATAGTGGCCAAATCCAATATGGCCTTATGAATGCTTATCTGTATGACTGGGTGTGGCCGAACCTCTATTTTGCATATTTCAAAGATGGCGACTATCTGACAATTAGTTTTACTTTGTCATTTTTTGCAAACTATTTTGTGCTTTTTGAGCATTAGAAACACATTGGAATGCTCATATTCATGATTAAATCCATCTAGAGCACTCTGATTTGCTTATTGCAAATACTGTATGGCCTACATATCAAAAATGTTATGTAACATGAAGTTTCATCCGGATTTGAGTGTAGAGTTGTTGGAATAGGTTAAGATCAAACTGGAGAAAAGAAGCAACCTGTGTCTTCTTTTCCTTTCGGCTTTTCCCTTCAGGGGTCACCACAGCAAATCATCTGCCTCCATTTCACGCTGTCCCCTGCCTCCTCTTCTCTCACACCAACTAACTTCATGTCCTCTTTCACTACATCCATACATCTTCTCTTTGGTCTTCCTCTAGACCTCCTGCCTGGCAGTTCTAACCTCAGCCTCCCTCTACCAATATGCACACTACCCTCCTCTTTATGTGTCCAAACCATCTCAGTCTGACCTCTTTGGCTTTATCTCCAAAACATCTGACATGTGCTGCCTGTCCCTCTGATGTACTCATTCCTGATCCTATCCATCCTCGTTACTCCCAGAGAGAACCTCAACATTTTAGTTTATGCTACCTCCAGCTATGCTTCCTGTCTTTTCCTCAGTGCGACTGTCTCTAAAACATACATGTGTACAGATGTACTTTTATTGACAATAGAATAATAGCATAAGAGCATAATAATAATAATAGCTTAATAATTTATGCTGAGCATTTGTCAAAGGTATCACATTTTAACAGTGTTTAAATTGGAAATGCGACACAAACACACACACACACACACACACACACACACACACACACACACACACTCCGTCACACCATGCGCTCCGCCCTTTAGAGTCCTCACAGAGAAGACTTTTTTTTTTGGTCCTGATCATACAACTTCTATATATCGAGGTGCAAAGGATTCCAGCTTTGCATAATTTTCTGTTTCCAATAGGCCTACAGTACATAACTGTTGCAGCCTAAGTGGAGGAGCTTTACTGGCTGGGTCCTGTAAAGTTCCCAAGTCTTAGTCATGGAGTCAGTGACCAGCCCAATGTACTGAAATTTGGAATGTAGTGGCATTTTGACAAGCTGGATGCTGGATCAATCATCAATGTAGCCTGGCTAATAAGCCAGACTCAAATGTCCCGATTGGCCGCCCCAGTTCTCTGGTGTAGGAAATAGGCGTACAATTGAGCCTCTCTCCAGACCGTAATCCGCCGGCAGGCATTTTCTTTTTGCCAACGGCTGATTCGGTCTGGCTTATTAGCCAGGCTAGGATCAATGTAGCTTGGGTAGGAGGAAGGTTCTCAAGGGACTTGCTACAATTTGTTTGACCAACATCAGCCTTCCCTGACTATGTGAAAAGGAGTGCAGAATCTCACAGAAACCCTGGTCACTCTCACCTTGGACTTGGAGCCTGAAAAGATCAACTCTGATTTCCATGTCCAAAGATTGCCGTATGGTCATCGTCATATACAGCAAGAGTCGTAGCCATAGCAAAGTAGATGAAGCCATACAGTGGCTTTCTCAGTCCCTCTATGACAGGGGTGCCCAGTGTTTGTACCTGAAAGGGCTTTAGAATAGCGGCAATGACATTACATAATAAGACAAACACACTTGCCTACATATTCTGGCCAATCTTTGGACATGGAAATCGGAGCTGATCTTTTCAGGCTCCAAGGTGAGAGTGACCAGGGTTTATGTGAGATTCCTGTACTCCTTTTCCCATAGTCAGGGAAGGCTGATGTTGGTCAAACAAATGGTCGACTCGCAAGTCCATTCTTCCTACCCAATTCTACTTGATTCAGCTTGTCTAAAGGCCACTACATCCCAACGTTTCAGTACATTGGGCTGGTCACTGGCTAGGGAACCTTACTGGACTAATTTTGTAGATGCCAGTAAAGCTTGCACCATCCTCCTCCACTGAGGCTGCAACAGTCATGAAAGGCCTAGTGGACAAAAAGAAAATTCTGCAAAGCTGGAATCATTTGCAGTGCACCTCGATATATAGAAGTTGTATGTATTTTTCCATGAGAAATCAAAAGGACGGAGCGTGTGTGTGTGTGTAAACATAGGTTTACTGTTTTTAAATTTGATACACCTTTGACTAATGTTCAGCATAATTTATCATGATATTATTATGCTATTCTATTGTTTCTATAAAATTACATTATGTATACAGGTTGTTTCTTTTCTCCAATTTGATCAACTCTACACTCACATATGGATGAAATGTAACATTTTTTATATAGGCCATACAGTATTTGTAATAAGCAAATAAGAGTGCTCTAGATGGATTTAATCATAAATATGAGCATTCCAATGTGTTTCTAATGCTCAAAAAGTACAAAATAGACACCAAGTTTTCAAAGTAAAACAAATTGTCAGATAGTCGCCATCTTTGAAATATGCAAAATAGCCACACCCAGTCATAAAGATGATCATTCCAAAATGTTTATAATTGTCAAAAAACATGATTTAGACACCAAGTTTGCATTCATAGCTGATCTGGTTCAAAAGTTCTGGACAAAACCTTTTTCAGGTGGCGGACTGGCGGCCATATTGGATTTGGCCACTATGATGACCCGAAGGGTTGCTGGCTTGGGCACGGATTCAACAAACATGAGCATTCTGAACATTTTGAGCACCTCAGAAAATCTGTAGCTCCAACGGTTTAGAAAATAGAGAATGTTTGAAGTAGCGGTCATTTTTAAAAGGGCGTGGTCATTTTCGGGTATTTCGCCCCGGATAGAGAATTGTTCACAGTTCCCAAGTTGTTCGCGGGGTTCATATTAGTCAAGAACAGTTGCGATATTCTCTCCTAAATGAAGTGCATACATATCTTAGTCAGGTCCTCTACTATGGGCATCACAAGTGTTAATGAGTGAATTAATGTGTTTTGCAGAGCTGTCTGGAGATGACAGGGACGTTCAAGATGAAGAAGGTGAGGTTGGTGGAGGAAGGCTTTGACCCGGACAACATCTCAGACCCTCTGTACTTCCTGGACCCCGAGCAGAAGACCTACGTAGTCCTGTCCCCGCAGATCTACAAGTCCATCGCTTCACGGAACGTCAAGCTCTAACCACAAAACTACAAGTCCATTTATAGTCCACTTGCCAAAATGTGAACCCTGGCATTTTGAGTACCCTAAAGTTTTATGTTAGAAATGTTGAGTATTTAGAGCATTTAGAAACTGCCGGATGCTAACTTGCACATGTTGAGCAATTTCATATTTGGCATAATATGTGACCATACCATTAACAACCCATATAAGGCAACAAAATAATTCATGCATTAATACTCACATGACTTTTTTGAGATTTTTAGCTTTCAGAAGGTTCCCCTTCCATGACCTTCCCTAAATATTCGATTCAAATCATCTCAGATTTAAAAAATTTAAACATCTGAAACATTTTATAAATATGAAAATAGCATAGGCTACTTATACCATCTCTTACTTGAGTCATGCGAGTGTTGCCACTGCTGACCTCATCACATTTGTGATGACAACTATGCCCGTTTTTAGCCCAAGGAGTGTTTTTTGTGCAATGAATGCTTGGAATGGATTCAGAATCATGAAAACCCACATGTCACATGCTACGTAAAAGCATGATGATTTTTTTTCTCCCCCCACCCACATATGCTAATTATGAAAATTACTCAACATTTGCAAGTTAGCATCCAGCAGTTTTTACATGCTGGGGACCCATACACAATATTTCTAACATAAAACATTTGGGTACTCAAAATGCCCTTGTTCATATTGGACTGGCAAGCAGACGGGAGCCCTAACAAGCCCTGACGTTCCTTCACTCTGTAGCAGCGTCTCTGTCCTAGCAGGCGAACATTCTGTGAAAATAGCTGAACAAACATTCTCTGAAATTAGTCGACCTGTAAGCTCACAACGCAATTATAGATCGGCTATGGAACAGAGGCCAGCCAAGTGCTGCTGAGATACAAAAAAGGCGATGACTCCAGTAGACTGTCACCCAGTGTTTATTTTGTCGACTAGACGAAAGACGAAAAATGTTCGCCGACTACCTTTTTCCACTGACGAAAAAGAAATAGTGGACAAGAGATCCAGTATAAGTCATTTTGCACTTGGTTGCATGCTGAAAATAGCAGATCTACAAGCTCACACACGACGCAGTGTGATGCGTTGTGCGCTTGTAGATCGTCTAAAAACAGTCATTACGACGGCATCAAAATACATTTTAGTCGACTAAATCTACAGATGATAAAATCTTATGATATTTAGTCGACTAAAACTAGACTAACACTAAAACATTCCAGGTGACTAAAATGTGAAACTAAATGAAAACTATTCAAGAGACTATGACTAAAACTAAAATTAAAATTTTGCCCGTCTGAGTTGTAACACAATAGCACAGAATCGTCAAACCAGATCAAACCCAAACACGATGAAATGGCACAGATTGGCAATTCCTAGAAAACCCCCAAATCCGTACATATTACACGACTACATACATATTACTGTTTTGACCGCGACGGAGGTGTGGCTTTTCCTAGATTCTGTGCTATTGGGTTACAACTCGGACGGATTTACTACTGAACTTCGCAACGTTTGACGGCAACTTAGCGTGCTCGGTGGTGTCTCTCGTGGTTGAAGTTATTTAAATCGGCTATAATTTAATGGGGGGGGGGGGGGGGATTTGGTGTAGAGAGAACAAAGAACCTTGGGGTTAAAGAATGGTCCAAAAAGGTTCAGATTCAGATTGCATGTCGAGTACCAATTTGAATAACTTACTAACTATCTACTAATCTCAGGTACAGAGGCCTCTTTTCCACCATGGTTGAACCGGTTCTTAGTCCATGAGCCAGAGCTCCAAAATCGGAACGTTAATTATGAATATGAGTGTGCAGAACCATAGGGTCAATATAAGTAAATTTATATGGTAACCCTTCCACAGTAGTAGCTTTTTCATATTTTATATTTTTTGCATATTTTAGTATATAATGCACAATTTGCATATTTAATTCAATTTCTGAAAACTTGTAATACAATAAATCATTGTCTTCGTGTAAGAAATGAACTGGGGACATTTCATGGTCCCCAGTTAATTAAATCTTTACCTATTCACCTATCATTTACTGCATATAATGTATATGAATATGAAAAAGCTACTCCTGTGGAAGGGTTATCATACATTCATTCACTTATATTGATCCTATAACCAATTTAATATACAGTACGTATGGTTTTGCACTCGTAATTAACGTTCCAATTTTGGGGCTCTGGCTCATGGACTAAGAACCGGGCCTGTTCAACCCTGGTGGAAAAGGAGCTAGACTGTAATTAACTCTATACTGTACAGATGATCTACTTTATGATGTATATGTACTTTTTCATTAAAACATTGATTAAGAGCTGTTATTTTCCTCCCATATTTTGTTTTTAAATTAGGCTGGGACTCGATTAAATTCCGCACTGGGGCTGTGACGTAGCAGCCACTATCCATAAAGCAGAAACTGCAGTAGACACACACACACATTTTAACAAAATCAAGGAATATGTCGCGATACAACAAGAATGTCATGTCACCCAGCATTACATGGGCACCAGTAGTGTAGGCATGCATCCTAAGTTCGAAACCCCCGGCCACCAACAACCAGTCCACGTGTATGTCTCAGGCTGAACCACCAGAGGAAACAATTTCCCAGTCCACTGCTGCATAGCCACCCGGTGTCATATCGTTCCCGGTAGCGTGGCTAATTCCATGGGCCCAAAATCCACCCACTGTTGTTCCGACAGCGGATGGACACACCGCTAGAAGGCCACGTCCAACGCCTCTCTTCCCAGTAGCTGCTCATGGGAAGGTCCACCAAGCAGCATGTTGGTATACTCCATCAGTGACCTTGTTGTATGCAAGCTTGCGGTGGTGTTGAAGCACACAGTCCACAGACTGTTCTGACTCCATAACTCAGAAACTACAAAACATTTCAAAGTAAAGCATGTGTCTTAGTCCACAGTAAGCTGAATTATAAAAAGTGTGAATGGAGTTTCTAGGTGAAAGTGATTTTTTTTTTTACTTGCCAAAAGGTAAGTAGGTAAGTATGTAGGACTCATTTCAGAATGTCTCTATCATAGGGCCTAACTATCAGAATGTTTCTATCATAACTATCAGATTGTCTATCAGAATGTCTCTATCATAACTCTATCAGAATGTCTATCCGAACACTATCCTGGTGTATTTAAAAACACTATCCTAGTGTTTAAAAAAACACTATCCTGGTGTTTTTAAAAAACACTATCCTGGTGTTTTTAAACACTATCCTCGTGTTAGCACACCTTTACATAGATTGTTACATTCACACCTTTACATAGATTGTGCATTACATTCACCCATTCACACACCTTTACATAGATTGTGCTGTGCATTACATTCACACACACATTCACACACCGATGGCGGCGGAAACCATGCAAGGCACCCCTATACTTCCCTCAGCCATGGTTTGAAAATAAATGAAACACTATGGATCTGAGCAATATGGATCTGAGCCTACGTATGTGTAAATAAATGAAACACTGTATGGATCTGAGCCTGTGAATCACAGGAAACATAGTGTTTCGCTTTGGGGCCAAAGCTGGTCTGTTGACTATCATTGCTCACACGCATGATGACACGTGAACGCTGTTCGCTGTTTCATACGTGAACGCTGTTTCATACGTGAACGCTGTTTCAGTGCAACGATAGTCAGCGGCCCAAACCATCCCAGAATGCACACTGTTCCTACCCGGAAGGAAGAGTGAAATCGCCTCATGTGCTTTTGAGCAACTTAATGCAAGTGGATGAGAGGAGAAACCCGGTGCCGTCTCTATCAATATATACTCTAAGGTTTGTACTCCCTACAGTTGGGTTACAAGTATATTTAGGGACCAAGCCCGAAGGGACTCTTGGTCGCTTTTTCGCTTCTCCTTCGTGAAACTTGGCTTTTTTTTGGCTCCCGATTCAAATAATTTGAAGATGACTATTGGCCCTGATTTGACCCCATCTGATCGGACAACCTCTAGAGGGCAATGCCAAGATAGCACCAAAATGGGTTAAGTCACATTCCCCGGCCCATGAAGTCACATAATATACCCAACACTGACAAGACCCTGTTGGTTGGCTATAGCTGGCCCTACTCTCGCTTTCATTTAGTTTAACCTTTTAGGCTCCAAGCCAAATTAAAAATGGAATGAATATTACCATCCCAACTCCAAACTCAGTGACCCAATCCAGCTTGCACTACCCCCCCCCCCCCCCCCCCCCCCCCCAGAGGGGGCCTGGCACCCTCAGTTGCAAATGCTGCCCCCTCAGTTTAAGTTTTATGTACATATTGTTTTACTCTATAAAAATGATGTGTGCCCCCTCGCCATTTTTAACTGCCCAGTTGCACAGTGCGCTCAGTGCACTATATCCGAACGCACCCTCTATTAATAGTCAGGGGATATTAATAAAACCTGGGAATACATTTCTTACCAAGACTTTTCTTCACCAATGTGTTTGTAAAGGTGATTCTGAATCCATTCCAAGCATTCCACTTGCACGAAAAAGGCCATAGACGTCATCACAAATGAGGTCAGCACATTTGAGCACATTTGGGCAAGTGTCTATGGCTGTTTTTTAGCCCACGGAGTGTTTTTCGTGCAAAACAAATGCTTGGAATGGATTCAGAATGATGAAAACCACCTAGCTTGACACGTCACATGCTATTTAAAGCTTAATGAAATTTAGAACATTTTGCCTTATATTGGTTGTTGATGGTACCCCAACTTTCAGCAGCTGTCAAAAATTCCCCTAGGGTGGTTGAATATAAACCAATGTGGGATATGTTAGTAGACACCTTTACAAACACATTGGTGAAGAAAGTTCTTGGTAAGAAATGTATTCCCAGATTTGACTGGTAGATAATATATTCCCTGACTATAAAGGCATAAAAAGCCCAAAATACTGTAAATCTTAAAAGAATATATAATAATAATGACCTGCTCCACATCTTCTTTCATACAGTAGTATTTTGACATTTCACGTTTCATAAACGGTAAATAAATCCCAAGCATGAGCAATTGATGTGAAATGCGTACAGGTTAGTGTAGACCGCTTACAGAGTGAAGAATGCATGTAGCCTAAACCGTTTTAACGAGGTGTCAAAAAACTGATTTTAGGGATAGTTGGAAAATATATCGTGTTCTCCTGATACTGTAAAGGCATCCAGGCCATTTTTAACCCACTTTGTTCTAAATGGAACTCTCTCTCTGCATTTAAGTGAAACAACTGTAAGTAATATATATATTTTGGAAAGGGGTTCTAGTAAAGTGAACAACACCCTAGCCCTAGCCTAAACCCCTCTGTTCACTGTTACATTTGAATAACAGCACTCAAAAAATGCAATGCAATCAGTCATTGCAACTGACAAAACAATATGCACTTATAAGCAAAGAGGCTACGAGATGTGTGTGTGCTGGTGAATGTCTACCAAAGTGACATAAAGAGGAACCAGAGAGAGAATGCTAATTCTTAAATTGTAAAGACAGTGTCTGCCACCATGCTACTGTATGTTTTTGCAGGGTAGCACATTTGTCATCAGTGCAGATGGTAGAGGGGTACAGTCATACAGTGTATTAACCCTTTTTCTGAAATAGGCCTACCTATGTTTCTGTATCAGTGGTGCTCAATATTTCATGTCAAGGACCCCAAAAATTATCTGTGTTTGGCCATCGACCCCCATCTGAAAACGTTGTTCCAGGAACATGTTGCAGGCACATTTTCACGATTTTCAAAAATAGAAGACCTACAAGTTGCGCGCTATGAGCTTGTAGATCTGTTATTTTTCAAAAGGTAAATTATAACATAATGTTTAAAACACCAAAAGGGGTTCCCACCCAAAATGGGTAAAAAAAAATGATTTTAATATTTTTTTACTTTGCATGCCTGATAGCCACCATATCTAATGAATAAAATGTTTGGTTCCAGGGATTCCGGAACTCAGGAGGTTGGAATCTGATCAGGTCTGCAGTCAACCAGCCGAGAGACGCCGCTGCCTTCCTCGCGATGCCCCAACGAGGCTGATTTCTGTCCCTTTGAAGTTGATGTGCAAAATCAATTGAACGTTGTTGGGGAGTGAATTAACTGGTTCGGAGCTTAATTTTCCGAATGGCTGAAAGCATTTTCTCTAAAGTATTTACAGTATTTCTGAGAGCATTCCTCTATAGTTCTAGGTAGTTTATACCATTTAGACCTGAGGACGATTCTACAAATGTCTTCTAAATCATGACAGTTTTCTGAAAAACCCCATGTTTCTATAATAAGTGGTTCTCAAACTATTTCATGTCAAGGAGCCCCAGAGTTTTCTGTATTTGGCCGCCGACCCCCATCTGAAAAGATGGGGGTCGGCGGGATGGGAGCCAGATGGCTCTGAAAGAATATAATTATATTCCAAGATTTGCGACACATCTTCACAATTCTTGGGTTATTTTTCATCTATCACTAGATATATGGACATACAGTATGATTGTTTTTATTGAGTCTGTAAATATCTTCTGTCATATACTCATATTGTATCTTGGATCAGCCGGCCCTGTCCAGCTGGTACAGATTGATCTATATGTAGCCCAGTGGCATATATGCCTGTAGTTCTATGTAAATCCACCAGGTGGCACTGTCACTTTGTGAGTGCCATGTTCTGGGGGTCAAGGGTTACACTGAAAAACGTCTTGAATAATAAGAAGCAACCTGCGTTTGTTGGGTTTCTTTGAGAAGATCTTGATGATTGTAAACAAGAGGTGAAAGCTGAACTAGTAACTAGTAACTCAAGTCTCAACTTGGTTGAGTTTCTGTGTCTTTGTACTGTCTTGGAAAGGGGTGAAGCTTGGGGGACCAGTGTTTGCTCAGTGTGTGAGTTGGCCGTTCCTCACACTGTTTGTGATAGAGCCACTACCGTATTTAGTTTAGGTTTATTTTATGTTACAGGCTTGCATGCCATATTTGCCAAACTGTGGCATTCTTTACACAAATAAGATACACCAACACCAACTTCTTGGGAAATAAAGAACCCCAATATATGTCTGTGTCCTGTGCCCTATTTGCCAGGTTACATATAAGGCTATTATGGGCCATTAGATTGTTTTATTACTGGAAGTATATCAGTTACCTTATCCCTCTTCGCTATACCAACATTTCATTGCATATTCCATAGGATAATGTTAATTAAAATGACTCCTATATCTCTAGACTTTCCATCTACATCCCTCTCCACAACTATTAATAGACTACCACAGTGTGTGTGTGTGTGTGGTGCACACAGCTGTGATGATCAACAGTGGATGATCCAATCACTTATCACTCTGACCAACGGACCAATGACGGACGGACTAGTTGAACAGGTGACCGGATCCAGTGGGCGTGGCTTTGGATTTAAATAGGAGTGGCCATGTTGTTTCCCAGAATGCAGTTTGGTTTGGGAGCCACTGAGCCAGGCTGGTTCACTGACTGCATGCAGTTTGTTCCAAGGTAAGGAGCGTTTGTTTGAGAAACACGGTTTTATCCTTGAACACTGTTGTATAAACATTAGAGAATTGAACACTGTTGTATAGACATTAGAGGATTTATAGGACTTTATTGTGACACTAAATGGACAATGTCAGGAATGTTTGTCCTTTTTCATACAAACAACACATGTTCTTTTGCCCTGCCTGTGTTTGCTGGCCACCTCAATGCTTTTCCAATGGGAGGCACATGGTTTGTCCAAACACTTGTGTTTGTTTGCCCCCCTCCATCAAACACAAATGTTTGGTCAAACCATGTGCCTCCCATTGGAAAGGCATTGAGGCGGCCATCAAACACAGGCAGAGCACAGAACATGTTTGTGTTAATGAGTCCTTGGGCCTCTATCTCACAAAAAAAAACATTTGTCTTGTCTGTTTAATGGCCGCCCCAATGCATTTCCAATGGGAGGCACATGGTTTGACCAAACATTTGTGTTTGATAGCCGTGTTCTGAACCCCCTCTCCTCCATGAAACACAAATGTTTGGTCAAACCATGTGACTCTCATTGGAAAAGCATTGAGGCGGCCATCAAACACAGGCAGAGCACAGAACATATGTTTGTGTGAAACATTTGTCTCGTCTGTGTTTAATGGCCGCCTCAATGCTTTTCCAATGGAAGTCACATGGTTTGACCAAACATTTGTTTGCTGGAGGGGAGGGGGACAGACACAGCCATCAAACAAATGTTTGCTCAAACCATGTGAAAAGCATTGAGGTGGCCATCAAACAGACACAAGAGGGGTGAAGGGGTGTTTTTAGGTATGATCGAGGCCTTAGAGAAGGAACAATCACAAATAAACAAACCGTGGTTCCCAACAGTGGTGGGAATTAAATCATTACCTTTAGTATAGTGTAGAAAATATACTCTATTTGGAAACGTTTAACTACTAGTTACTTTGTAGATTTGTATTAGTACTAAACGTACTAGCCTACATTGCTCATTTACCACTACAGCCATATTTTGGCTGATCTACAAGCTCACAATGCATTTTGATGTGACACATTGTGAGCTTTTAGATCTGTTATTTTCAAAAGGCCTCAGTAGAGGATAAAGTGAAATATCCCTTTATTATATGAATTTTACAATGTATGAAATCTGGATAAAGTGTAATGTTGTTTTTTTAATGTGTCTTACAGGTTAATCATGTGACCTTGGTGTCATGTGTGACCTTGGATGGGGTCATCAGGAGATGGCTGGTATTGCTAATGGAGTGTCTACTCGGTTGAGCTGAAACTTCTAACGGTGTCAACGAACGCTCTTCCTGAGATTACGAGGCGAACGGTGACGATCGGGACGTATTGTGCCATACAACCTTTGCGGCTCTATTAATACCGGCTATCTTCAACCGAGCGACGGAAGCCCCACCACGGTACGTACCGTGATTGCATGTGGCTGTAGTAGAAACTAGGGCTGTGTCACATTACATGTTATGTATGACAAGGAATGGTCAACATATGATTGTGATTAACACATGAATATAACATTTTAGGTTTCATAAAAAAAAGTTACACGAGGCAGATATGACTAATTATATGCATTTTATTACTTTTATACCCCTTTTGCAACCAAATCTTATTTTAATTATTTTTGGGAGATAAACACTTTACTGAGGTTTTTAATGCGTCTTTAGTATTTCAAAGTGTCCATGATGTCATGGACACTTCCTACCCAGACTACAATTCCCATAATGCTTTGGTACACTGATCCTTGTGGATAGGGGGGAGGGCTGTCTTACTGAGACAACATGTAGTCCAGGAAGGAAGTGAGCCCAGTGTCCATGACATCATGGAGCCCATGGACACTTTTGAAATGCTACCGTACATATCTAAAAACAACCCACACATAAAAAACCCAGGAAAGTGTTTCTTGTCTCCCAAACATAATTAAAATAAGCTGGCACAGCCCTGTCAGTGACTGTTGTTAATACAGTAAAAAGACTGACTGTTATGACTTCCAAAATGTCATCCTGTAGGCCGACAACTAATTTTTCCTATTTTCCCTGTCATTTCAGAACTTGAAGCTGACAAGGCGACGTCTGTATTGAAGGTACAAACTCTATGCTGTTGCCGCTGCTGGGTGCTGTTAGCAGTGGAGGTTGGTAATTAACCTTTTGATTTCTGCTGCTTGTGTAAGTGGGCTACATGCTACCGTAGGCTACCCGTAGGTTGTCATTTGCACCGTTTATCGTTTCACATTTGTGTATAATGCCACTCTACATCACATGCCACTATGGGCTATGTGATGTTTGTGTAGGCATGTGATTTGTTTATCGTTCAACATAATTTACGGGTAAAGCTTTCACGTCACATCACATATGTATCTTCTGTTCTAGTGTCTCCTTTCTCTTCTTTTAATAAAGTTATTTGTTTTGGTTGTCTCAGGAAAAAAAGAACACTTTTATTTCTTTCTCCTTGCCTATCTATCGCCCTAGTTCTTCACTAGTGGACTGTGTACAAATGTGATGTGACTTATGTCCGGTATCATTATGGTAGCATGTAGCCTGCTTAACACTGTTTACAGCCTTCTATGCTGTAGATCTGTCCACACTAACAGGAAGAAAATTATGGCAGATTTTCTTCCTTCGTTAGTGTGTTTTTTTTAGTGCTGATATTTAAGGTAAGTGGGCGTAGTTTATTATCTTTGGCTGTCGGGCAGAAACCTTGTATCTCCATAGTTTTATAATTTAATTTATTTACTTGGTCATGCTACAGTGTCACACACTAAAGTAGCAAATGGCTGATCTACAAGCTCAGGATGCAAAGATCATCCATTATTGAATATAACCTATTTTTGTAGTATGTATCGAACCATTTAAGTATAAACAAGAGTTTGTGACTAAACATTGGAACACAGATTATTATATTAATAATAAATATCATCGTATCACAGATTATATATTTTTTGGTCCAGAAAAGTAACTGTTTTGGACGTGCACGGTTTCTACCCGACCTTTCATCTCCTCTTCTATTCTTTGCTTTAATAAACGTATTGGTTTTTCTGGTCTCAGAGTTTTTAATCGCATTTTGCTTCATATTTTAAAGTAATTTCTTTCTTTCCTATGATCTTTCCTATCACTAGTTCTTCACTAGTGTATGTGGTGCGTGTGTCGGGTCGTGTCTCGCGTACAGTTTCTAATTTGATTGGAGCTGTATGTCGTTTCACGTCATTTGCGTTGAGTCATTTGCCGGTAAAGCGCTATCACGTCAGTTCACATCAGATATGAACACACCCTGTATGTGATGTGCATTTATGTGATATTTTTGTCATTTATTTTCACAGTAATTGCGGCTAGCTCGTCTGTGTCGTCGCACGCCATACGAATTTTGTTAATTGCTGTTGTGTTCTAATGTCATTTGTAGTGTTTTCTCATGTTCATAGTGTTGCTGACAAATACTGGGGTCCAAAGAATGCTGCTGCCATTGCATAATTTGCACCTCGTATAATTTATGTCAATCGTCCACAAATGGCATAAATTGTAATATATATATTTTTAAATGTAGGCAATTATTTTGAAAACACTAAATATCAATTTTAAAATAAAAATGTAGAAGACCAGGGACAACTGGCTAGAAAATCTTGCACCACGAAAACCTAAGGCCAACTGCTTGGGCAGAGACCAAGAATCTTTTTGTTTTGTTCATGTTCATAAAGCGCTCCAAGTGCTTCAAGTGAGAAGTCCAGCAGCAAACCTCTAGGAGTCATAAGACCATTGTTGGTGCTATATTATCAGATCAAATTTTGAGTAAAGCTTCATCTAAGCCCACATCACATATGCACACAGGCCCGGTATGTGATGTGTGTTTATGTCTCGTATCATTTCACATTGGTGAGTAAGGCTTCATCACGTCATCCCCACATCACATAATGAACATAGGGTTAGGGTAGGGTTAGGTATGTGATGTGGATTGATGTGATGTATGTCTTTTATAATGTGCAAGTGAAGCTTCATCGTGTCAATACACATCACATTATGTGGTGTGTATTGATGTGATTTATTTATGCTGCCATTTGCAGCTAAAACTCCATTCATGCCGGTCAGTAGGCGAGGCATTGATGATGGTCCTATGACCCAAAGGTTTTCTGCTACACTTTTCACTTTTAGCACTTTGGAGCACTTTATGAGCACGGAAAAATAAAGATGTTCTTAGTTTATGTCAGGAGTTTTCTTTAAGGTATTTGTGGAGTGAGTCTTCTTCTTCTCTCTTTCAATTGTATAAAGACATAATCATGGCTATCATTTATAGTCTGTTATGAATCAAATTGTTATGAATGATTGCTTTTGGACATGTAAATTACAACAAAACCAACTAAGGCACTGGTGTGGTACTACTGGTTTACCAGAATGGGGTTCAACTCCCTGCGGTGCCCTCAATTTGTTGTATTTACATGGTTCATTTTCATAGATGATAACCCCCAGGTTCTTTGCTGTGTTTGTACTCCCTACAGTTGGGTTACAAGTCCATTTAGGGACCAAGACCAAATGGACTCTTGGTCCCTTATTTTTCTCTTCTCCTTCCACCAAAAATGCCAGTTCTGGCTGAACCGTCGGGTTTTCGCGAAAAGATATGTGACCAAATTTGTCTGAGACTGCCATTGGATTTTTTGCTTTTTCAAGTTGTATGAATCATAGCTTCAAATTGATGTATCTGTTGTTCAGTTTGACCCACCTGTTTTGGAGATATGGCTTATAGAGTAATGTCCAGGTGGAAAACCCAGTTTACCTTGTTTTATACAGGCAAATCCCTGTTGTGAGACTTGATTCCTGACGTCGCTCAGTACTGGAACATTAGATGTGATTCGGTGAGATATCTGTGGCTGTTGAAATGTTGTTGTAACTTACTAGTGTGCTGGGAAATATATTATTTTACCGTTATTGTACTAACTGCACAAAAATGGTGTTTGAGTTATAGGATGCCCTTTCAAATGGGAAATGTTACAATTACTCCTTATGGCGCAAATGCATTTTAAAGGTGCATTCCACATGTTTAAATTTATTTTTAGTTCATGATTAATAAGAGGTATTTTATGTTTATATAATGGTTAAACTGAAGCAGTTTAATACTTATTTTGTATTCAACCAGTTATTGGTTAAAAATATGTGACTGTATGTGAAGATATAATTCTAAATTCATCAAACCCAAGTTGGCCGCTCCCACTCCACCTAATCACCCAGAGAATAAGGGGCTTAATGCATCATGGTGTAATGGACATGGATCACAAATCAAAAGACAAAATCAGAAACAAACTGTTACATATACTGTGTGGCATGTGCACATGCAGAAAAATGCTTTAGTGTCATTTTAGAGTGATAAGATAACTAAGTGTGATTAGATAGATATACAATTACAAACGTGCACATGCATACATCGCAATTTTACATGTATGTATGTTTTCTCATGCCAATAGTGTGTGTGATGGGGTCAAAACTTGATTGGGGGGTTAGTAAGCATTAAGACTGAAGAAAATCTAAGCTCTTTAACCGGTACTCCTTTGCATATAAATGAGAGATTAGGCAAAAAGTATCTTTACTGAACTGCTCAAATACATATGCCTAATTACAATATATTCATAAAGTGAGAATGTAATTTCCACAAAGAAGATTACAAAACGAGCCACAAGGTCATGAGGAGCCCTTTTCTAATCTCCGAATGCCATTATGATGTCGCTGCTGATGCTCGGCAGGAAAATGACTCATGGTCACAGGTTGTCTTTTCCAGACCAGATATCAGGGTAGAAGTGACAGGAGAAAGTGATGAGTGACTGATACACACAGGTGGTCTGTAATGTGAAACTGAACCAAATTAACCCTACTTCCTGGGCATGTGAAAATGGCCAATTTACACGCTTGCATGCTATACTATGGCAAATAAAACCAAATGCACTATACTACTGTTAAAAATCACACCTGTGTGAACAGAGTGGTGCAACTCTCCTCTCTCTCTCTCGCTCTGTCTCTCTCTCTCTGTCTGTGTCTCTCTCTGTCTCTCTGTCTGTCTGTCTCTGTCTCTGTCTCTCTCTGTCTCTGTCTCGCTGCATGGCACAACAGCGCCCCTACTGGTGCTCATTAACACATGCATACATAGGTGAACACATACATAGGTGAACACATAGGTCTACACGGACATTGCTGGTTGTAGGAGTGGTTGCACCACTCAAAAAGACATAATTATGGCATGTTCACAGATCGATCATTGAAGATCCTGTTAATTAACGGTCTTAACGGATAGACTTTTCACAGATCATTGAAGGTCTTGTCCACAAAATATACATGTATACTGTAGCTCTCCATTACAGGCAAAGACTGAATGTGAGAATTACAGTATAGAAGGCATGCTCAGCCAATGGTCTGGTTCAAATGTGAACGTCTTTGTCCTGAATGATGGTGGCAGAGTGAAAATCACACCTGTGTGAAGTGAGGGGCGCTCTTGTCATCGTACAAATGTACGTCATATTCGGCAGACATTTTTAACCTAATTTCTCCTTTCATTGTCAATGGCAAATATAATATGAGACGTGTGGGGACAAGATATACGTCATATTTGGGCGGACATTTTTACCCAATTTCTCCTTTTATTCCCCCCCCCCCCCCCCCCACACACACCACCACGACCTTCACAAAGACACAGGCTGAGTGGTATTCCCTTGCCGTCGGGAACAGTCCCATAAATCTTAGGGCTTGAACTACTTTGGATGTCAGACATCAAATACATAAAACATGTTGCAGAACTCCAAGCTGACAATCATCCCCCACAAATAATAATAATGTAGATGTAACCTTCTATCAGTAATGGCACACCTGCTGTGTGGCCATATAGTGCATGGAGGGGAACCTCATTCTCTTCTCCATTTTGGGTTGTCGCCGCTTGGGCCAACATCATCCAATTTAAAGGCTAATGTTGAAGATATGGATGTCTGTCTGTATCAAGGTTTAACTCAAGGTTGTACTTAAACCCCTTTTGGTGTTTTAAGCATTATGTTAGCTATTGAGAAATAGCAGATCTACAAGCTCATATAGCGTGGCACAGAGTGCCGTGCTACAGGCTTGTAGGTCTGCTATTTTTGAAAAATCTTGAAAATGTGGCTCAAATCTTTTGAATATATCTTTCAGAGCGAATGTTTTAACTCAAATCTTTGCTTCTGAGAGGTTCCAGGAACAACATATTTTCATATGTATGTTATTTTATATTTTCGGTGGCCAATTACATATCATTTTTGGGGTCCTTGACATGAAATATCGAGCACCACTGATATAGATACATGAGGTTTTTCAGAATTTATAAAAAGACATTTTTTTAATTTCGATGTCGGGCCTAAATGGGTTAATGTTACATCCTGTGTACAGTACAGGTACTGTATAAGAGTAGAACTTATTTTGGTTTGGCTTCCTTCAGACAACGCAGCATACAGTAGACTAGAGCTAATCCAGGGTGGAAAACAGGGTAATTTCTTGTTGCAAGTGTGTGTAAGGATGCTACAGTAAATTAATGTCCTATATTATACTACGTTGTATGACAACCTTGTATGCGCAAAAGTAGCGGAAATAGTAGATCCAGAAGCTCCACAATGAAGTACTGTACAGCCTGTACAGGTTGAGGACAAATCATGTTGCCGTTTGGATTGTTTCACCTTCTCAGACAAAATGAATTAACATTTGAGTACACACTCAATTATAATGATATTGAGGTATTAGGGAATTCTATTTTAAAGAAAGTAAATTTAACTTACCTCCTTATATTCCCTTTAAATAAATTATGTTTTTGTATAATATGGCAAAACCTTATGTTGGCTATAATCTATTTCCACATGGCCATAAAACTCTGCAGTATTAATTTAAATAAACGAACACTAAACGAGGGTTTTAATGTGTACATTCTTAGACAGCTTTCCACAATCTTGTAGAATATAGATTAATCATTTTGTGAGCAAAGTCTTCATTGTTTGACAGCCATTGACAAATATCTGGCACTTGATTGACTAGTATAGTACTGACAAAATTAATCATGTATTCTTTATTTATTCATTTTAAGACAGCTGGGCTTTTGCTCAATTTAAATAAGTCAAGTCAATTTTATTTATATAGCACATGAGTGCTTTCCAGAATAGGTAGACCGTAGTCCATCACAGTGCAATAACAAAACATGTAATACAATCGAAGAAAAAAAACAGGCCAAAACAAACAAAATAACAACAAAAACAATGAACAACAATAAACACTAAACTTCACACTGTATTAAAAGCCAGACTAAAAAGGTGTGTTTTCAGCTTATCTCCAGGGTGGGGCTAGCCTTTATGTGGAGTGGAAGACTATTCCAAAGTGTAGGTCCAGCTACAGAGAAAGCCTGATCACCTTTTGTTTTCAGATTTGAAGGGGGACTGGACTGTAATGAGTTTGAGAGTGGAGGATCTGAGTGTCCTGGTGGTATAGGCGGAGCTGTTATTAGTTCAGAAATGTAGAAAGGGGCAATGCCGTTTAGGGATTTAAATACAAAGAGTGATTTGAATTGAATGCGGAATTTAACAGGCAACCAGTGTAGTTTTTCCAATGCTGGGGTGATATTATCTCGTTTTGTCGTTCCAGTTATCAGTCTGGCAGCAGCAAATAAGACACAACTTTGCAAGTTAGTGAAAGGGAGCTTTGCATTCATAAGATAGCTGCTGATGTCATTAGTATTAGCTTTTACTCTACCTTTAAATGTGAGAATATTTTGGCACAAAGACGATGTTTGCTCGCTATGGTTTTACAGTGGTTAATTATGTACTGTATACATGTATTAGCATAGCCACAATACTGTATATATGCTTACAGTGAATGAATGCAGATTTGGGTTAAAGAAGGACCGGCCCACCCTTTGGATCTTTTTATAATCGGCTTAATCGATTAGTCTGAATTAAGCCCTGTAATATACAGTACTTCGTTTTCCAATGGAGAATAGCCAATAAACAACCTCACAATGTAGTGAAGAAAGTAGTCCGCACACAGGCTTTGCTCCAGTAGGTCATCAGGATCCTGATGAAGGCCGTCGTGTATTTACTAATGGTGTTTTAAATACAATTAAACACTACTGGAGCAAAGCCTGTGTGTGGACTACTTTCTTCACTGTATGTATAGGCCTATCTACCTTAGTCCAGCAACAGCCAGGAACTGCAAGCCACCTGCTTTTTTTATGTGTCACATGGTCTTTGTGAATTTTTTTAACCTTTTTAGAACTGCTATTTTAAATATTTTCTTTAAAAGAAATCGTGATATTGATTTGAAGGCATATCGAGTCGACCAGCCCTACATGGTGTTAAGCTGTATACTACGGACAGATTGTGTGCACACCCTCAAATGTTCATGAAGTTAAATCGGTCTGGTATTGCAGTTTATCAGTTTTCCCCCATCTTCTCAAAAGTGTCACTGAAGACACCTCCTCATTCACCTCCGTCCTCATTCAATTATTAGCACCGGAATTATGAAAGGCTCTTATTTCTGGTAATGCTTTGACTGCGGCGGTCTGGTGGTGAGGCAGATTTTAATGAGAATCTCTTATCTTAGTCTCGTCTTTCAGGTGTTCAAAAGGACTTTCTGTTAAATAATATAATCCCCAGAACCAGCACAATTACTGCTAATTCGGTCAAAAGGTGAAGGGATGGACGGGGACCATTTCAAATGTCGCTATACAGTATGTGGCTCAAAATGGAATTTTGATTTCAATTATCGTGTTGAGCCTGAAGGCGAAATCTTGATTATAGAGCCCTTTGCCTTCAGAAAGCTTGTTCATATACCATCAAGGCACTTTCAGTAATTTAATATAATCTAGAATTAAATCGTGACGATTACTTCATCTTTCGAGTTCCTTTTATTGCACCTTCTCACTCATAACATGGCTTGTCTGAGTAAAGTGACCCAGATCGAGCCATGAACCTGTCTATACTTGAATGAATAAATGGTAAATGGTGCATTTATATAGCGCCTTTATCCAAGGCGCTTTACATAGATTGTCCATTACATTCACCCATTCACACACACATTCATACACCTATTGCAGCGGAAGCCATGCAAGGTACAGTGGTGAGCAGTTGAGAATGGCAGTGATACCACTTGAGAGGACCTCCGTGGTGCCTCTGTGGCACCACACACCTTTTAGTGGTACCACAATTCACACTTAATTTAAAGGTGTCAATGGGTGTAGTGTGGCAAATCAGCCACAGTGTGGCACATGCGAGTCCATAATTATTACTTGCGCAAGCAGAGCGCGGCAAGTACTAGTTTCGCCCAGGACGATATTCGACGCATATGCACCGTCACAGCATATTCGATCCGTATGCACCGTCCCAGCATATGACGTCAGGGTATAACTGGTATAACTAGCTCTCAATGATGACGTAATAAAGATGTTGGATTAAAGGACCCAATGCCAGAGTGTAATTGGTTTTCGATGGTGACGTTGTAACGGTCAGATATTTCTATCACAGTTACTAAAAATCACGGGGTAGTAAATGATCCTCCATCTAGCATGCAATGTAAACCACTGACTCCCAACACATGAATACGTCTGAGATAAATAGTTTATCTATATGCAATATGGACTCGTTGACAATCAGTTACACAGAATTCATGACAGGTTAAATATTATCCGTATATGTCCGAAGCGCACGCACCGGGCCTCTCATGCACGCTCGCTCTTATTGTTCATATTGTTCCATGAAATAGCCACGCGTCTCCCTGACGCTCCAACCCGAAATAATAAAGTTATATTATTTGAAATATATTAAATTTTTACAAATTTACAGTGTCAGGTCCTGTCAGGTCCAGAGACCATGTACTATATAGCCCATGGTCTCTGGGTGATTTTCCTCTTTTTTTCAAAACCTCGTTTTTCATAATTTATAGCCCCATGACCTTGGACGGCATACTAGCATGCCGTTTTTCATCATTTTTGAAGATATGAAAAAAAGATGAAAATCACTCCGAGACCATGGACTATAGCCCATGGTCTCGGAATGATTTTCGTCCAAATGTCTCCCCAGTACCCTTGCCCCCAGTGCCTCCCCAGTGTCCCCCAGTGCCTCCCAGTGTGCCCCAGGGGGACAATGTAAATTGTGAAATGACTTTACTGTTGAAAGAAATGTAATGAATGTGATTGCTGATCAAAGTCAAAAGTCAAAGTCATACGATTTGTCACACACGTTACCGCAGTGAAATTTGTTCTACGCATTTGACCCATCTCTTGGAGCGGTGAGCCGCAGCCAAGGAGAGGTGAGCTGCAGCCGTGCCGCGCTCGGGAATAATTTGATTAGTAGATTTGACCCCCCAATCCAACCCTTTGATGCTGAGTGCCAAGCAGTGAGGCATTGGGTCCCATTTTTACAGTCTTTGGTATGACCCGGCTGGGGATCGAACCCCCGACCTCCCAGTTTCAGGGCGGACACTCTAACCACAAGGGCCACTGTCTGGTAGGATGGACCTGTAAATTACAACAAAACAAACTCAAAGCACTGGTGTGGTACTTCCTGGTTTACCAGAACAGGGTTAAACACCCTGCAGTGCTCTGCTCAATTTGTTGTATTTACATGATTTATTTTTTATATTCTGCTCATTGTGTTGCATTTTCATAGATGATAACCCCCAGGTTATTTTTTGATTTATTTATTAGATCCCCATTAGCGTGTGAGTTACAGCAGCTGCTCTTCCTGAGGTCTTTACTGTTTGTGTACTACTACTCCCTATAGGTTACCAAGTGTATTTATTAAGGGACCAAGCCTGAATGGACTCTTGGTGTGGCAATGTTTCACTATTTCGGAGGATATAGTGTTTTGAAATCCTCCAATCATGAAAAACAACATACTATATAGCAAAAAAAGACGATGGGCATATCGTACGGCATACTATAGCGCGCCGTTTTTCATCATTTTTGATGATTTGACAAAAATGAAAAAATAAAAAAACGATGGGTTATAGCCCATGTTTTTTGAAATTTTGAAAAGAAAAAGGTTATCCTCCTTTCTCATCATTTTGGACCATGGGCTATAGCCCATATCGTACGGCATACTATAACGCGCCGTTTTTCATCATTTTTGAGGATTTGAAAAAAATGACGAAATGACAAAAACGATGGGTTATAGCCCATGTTTTTGAAATTTTGAAAAAAAAAGTTAGCCTCGTTTCTCATCATTTTGGACCATGGGCTATAGCCCATATCGTACGGCATACTATAGCGCGCCGTTTTTCATCATTTTTGAGGATTTGACAAAATGACAAAAACGATGGGTTATAGCCCATGTTTTTTGAAATTTTGAAAAAAAAAGTTAGCCTCGTTTCTCATCATTTTGGACCATGGGCTATAGCCCATATCGTACGGCATACTATAGCGCGCCGTTTTTCATCATTTTTGAGGATTTGAAAAAATGACAAAATTACAAAAACGATGGGTTATAGCCCATGTTTTTTGAAATTTTGAAAAAAAAAGTTAGCCTCGTTTCTCATCATTTTGGACCATGGGCTATAGCCCATATCGTACGGCATACTATAGGGCGCCGTTTTTCATCATTTTTGAGGATTTGAAAAAAATGACGAAATGACAAAAACGATGGGTTATAGCCCATGTTTTTTGAAATTTTGGAAAAAAAAGTTAGCCTCGTTTGTCATCATTTTGGACCATGGGCTATAGCCCATATCGTACGGCATACTATAGCGCGCCGTTTTTCATCATTTTTGAGGATTTGAAAAAAATGACGAAATGACAAAAACGATGGGTTATAGCCCATGTTTTTTGAAATGTTGAAAAAAAAAGTTATCCTCGTTTCTCATCATTTTGGACCATGGGCTATAGCCCATATCGTACGGCATACTATAGCGCGCCGTTTTTCATCATTTTTGAGGATTTGAAAAAAATTACGAAATGACAAAAACGATGGGTTATAGCCCATGTTTTTTGAAATGTTGAAAAAAATAGTTAGCCTCGTTTCTCATCATTTTGGACCATGGGCTATAGCCCATATCGTACGGCATACTATAGCTCGCCGTTTTTCATCATTTTTGAGGATTTGAAAAAAATGACGAAATGACAAAAACGATGGGTTATAGCCCATGTTTTTTGAAATTTTGAAAAAAAAAGTTAGCCTCGTTTCTCATCATTTTGGACCATGGGCTATAGCCCATATCGTACGGCATACTATAGCGCGCCGTTTTTCATCATTTTTGAGGATTTGAAAAAATGACAAAATGACAAAAACGATGGGTTATAGCCCATGTTTTTTGAAATTTTGAAAAAAAAAGTTAGCCTCGTTTCTCATCATTTTGGACCATGGGCTATAGCCCATATCGTACGGCATACTATAGCGCGCCGTTTTTCATCATTTTTGAGGATTTGAAAAAAATTACGAAATGACAAAAACGATGGGTTATAGCCGATGTTTTTTGAAATGTTGAAAAAAAAAGTTATCCTCGTTTCTCATCATTTTGGACCATGGGCTATAGCCCATATCGTACGGCATACTATAGCGCGCCGTTTTTCATCATTTTTGAGGATTTGAAAAAAATGACAAAAACGATGGGTTATAGCCCATGTTTTTGAAATTTTGAAAAAAAAAGTTAGCCTCGTTTCTCATCATTTTGGACCATGGGCTATAGCCCATATCGTACGGCATACTATAGCGCGCCGTTTTTCATCATTTTTGAGGATTTGAAAAAATGACAAAATGACAAAAACGATGGGTTATAGCCCATGTTTTTTGAAATTTTGAAAAAAAAAGTTAGCCTCGTTTCTCATCATTTTGGACCATGGGCTATAGCCCATATCGTACGGCATACTATAGCGCGCCGTTTTTCATCATTTTTGAGGATTTGAAAAAATGACAAAATGACAAAAACGATGGGTTATAGCCCATGTTTTTTGAAATTTTGAAAAAAAAAGTTAGCCTCGTTTCTCATCATTTTGGACCATGGGCTATAGCCCATATCGTACGGCATACTATAGCACGCCGTTTTTCATCATTTTTGAGGATTTGAAAAAATGACAAAATGACAAAAACGATGGGTTATAGCCCATGTTTTTTGAAATTTTGAAAAAAAAAGTTAGTCTCGTTTCTCATCATTTTGGACCATGGGCTATAGCCCATATCGTACGCCATACTCTAGGGCGCCGTTTTTCATCATTTTTGAGGATTTGAAAAAAATGACGAAATGACAAAAACGATGGGTTATAGCCCATGTTTTTTGAAATTTTGGAAAAAAAAGTTAGCCTCGTTTATCATCATTTTGGACCATGGGCTATAGCCCATATCGTACGGCATACTATAGCGCGCCGTTTTTCATCATTTTTGAGGATTTGAAAAAAATGACGAAATGACAAAAACGATGGGTTATAGCCGATGTTTTTTGAAATGTTGAAAAAAAAAGTTATCCTCGTTTCTCATCATTTTGGACCATGGGCTATAGCCCATATCGTACGGCATACTATAGCGCGCCGTTTTTCATCATTTTTGAGGATTTGAAAAAAATGACAAAAACGATGGGTTATAGCCCATGTTTTTGAAATTTTGAAAAAAAAAGTTAGCCTCGTTTCTCATCATTTTGGACCATGGGCTATAGCCCATATCGTACGGCATACTATAGCGCGCCGTTTTTCATCATTTTTGAGGATTTTAAAAAATGACAAAATGACAAAAACGATGGGTTATAGCCCATGTTTTTTGAAATTTTGAAAAAAAAAGTTAGCCTCGTTTCTCATCATTTTGGACCATGGGCTATAGCCCATATCGTACGGCATACTATAGCGCGCCGTTTTTCATCATTTTTGAGGATTTGAAAAAATGACAAAATGACAAAAACGATGGGTTATAGCCCATGTTTTTTGAAATTTTGAAAAAAAAAGTTAGCCTCGTTTCTCATCATTTTGGACCATGGGCTATAGCCCATATCGTACGGCATACTATAGCACGCCGTTTTTCATCATTTTTGAGGATTTGAAAAAAATGACGAAATGACAAAAACGATGGGTTATAGCCCATGTTTTTTGAAATTTTGAAAAAAAAAGTTAGCCTCGTTTCTCATAATTTTGGACCATGGGCTATAGCCCATATTGTACGGCATACTATAGCGCGCCGTTTTTCATCATTTTTGAGGATTTGAAAAAAATTACGAAATGACAAAAACGATGGGTTATAGCCCATGTTTTTTGAAATGTTGAAAAAAATAGTTATCCTCGTTTCTCATCATTTTGGACCATGGGCTATAGCCCATATCGTACGGCATACTATAGCGCGCCGTTTTTCATCATTTTTGAGGATTTGAAAAAAATGACGAAATGACAAAAACGATAGGTTATAGCCATGTTTTTTGAAATTTTGAAAAAAAAGTTAGCCTCGTTTCTCATCATTTTGGACCATGGGCTATAGCCCATATCGTACGCAGTGTTGGGGAAGTTACTTTGAAAGCGTAGCTTGTAAAGCTACAAGTAGCTCACCATGGCAGTAGCTTGATCAAGCTACATAGCTACCCCTGGAGAAATGTAGCTTGTAAAGCTACAGCTACATAGGAAAAGTAGCTCAGCTACTTTTTATTTTTCAGCGTTAAATTGAAAATGTACATGCGGGAGACCCCTCCTCCCCTCTGGGAGACCCCTCCCACCCTGCTCCCCTCTGGGAGACCCCTCCTCCCCCTGCTCCCCTCTGGGAGACCCCCTCCTCCCCTCTGGGAGACCCCTGCTCCCCTCTGGGAGACCCCTCCCACCCTGCTCCCCTCTGGGAGACCCCTCCTCCCCTCTGGGAGACCCCTGCTCCCCTCTGGGAGACCCCCTCCCACCCTGCTCCCCTCTGGGAGACCCCTCCTCCCACCCTACTCCCCCTCTGGGAGACCCCTCCCACCCTGCTCCCCTCTGGGAGACCCCTCCTCACCCTGCTCCCCTCTGGGAGACCCTCCTCCTCACCCTGCTCTCCTCTGGGAGACCCCTCCTCACCCTGCTCCCCTCTGGGAGACCCCTCCTCCCCTCTGGGAGACCCCCTCCTCCCCTCTGGGAGTCCCCTCCTCCCCTCTGGGAGACCCCTGCTCCCCTCTGGGAGACCCCTGCTCCCCTCTGGGAGACCCAAAATTGTAGCTTGTAACTTGAGTAGCTAAGCTACAAAAAATGACCCAAAAAGTAGCTGAGCTACTTGACGAGGTACACAAATATGAATGTAGCTAAAATACCACAAGCTACAGCAAAATGTAGCTAAGCTACGTAGCTCAGCTACATGTAGCTTAATACTCCCCAACACTGATCGTACGGCATACTATAGCGCGCCGTTTTTCATCATTTTTGAGGATTTGAAAAAAATGACGAAATGACAAAAACGATGGGTTATATCCCATGTTTTTTGAAATTTTGAAAAAAAAAGTTAGCCTCGTTTCTCATCATTTTGGACCATGGGCTATAGCCCATATCGTACGGCATACTATAGCGCGCCGTTTTTCATCATTTTTGAGGATTTGAAAAAAATGACGAAATGACAAAAACGATGGGTTATAGCCCATGTTTTTTGAAATGTTGAAAAAAAAAGTTATCCTCGTTTCTCATCATTTTGGACCATGGGCTATAGCCCATATCGTACGGCATACTATAGCGCGCCGTTTTTCATCATTTTTGAGGATTTGAAAAAAATTACGAAATGACAAAAACGATGGGTTATAGCCCATGTTTTTTGAAATGTTGAAAAAAATAGTTAGCCTCGTTTCTCATCATTTTGGACCATGGGCTATAGCCCATATCGTACGGCATACTATAGCTCGCCGTTTTTCATCATTTTTGAGGATTTGAAAAAAATGACGAAATGACAAAAACGATGGGTTATAGCCCATGTTTTTGAAATTTTGAAAAGAAAAGTTAGCCTCGTTTCTCATCATTTTGGACCATGGGCTATAGCCCATATCGTACGGCATACTATAGCGCGCCGTTTTTCATCATTTTTGAGGATTTGAAAAAAATGACGAAATGACAAAAACGATGGGTTATAGCCCATGTTTTTTGAAATTTTGAAAAAAAAAGTTAGCCTCGTTTCTCATCATTTTGGACCATGGGCTATAGCCCATATCGTACGGCATACTATAGCGCGCCGTTTTTCATCATTTTTGAGGATTTGAAAAAAATTACGAAATGACAAAAACGATGGGTTATAGCCCATGTTTTTTGAAATGTTGAAAAAAATAGTTAGCCTCGTTTCTCATCATTTTGGACCATGGGCTATAGCCCATATCGTACGGCATACTATAGCTCGCCGTTTTTCATCATTTTTGAGGATTTGAAAAAAATGACGAAATGACAAAAACGATGGGTTATAGCCCATGTTTTTTGAAATTTTGAAAAAAAAAGTTAGCCTCGTTTCTCATCATTTTGGACCATGGGCTATAGCCCATATCGTACGGCATACTATAGCGCGCCGTTTTTCATCATTTTTGAGGATTTGAAAAAATGACAAAATGACAAAAACGATGGGTTATAGCCCATGTTTTTTGAAATTTTGAAAAAAAAGTTAGCCTCGTTTCTCATCATTTTGGACCATGGGCTATAGCCCATATCGTACGGCATACTATAGGGCGCCGTTTTTCATCATTTTTGAGGATTTGAAAAAAATGACGAAATGACAAAAACGATGGGTTATAGCCCATGTTTTTTGAAATTTTGGAAAAAAAAGTTAGCCTCGTTTCTCATCATTTTGGACCATGGGCTATAGCCCATATCGTACGGCATACTATAGCGCGCCGTTTTTCATCATTTTTGAGGATTTGAAAAAAATGACGAAATGACAAACGATGGGTTATAGCCCATGTTTTTTGAAATGTTGAAAAAAAAAGTTATCCTCGTTTCTCATCATTTTGGACCATGGGCTATAGCCCATATCGTACGGCATACTATAGCGCGCCGTTTTTCATCATTTTTGAGGATTTGAAAAAAAATACGAAATGACAAAAACGATGGGTTATAGCCCATGTTTTTTGAAATGTTGAAAAAAATAGTTAGCCTCGTTTCTCATCATTTTGGACCATGGGCTATAGCCCATATCGTACGGCATACTATAGCTCGCCGTTTTTCATCATTTTTGAGGATTTGAAAAAAATGACGAAATGACAAAAACGATGGGTTATAGCCCATGTTTTTTGAAATTTTGGAAAAAAAAGTTAGCCTTGTTTCTCATCATTTTGGACCATGGGCTATAGCCCATATCGTACGGCATACTATAGCGCGCCGTTTTTCATCATTTTTGAGGATTTGAAAAAATTACAAAATGACAAAAACGATGGGTTATAGCCCATGTTTTTTGAAATTTTGAAAAAAAAAGTTAGTCTCGTTTCTCATCATTTTGGACCATGGGCTATAGCCCATATCGTACGGCATACTCTAGGGCGCCGTTTTTCATCATTTTTGAGGATTTGAAAAAAATGACGAAATGACAAAAACGATGGGTTATAGCCCATGTTTTTTGAAATTTTGGAAAAAAAAGTTAGCCTCGTTTCTCATAATTTTGGACCATGGGCTATAGCCCATATCGTACGGCATACTATAGCGCGCCGTTTTTCATCATTTTTGAGGATTTGAAAAAAATGACGAAATGACAAAAACGATGGGTTATAGCCGATGTTTTTTGAAATGTTGAAAAAAAAAGTTATCCTCGTTTCTCATCATTTTGGACCATGGGCTATAGCCCATATCGTACGGCATACTATAGCGCGCCGTTTTTCATCATTTTTGAGGATTTGAAAAAAATGACAAAAACGATGGGTTATAGCCCATGTTTTTGAAATTTTGAAAAAAAAAGTTAGCCTCGTTTCTCATCATTTTGGACCATGGGCTATAGCCCATATCGTACGGCATACTATAGCTCGCCGTTTTTCATCATTTTTGAGGATTTGAAAAAATGACAAAATGACAAAAACGATGGGTTATAGCCCATGTTTTTTGAAATTTTGAAAAAAAAAGTTAGCCTCGTTTCTCATCATTTTGGACCATGGGCTATAGCCCATATCGTACGGCATACTATAGCGCGCCGTTTTTCATCATTTTTGAGGATTTGAAAAAATGACAAAATGACAAAAACGATGGGTTATAGCCCATGTTTTTTGAAATTTTGAAAAAAAAAGTTAGCCTCGTTTCTCATCATTTTGGACCATGGGCTATAGCCCATATCGTACGGCATACTATAGCACGCCGTTTTTCATCATTTTTGAGGATTTGAAAAAAATGACGAAATGACAAAAACGATGGGTTATAGCCCATGTTTTTTGAAATTTTGAAAAAAAAAGTTAGCCTCGTTTCTCATAATTTTGGACCATGGGCTATAGCCCATATCGTACGGCATACTATAGCTCGCCGTTTTTCATCATTTTTGAGGATTTGAAAAAAATGACGAAATGACAAAAACGATGGGTTATAGCCCATGTTTTTTGAAATTTTGGAAAAAAAAGTTAGCCTCGTTTCTCATCATTTTGGACCATGGGCTATAGCCCATATCGTACGGCATACTATAGCGCGCCGTTTTTCATCATTTTTGAGGATTTGAAAAAATGACAAAATGACAAAAACGATGGGTTATAGCCCATGTTTTTTGAAATTTTGAAAAAAAAGTTAGCCTCGTTTCTCATCATTTTGGACCATGGGCTATAGCCCATATCGTACGGCATACTATAGGGCGCCGTTTTTCATCATTTTTGAGGATTTGAAAAAAATGACGAAATGACAAAAACGATGGGTTATAGCCCATGTTTTTTGAAATTTTGGAAAAAAAAGTTAGCCTCGTTTCTCATCATTTTGGACCATGGGCTATAGCCCATATCGTACGGCATACTATAGCGCGCCGTTTTTCATCATTTTTGAGGATTTGAAAAAAATGACGAAATGACAAACGATGGGTTATAGCCCATGTTTTTTGAAATGTTGAAAAAAAAAGTTATCCTCGTTTCTCATCATTTTGGACCATGGGCTATAGCCCATATCGTACGGCATACTATAGCGCGCCGTTTTTCATCATTTTTGAGGATTTGAAAAAATTTACGAAATGACAAAAACGATGGGTTATAGCCCATGTTTTTTGAAATGTTGAAAAAAATAGTTAGCCTCGTTTCTCATCATTTTGGACCATGGGCTATAGCCCATATCGTACGGCATACTATAGCTCGCCGTTTTTCATCATTTTTGAGGATTTGAAAAAAATGACGAAATGACAAAAACGATGGGTTATAGCCCATGTTTTTTGAAATTTTGAAAAAAAAAGTTAGCCTTGTTTCTCATCATTTTGGACCATGGGCTATAGCCCATATCGTACGGCATACTATAGCGCGCCGTTTTTCATCATTTTTGAGGATTTGAAAAAATGACAAAATGACAAAAACGATGGGTTATAGCCCATGTTTTTTGAAATTTTGGAAAAAAAAGTTAGTCTCGTTTCTCATCATTTTGGACCATGGGCTATAGCCCATATCGTACGGCATACTCTAGGGCGCCGTTTTTCATCATTTTTGAGGATTTGAAAAAAATGACGAAATGACAAAAACGATGGGTTATAGCCCATGTTTTTTTAAATTTTGGAAAAAAAGGTTAGCCTCGTTTCTCATCATTTTGGACCATGGGCTATAGCCCATATCGTACGGCATACTATAGCGCGCCGTTTTTCATCATTTTTGAGGATTTGAAAAAAATTACGAAATGACAAAAACGATGGGTTATAGCCGATGTTTTTTGAAATGTTGAAAAAAAAAGTTATCCTCGTTTCTCATCATTTTGGACCATGGGCTATAGCCCATATCGTACGGCATACTATAGCGCGCCGTTTTTCATCATTTTTGAGGATTTGAAAAAAATGACAAAAACGATGGGTTATAGCCCATGTTTTTGAAATTTTGAAAAAAAAAGTTAGCCTCGTTTCTCATCATTTTGGACCATGGGCTATAGCCCATATCGTACGGAATACTATAGCGCGCCGTTTTTCATCATTTTTGAGGATTTGAAAAAAATGACGAAATGACAAACGATGGGTTATAGCCCATGTTTTTTGAAATGTTGAAAAAAAAAGTTATCCTCGTTTCTCATCATTTTGGACCATGGGCTATAGCCCATATCGTACGGCATACTATAGCTCGCCGTTTTTCATCATTTTTGAGGATTTGAAAAAAATGACGAAATGACAAAAACGATGGGTTATAGCCCATGTTTTTTGAAATTTTGAAAAAAAAAGTTAGCCTTGTTTCTCATCATTTTGGACCATGGGCTATAGCCCATATCGTACGGCATACTATAGCGCGCCGTTTTTCATCATTTTTGAGGATTTGAAAAAATGACAAAATGACAAAAACGATGGGTTATAGCCCATGTTTTTTGAAATTTTGAAAAAAAAAGTTAGTCTCGTTTCTCATCATTTTGGACCATGGGCTATAGCCCATATCGTACGGCATACTCTAGGGCGCCGTTTTTCATCATTTTTGAGGATTTGAAAAAAATGACGAAATGACAAAAACGATGGGTTATAGCCCATGTTTTTTTAAATTTTGGAAAAAAAGGTTAGCCTCGTTTCTCATCATTTTGGACCATGGGCTATAGCCCATATCGTACGGCATACTATAGCGCGCCGTTTTTCATCATTTTTGAGGATTTGAAAAAAATTACGAAATGACAAAAACGATGGGTTATAGCCGATGTTTTTTGAAATGTTGAAAAAAAAAGTTATCCTCGTTTCTCATCATTTTGGACCATGGGCTATAGCCCATATCGTACGGCATACTATAGCGCGCCGTTTTTCATCATTTTTGAGGATTTGAAAAAAATGACAAAAACGATGGGTTATAGCCCATGTTTTTGAAATTTTGAAAAAAAAAGTTAGCCTCGTTTCTCATCATTTTGGACCATGGGCTATAGCCCATATCGTACGGAATACTATAGCGCGCCGTTTTTCATCATTTTTGAGGATTTGAAAAAATGACAAAATGACAAAAACGATGGGTTATAGCCCATGTTTTTTGAAATTTTGAAAAAAAAAGTTAGCCTCGTTTCTCATCATTTTGGACCATGGGCTATAGCCCATATCGTACGGCATACTATAGCGCGCCGTTTTTCATCATTTTTGAGGATTTGAAAAAATGACAAAATGACAAAAACGATGGGTTATAGCCCATGTTTTTTGAAATTTTGAAAAAAAAAGTTAGCCTCGTTTCTCATCATTTTGGACCATGGGCTATAGCCCATATCGTACGGCATACTATAGCACGCCGTTTTTCATCATTTTTGAGGATTTGAAAAAAATGACAAAATGACAAAAACGATGGGTTATAGCCCATGTTTTTTGAAATTTTGAAAAAAAAAGTTAGCCTCGTTTCTCATAATTTTGGACCATGGGCTATAGCCCATATCGTACGGCATACTATAGCGCGCCGTTTTTCATCATTTTTGAGGATTTGAAAAAAATTACGAAATGACAAAAACGATGGGTTATAGCCCATGTTTTTTGAAATGTTGAAAAAAATAGTTATCCTCGTTTCTCATCATTTTGGACCATGGGCTATAGCCCATATCGTACGGCATACTATAGCGCGCCGTTTTTCATCATTTTTGAGGATTTGAAAAAAATGACGAAATGACAAAAACGATAGGTTATAGCCCATGTTTTTTGAAATTTTGAAAAAAAAAGTTAGCCTCGTTTCTCATCATTTTGGACCATGGGCTATAGCCCATATCGTACGGCATACTATAGCGCGCCGTTTTTCATCATTTTTGAGGATTTGAAAAAAGTGACAAAATGACAAAAACGATGGGTTATAGCCCATGTTTTTTGAAATGTTGAAAAAAATAGTTATCCTCGTTTCTCATCATTTTGGACCATGGGCTATAGCCCATATCGTACGGCATACTATAGCGCGCCGTTTTTCATCATTTTTGAGGATTTGAAAAAAATGACGAAATGACAAAAACGATGGGTTATAGCCCATGTTTTTGAAATTTTGAAAAAAAAAGTTAGCCTCGTTTCTCATCATTTTGGACCATGGGCTATAGCCCATATCGTACGGCATACTATAGCGCGCCGTTTTTCATCATTTTTGAGGATTTGAAAAAAATGACGAAATGACAAAAACGATGGGTTACAGCCCATGTTTTTGAAATTTTGAAAAAAAAAGTTAGCCTCGTTTCTCATCATTTTGGACCATGGGCTATAGCCCATATCGTACGGCATACTATAGCGCGCCGTTTTTCATCATTTTTGAGGATTTGAAAAAATGACAAAATGACAAAAACGATGGGTTATAGCCCATGTTTTTTGAAATTTTGAAAAAAAAAGTTAGCCTCGTTTCTCATCATTTTGGACCATGGGCTATAGCCCATATTGTACGGCATACTATAGCGCGCCGTTTTTCATCATTTTTGAGTATTTGAAAAAAATGACGAAATGACAAAAACGATGGGTTATAGCCCATGTTTTTGAAATTTTGAAAAGAAAAGTTAGCCTCGTTTCTCATCATTTTGGACCATGGGCTATAGCCCATATCGTACGGCATACTATAGCGCGCCGTTTTTCATCATTTTTGAGGATTTGAAAAAAATGACGAAATGACAAAAACGATGGGTTATAGCCCATGTTTTTGAAATTTTGAAAAAAAAAGTTAGCCTCGTTTCTCATCATTTTGGACCATGGGCTATAGCCCATATCGTACGGCATACTATAGCGCGCCGTTTTTCATCATTTTTGAGGATTTGAAAAAAATGACAAAATGACAAAAACGATGGGTTATAGCCCATGTTTTTTGAAATTTTGAAAAAAAAGTTTAGTCTCGTTTCTCATCATTTTGGACCATGGGCTATAGCCCATATCGTACGGCATACTATAGCGCGGCGTTTTTCATCATTTTTGAGGATTTGAAAAAAATGACGAAATGACAAAAACGATGGGTTATAGCCCATGTTTTTGAAATTTTGAAAAAAAAAGTTAGCCTCGTTTCTCATCATTTTGGACCATGGGCTATAGCCCATATCGTACGGCATACTATAGCGCGCCGTTTTTCATCATTTTTGAGGATTTGAAAAAATGACAAAATGACAAAAACGATGGGTTATAGCCCATGTTTTTTTGAAATTTTGAAAAAAAAAGTTAGCCTCGTTTCTCATCATTTTGGACCATGGGCTATAGCCCATATTGTACGGCATACTATAGCGCGCCGTTTTTCATCATTTTTGAGTATTTGAAAAAAATTACGAAATGACAAAAACGATGGGTTATAGCCCATGTTTTTGAAATTTTGAAAAGAAAAGTTAGCCTCGTTTCTCATCATTTTGGACCATGGGCTATAGCCCATATCGTACGGCATACTATAGCTCGCCGTTTTTCATCATTTTTGAGGATTTGAAAAAAATGACGAAATGACAAAAACGATGGGTTATAGCCCATGTTTTTTGAAATTTTGAAAAAAAAAGTTAGCCTTGTTTCTCATCATTTTGGACCATGGGCTATAGCCCATATCGTACGGCATACTATAGCGCGCCGTTTTTCATCATTTTTGAGGATTTGAAAAAATGACAAAATGACAAAAACGATGGGTTATAGCCCATGTTTTTTGAAATTTTGAAAAAAAAAGTTAGCCTCGTTTCTCATCATTTTGGACCATGGGCTATAGCCCATATTGTACGGCATACTATAGTGCGCCGTTTTTCATCATTTTTGAGTATTTGAAAAAAATGACGAAATGACAAAAACGATGGGTTATAGCCCATGTTTTTGAAATTTTGAAAAGAAAAGTTAGCCTCGTTTCTCATCATTTTGGACCATGGGCTATAGCCCATATCGTACGGCATACTATAGCGCGCCGTTTTTCATCATTTTTGAGGATTTGAAAAAAATGACGAAATGACAAAAACGATGGGTTATAGCCCATGTTTTTGAAATTTTGAAAAAAAAAGTTAGCCTCGTTTCTCATCATTTTGGACCATGGGCTATAGCCCATATCGTACGGCATACTATAGCGCGCCGTTTTTCATCATTTTTGAGGATTTGAAAAAAATGACAAAATGACAAAAACGATGGGTTATAGCCCATGTTTTTTGAAATTTTGAAAAAAAAAGTTAGCCTCGTTTCTCATCATTTTGGACCATGGGCTATAGCCCATATCGTACGGCATACTATAGCGCGGCGTTTTTCATCATTTTTGAGGATTTGAAAAAAATGACGAAATGACAAAAACGATGGGTTATAGCCCATGTTTTTGAAATTTTGAAAAAAAAAGTTAGCCTCGTTTCTCATCATTTTGGACCATGGGCTATAGCCCATATCGTACGGCATACTATAGCGCGCCGTTTTTCATCATTTTTGAGGATTTGAAAAAATGACAAAATGACAAAAACGATGGGTTATAGCCCATGTTTTTTGAAATGTTGAAAAAAAAAGTTAGCCTCGTTTCTCATCATTTTGGACCATGGGCTATAGCCCATATTGTACGGCATACTATAGCGCGCCGTTTTTCATCATTTTTGAGTATTTGAAAAAAATGACGAAATGACAAAAACGATGGGTTATAGCCCATGTTTTTGAAATTTTGAAAAGAAAAGTTAGCCTCGTTTCTCATCATTTTGGACCATGGGCTATAGCCCATATCGTACGGCATACTATAGCTCGCCGTTTTTCATCATTTTTGAGGATTTGAAAAAAATGACGAAATGACAAAAACGATGGGTTATAGCCCATGTTTTTTGAAATTTTGAAAAAAAAAGTTAGCCTTGTTTCTCATCATTTTGGACCATGGGCTATAGCCCATATCGTACGGCATACTATAGCGCGCCGTTTTTCATCATTTTTGAGGATTTGAAAAAATGACAAAATGACAAAAACGATGGGTTATAGCCCATGTTTTTTGAAATTTTGAAAAAAAAAGTTAGTCTCGTTTCTCATCATTTTGGACCATGGGCTATAGCCCATATCGTACGGCATACTCTAGGGCGCCGTTTTTCATCATTTTTGAGGATTTGAAAAAAATGACGAAATGACAAAAACGATGGGTTATAGCCCATGTTTTTTGAAATTTTGGAAAAAAAAGTTAGCCTCGTTTCTCATCATTTTGGACCATGGGCTATAGCCCATATCGTACGGCATACTATAGCGCGCCGTTTTTCATCATTTTTGAGGATTTGAAAAAAATGACGAAATGACAAAAACGATGGGTTATAGCCGATGTTTTTTGAAATGTTGAAAAAAAAAGTTATCCTCGTTTCTCATCATTTTGGACCATGGGCTATAGCCCATATCGTACGGCATACTATAGCGCGCCGTTTTTCATCATTTTTGAGGATTTGAAAAAAATGACAAAAACGATGGGTTATAGCCCATGTTTTTGAAATTTTGAAAAAAAAAGTTAGCCTCGTTTCTCATCATTTTGGACCATGGGCTTTAGCCCATATCGTACGGCATACTATAGCGCGCCGTTTTTCATCATTTTTGAGGATTTGAAAAAATGACTAAATGACTAAAACGATGGGTTATAGCCCATGTTTTTTGAAATTTTGAAAAAAAAAGTTAGCCTCGTTTCTCATCATTTTGGACCATGGGCTATAGCCCATATCGTACGGCATACTATAGCGCGCCGTTTTTCATCATTTTTGAGGATTTGAAAAAATGACAAAATGACAAAAACGATGGGTTATAGCCCATGTTTTTTGAAATTTTGAAAAAAAAAGTTAGCCTCGTTTCTCATCATTTTGGACCATGGGCTATAGCCCATATCGTACGGCATACTATAGCACGCCGTTTTTCATCATTTTTGAGGATTTGAAAAAAATGACGAAATGACAAAAACGATGGGTTATAGCCCATGTTTTTTGAAATTTTGAAAAAAAAAGTTAGCCTCGTTTCTCATAATTTTGGACCATGGGCTATAGCCCATATCGTACGGCATACTATAGCGCGCCGTTTTTCATCATTTTTGAGGATTTGAAAAAAATGACGAAATGACAAAAACGATGGGTTATAGCCCATGTTTTTTGAAATGTTGAAAAAAATAGTTATCCTCGTTTCTCATCATTTTGGACCATGGGCTATAGCCCATATCGTACGGCATACTATAGCGCGCCGTTTTTCATCATTTTTGAGGATTTGAAAAAAATGACGAAATGACAAAAACGATAGGTTATAGCCCATGTTTTTTGAAATTTTGAAAAAAAAAGTTAGCCTCGTTTCTCATCATTTTGGACCATGGGCTATAGCCCATATCGTACGGCATACTATAGCGCGCCGTTTTTCATCATTTTTGAGGATTTGAAAAAAATGACGAAATGACAAAAACGATGGGTTATAGCCCATGTTTTTTGAAATTTTGAAAAAAAAAGTTATCCTCGTTTCTCATCATTTTGGACCATGGGCTATAGCCCATATCGTACGGCATACTATAGCGCGCCGTTTTTCATCATTTTTGAGGATTTGAAAAAAATTACGAAATGACAAAAACGATGGGTTATAGCCCATGTTTTTTGAAATGTTGAAAAAAATAGTTAGCCTCGTTTCTCATCATTTTGGACCATGGGCTATAGCCCATATCGTACGGCATACTATAGCTCGCCGTTTTTCATCATTTTTGAGGATTTGAAAAAAATTACGAAATGACAAAAACGATGGGTTATAGCCCATGTTTTTTGAAATGTTGAAAAAAATAGTTAGCCTCGTTTCTCATAATTTTGGACCATGGGCTATAGCCCATATCGTACGGCATACTATAGCGCGCCGTTTTTCATCATTTTTGAGGATTTGAAAAAAATTACGAAATGACAAAAACGATGGGTTATAGCCCATGTTTTTTGAAATGTTGAAAAAAATAGTTATCCTCGTTTCTCATCATTTTGGACCATGGGCTATAGCCCATATCGTACGGCATACTATAGCGCGCCGTTTTTCATCATTTTTGAGGATTTGAAAAAAATGACGAAATGACAAAAACGATGGGTTATAGCCCATGTTTTTTGAAATGTTGAAAAAAAAAGTTATCCTCGTTTCTCATCATTTTGGACCATGGGCTATAGCCCATATCGTACGGCATACTATAGCGCGCCGTTTTTCATCATTTTTGAGGATTTGAAAAAAATTACGAAATGACAAAAACGATGGGTTATAGCCCATGTTTTTTGAAATTTTGAAAAAAAAAGTTAGCCTCGTTTCTCATCATTTTGGACCATGGGCTATAGCCCATATCGTACGGCATACTATAGCGCGCCGTTTTTCATCATTTTTGAGGATTTGAAAAAATGACAAAATGACAAAAACGATGGGTTATAGCCCATGTTTTTTGAAATTTTGAAAAAAAAGTTAGCCTCGTTTCTCATCATTTTGGACCATGGGCTATAGCCCATATCGTACGGCATACTATAGCGCGCCGTTTTTCATCATTTTTGAGGATTTGAAAAAAATTACGAAATGACAAAAACGATGGGTTATAGCCCATGTTTTTTGAAATGTTGAAAAAAATAGTTAGCCTCGTTTCTCATCATTTTGGACCATGGGCTATAGCCCATATCGTACGGCATACTATAGCTCGCCGTTTTTCATCATTTTTGAGGATTTGAAAAAAATGACGAAATGACAAAAACGATGGGTTATAGCCCATGTTTTTTGAAATTTTGAAAAAAAAAAGTTAGCCTCGTTTCTCATCATTTTGGACCATGGGCTATAGCCCATATCGTACGGCATACTATAGCGCGCCGTTTTTCATCATTTTTGAGGATTTGAAAAAATGACAAAATGACAAAAACGATGGGTTATAGCCCATGTTTTTTGAAATTTTGAAAAAAAAGTTAGCCTCGTTTCTCATCATTTTGGACCATGGGCTATAGCCCATATCGTACGGCATACTATAGGGCGCCGTTTTTCATCATTTTTGAGGATTTGAAAAAAATGACGAAATGACAAAAACGATGGGTTATAGCCCATGTTTTTTGAAATTTTGAAAAAAAAAGTTAGCCTCGTTTCTCATCATTTTGGACCATGGGCTATAGCCCATATCGTACGGCATACTATAGCGCGCCGTTTTTCATCATTTTTGAGGATTTGAAAAAAATTACGAAATGACAAAAACGATGGGTTATAGCCCATGTTTTTTGAAATGTTGAAAAAAATAGTTAGCCTCGTTTCTCATCATTTTGGACCATGGGCTATAGCCCATATCGTACGGCATACTATAGCTCGCCGTTTTTCATCATTTTTGAGGATTTGAAAAAAATGACGAAATGACAAAAACGATGGGTTATAGCCCATGTTTTTTGAAATTTTGAAAAAAAAAGTTAGCCTCGTTTCTCATCATTTTGGACCATGGGCTATAGCCCATATCGTACGGCATACTATAGCGCGCCGTTTTACATCATTTTTGAGGATTTGAAAAAATGACAAAATGACAAAAACGATGGGTTATAGCCCATGTTTTTTGAAATTTTTAAAAAAAAGTTAGCCTCGTTTCTCATCATTTTGGACCATGGGCTATAGCCCATATCGTACGGCATACTATAGGGCGCCGTTTTTCATCATTTTTGAGGATTTGAAAAAAATGACGAAATGACAAAAACGATGGGTTATAGCCCATGTTTTTTGAAATTTTGGAAAAAAAAGTTATCCTCGTTTCTCATCATTTTGGACCATGGGCTATAGCCCATATCGTACGGCATACTATAGCGCGCCGTTTTTCATCATTTTTGAGGATTTGAAAAAAATTACGAAATGACAAAAACGATGGGTTATAGCCCATGTTTTTTGAAATGTTGAAAAAAATAGTTAGCCTCGTTTCTCATCATTTTGGACCATGGGCTATAGCCCATATCGTACGGCATACTATAGCTCGCCGTTTTTCATCATTTTTGAGGATTTGAAAAAAATGACGAAATGACAAAAACGATGGGTTATAGCCCATTTATTTTGAAATTTTGAAAAAAAAAGTTAGCCTTGTTTCTCATCATTTTGGACCATGGGCTATAGCCCATATCGTACGGCATACTCTAGGGCGCCGTTTTTCATCATTTTTGAGGATTTGAAAAAAATGACAAAATGACAAAAACGATGGGTTATAGCCCATGTTTTTTGAAATTTTGGAAAAAAAAGTTAGCCTCGTTTCTCATCATTTTGGACCATGGGCTATAGCCCATATCGTACGGCATACTATAGCGCGCCGTTTTTCATCATTTTTGAGGATTTGAAAAAAATGACGAAATGACAAAAACGATGGGTTATAGCCGATGTTTTTTGAAATGTTGAAAAAAAAAGTTATCCTCGTTTCTCATCATTTTGGACCATGGGCTATAGCCCATATCGTACGGCATACTATAGCGCGCCGTTTTTCATCATTTTTGAGGATTTGAAAAAAATGACAAAAACGATGGGTTATAGCCCATGTTTTTGAAATTTTGAAAAAAAAAGTTAGCCTCGTTTCTCATCATTTTGGACCATGGGCTATAGCCCATATCGTACGGCATACTATAGCGCGCCGTTTTTCATCATTTTTGAGGATTTGAAAAAATGACAAAATGACAAAAACGATGGGTTATAGCCCATGTTTTTTGAAATTTTGAAAAAAAAAGTTAGCCTCGTTTCTCATCATTTTGGACCATGGGCTATAGCCCATATCGTACGGCATACTATAGCGCGCCGTTTTTCATCATTTTTGAGGATTTGAAAAAATGACAAAATGACAAAAACGATGGGTTATAGCCCATGTTTTTTGAAATTTTGAAAAAAAAAGTTAGCCTCGTTTCTCATCATTTTGGACCATGGGCTATAGCCCATATCGTACGGCATACTATAGCACGCCGTTTTTCATCATTTTTGAGGATTTGAAAAAAATGACGAAATGACAAAAACGATGGGTTATAGCCCATGTTTTTTGAAATTTTGAAAAAAGAAGTTAGCCTCGTTTCTCATAATTTTGGACCATGGGCTATAGCCCATATCGTACGGCATACTATAGCTCGCCGTTTTTCATCATTTTTGAGGATTTGAAAAAAATGACGAAATGACAAAAACGATGGGTTATAGCCCATGTTTTTTGAAATTTTGGAAAAAAAAGTTAGCCTCGTTTCTCATCATTTTGGACCATGGGTTATAGCCCATATCGTACGGCATACTATAGCGCGCCGTTTTTCATCATTTTTGAGGATTTGAAAAAATGACAAAATGACAAAAACGATGGGTTATAGCCCATGTTTTTTGAAATTTTGAAAAAAAAGTTAGCCTCGTTTCTCATCATTTTGGACCATGGGCTATAGCCCATATCGTACGGCATACTATAGGGCGCCGTTTTTCATCATTTTTGAGGATTTGAAAAAAATGACGAAATGACAAAAATGATGGGTTATAGCCCATGTTTTTTGAAATTTTGGAAAAAAAAGTTAGCCTCGTTTCTCATCATTTTGGACCATGGGCTATAGCCCATATCGTACGGCATACTATAGCGCGCCGTTTTTCATCATTTTTGAGGATTTGAAAAAAATGACGAAATGACAAACGATGGGTTATAGCCCATGTTTTTTGAAATGTTGAAAAAAAAAGTTATCCTCTTTTCTCATCATTTTGGACCATGGGCTATAGCCCATATCGTACGGCATACTATAGCGCGCCGTTTTTCATCATTTTTGAGGATTTGAAAAAATTTACGAAATGACAAAAACGATGGGTTATAGCCCATGTTTTTTGAAATGTTGAAAAAAATAGTTAGCCTCGTTTCTCATCATTTTGGACCATGGGCTATAGCCCATATCGTACGGCATACTATAGCTCGCCGTTTTTCATCATTTTTGAGGATTTGAAAAAAATGACGAAATGACAAAAACGATGGGTTATAGCCCATGTTTTTTGAAATTTTGAAAAAAAAAGTTAGCCTTGTTTCTCATCATTTTGGACCATGGGCTATAGCCCATATCGTACGGCATACTATAGCGCGCCGTTTTTCATCATTTTTGAGGATTTGAAAAAATGACAAAATGACAAAAACGATGGGTTATAGCCCATGTTTTTTGAAATTTTGAAAAAAAAAGTTAGTCTCGTTTCTCATCATTTTGGACCATGGGCTATAGCCCATATCGTACGGCATACTCTAGGGCGCCGTTTTTCATCATTTTTGAGGATTTGAAAAAAATGACGAAATGACAAAAACGATGGGTTATAGCCCATGTTTTTTGAAATTTTGGAAAAAAAGGTTAGCCTCGTTTCTCATCATTTTGGACCATGGGCTATAGCCCATATCGTACGGCATACTATAGCGCGCCGCTTTTCATCATTTTTGAGGATTTGAAAAAAATTACGAAATGACAAAAACGATGGGTTATAGCCGATGTTTTTTGAAATGTTGAAAAAAAAAGTTATCCTCGTTTCTCATCATTTTGGACCATGGGCTATAGCCCATATCGTACGGCATACTATAGCGCGCCGTTTTTCATCATTTTTGAGGATTTGAAAAAAATGACAAAAACGATGGGTTATAGCCCATGTTTTTGAAATTTTGAAAAAAAAAGTTAGCCTCGTTTCTCATCATTTTGGACCATGGGCTATAGCCCATATCGTACGGCATACTATAGCGCGCCGTTTTTCATCATTTTTGAGGATTTGAAAAAATGACAAAATGACAAAAACGATGGGTTATAGCCCATGTTTTTTGAAATTTTGAAAAAAAGAGTTAGCCTCGTTTCTCATCATTTTGGACCATGGGCTATAGCCCATATCGTACGGCATACTATAGCGCGCCGTTTTTCATCATTTTTGAGGATTTGAAAAAATGACAAAATGACAAAAACGATGGGTTATAGCCCATGTTTTTTGAAATTTTGAAAAAAAAAGTTAGCCTCGTTTCTCATCATTTTGGACCATGGGCTATAGCCCATATCGTACGGCATACTATAGCACGCCGTTTTTCATCATTTTTGAGGATTTGAAAAAAATGACGAAATGACAAAAACGATGGGTTATAGCCCATGTTTTTTTAAATTTTGAAAAAAAAAGTTAGCCTCGTTTCTCATAATTTTGGACCATGGGCTATAGCCCATATCGTACGGCATACTATAGCGCGCCGTTTTTCATCATTTTTGAGGATTTGAAAAAAATTACGAAATGACAAAAACGATGGGTTATAGCCCATGTTTTTTGAAATGTTGAAAAAAATAGTTATCCTCGTTTCTCATCATTTTGGACCATGGGCTATAGCCCATATCGTACGGCATACTATAGCGCGCCGTTTTTCATCATTTTTGAGGATTTGAAAAAAATGACGAAATGACAAAAACGATAGGTTATAGCCCATGTTTTTTGAAATTTTGAAAAAAAAAGTTAGCCTCGTTTCTCATCATTTTGGACCATGGGCTATAGCCCATATCGTACGGCATACTATAGCGCGCCGTTTTTCATCATTTTTGAGGATTTGAAAAAAAGTGACAAAATGACAAAAACGATGGGTTATAGCCCATGTTTTTTGAAATATTGAAAAAAATAGTTATCCTCGTTTCTCATCATTTTGGACCATGGGCTATAGCCCATATCGTACGGCATACTATAGCGCGCCGTTTTTCATCATTTTTGAGGATTTGAAAAAAATGACGAAATGACAAAAACGATGGGTTATAGCCCATGTTTTTGAAATTTTGAAAAAAAAAGTTAGCCTCGTTTCTCATCATTTTGGACCATGGGCTATAGCCCATATCGTACGGCATACTATAGCGCGCCGTTTTTCATCATTTTTGAGGATTTGAAAAAAATGACAAAATGACAAAAACGATGGGTTATAGCCCATGTTTTTTGAAATTTTGAAAAAAAAAGTTAGCCTCGTTTCTCATCATTTTGGACCATGGGCTATAGCCCATATCGTACGGCATACTATAGCGCGGCGTTTTTCATCATTTTTGAGGATTTGAAAAAAATGACGAAATGACAAAAACGATGGGTTATAGCCCATGTTTTTTAAATTTTGAAAAAAAAAGTTAGCCTCGTTTCTCATCATTTTGGACCATGGGCTATAGCCCATATCGTACGGCATACTATAGCGCGCCGTTTTTCATCATTTTTGACGATTCGAAAAAATGACAAAATGACAAAAACGATGGGTTATAGCCCATGTTTTTTGAAATTTTGAAAAAAAAAGTTAGCCTCGTTTCTCATCATTTTGGACCATGGGCTATAGCCCATATTGTACGGCATACTATAGCGCGGCGTTTTTCATCATTTTTGAGGATTTGAAAAAAATGTCGAAATGACAAAAACGATGGGTTATAGCCCATGTTTTTGAAATTTTGAAAAAAAAAGTTAGCCTCGTTTCTCATCATTTTGGACCATGGGCTATAGCCCATATCGTACGGCATACTATAGCGCTCCGTTTTTCATCATTTTTGAGGATTTGAAAAAAATGACAAAATGACAAAAACGATGGGTTATAGCCCATGTTTTTTGAAATTTTGAAAAAAAAAGTTAGCCTCGTTTCTCATCATTTTGGACCATGGGCTATAGCCCATATCGTACGGCATACTATAGCGCGCCGTTTTTCATCATTTTTGAGGATTTGAAACAAATGACAAAATGACAAAAACGATGGGTTATAGCCCATGTTTTTTGAAATTTTGAAAAAAAAAGTTAGCCTCGTTTCTCATCATTTTGGACAATGGGCTATAGCCCATATCGTACGGCATACTATAGCGCGGCGTTTTTCATCATTTTTGAGGATTTGAAAAAAATGACGAAATGACAAAAACGATGGGTTATAGCCCATGTTTTTGAAATTTTGAAAAAAAAAGTTAGCCTCGTTTCTCATCATTTTGGACCATGGGCTATAGCCCATATCGTACGGCATACTATAGCGCGCCGTTTTTCATCATTTTTGAGGATTTGAAAAAATGACAAAATGACAAAAACGATGGGTTATAGCCCATGTTTTTTGAAATTTTGAAAAAAAAAGTTAGCCTCGTTTCTCATCATTTTGGACCATGGGCTATAGCCCATATTGTACGGCATACTATAGCGCGCCGTTTTTCATCATTTTTGAGTATTTGAAAAAAATGACGAAATGACAAAAACGATGGGTTATAGCCCATGTTTTTGAAATTTTGAAAAGAAAAGTTAGCCTCGTTTCTCATCATTTTGGACCATGGGCTATAGCCCATATCGTACGGCATACTATAGCGCTCCGTTTTTCATCATTTTTGAGGATTTGAAAAAAATGACGAAATGACAAAAACGATGGGTTATAGCCCATGTTTTTTGAAATTTTGAAAAAAAAAGTTAGCCTCGTTTCTCATCATTTTGGACCATGGGCTATAGCCCATATCGTACGGCATACTATAGCGCGCCGTTTTTCATCATTTTTGAGTATTTGAAAAAAATGACGAAATGACAAAAACGATGGGTTATAGCCCATGTTTTTGAAATTTTGAAAAGAAAAGTTAGCCTCGTTTCTCATCATTTTGGACCATGGGCTATAGCCCATATCGTACGGCATACTATAGCGCGCCGTTTTTCATCATTTTTGAGGATTTGAAAAAATGACAAAATGACAAAAACGATGGGTTATAGCCCATGTTTTTTTAAATTTTGAAAAAAAAAGTTAGCCTCATTTCTCATCATTTTGGACCATGGGCTATAGCCCATATCGTACGGCATACTATAGCGCGCCGTTTTTCATCATTTTTGAGGATTTGAAAAAAATGACGAAATGACAAAAACGATGGGCTCAATTGTGGAAATTGTGGAAATTGCGGAAATTGGCAATTGCGGAAATTGAAAAAAATGAAAAAACATGGGCTATAACCCATCCTTTTTTTTCTCTCCGCAATTTGCTAATGTTTCCCATCCTTTCCGGTAAATACAACACATTGAGCAGGGCACTGCAGGGAGTTGAACCCCGTTCCGGTAAACCAGAAGTCCGACACCAGTGCCTTAGTTTTTGTGTTGTTCATTTACAGGTCCAGGTGTGCATACGCATGTGCGCCTGTGCGTGTGTAGGTGCACACTTCAATATAACCCATCGTTTTTTTCATTTTTTCAATATTGTCAAATCATCAAAAATGATGAAAAACGGCGCGCTATAGTATGCCGTACGATATAGGCTATAGCCCATGGTCCAAAATGATGAGAAACGAGGCTAACTTTTTTTTTTCAAAATTTCAAAAACATGGGCTATAACCCATCGTTTTTGTCATTTTGTCATTTTTTTCAAATCCTCAAAAATGATGAAAAACGGCGCGCTATAGTATGCCGTACGATATGGGCTATAGCCCATGGTCCAAAATTATGAGAAACGAGGCTAACTTTTTTTTTCAAAATTTCAAAAAACATGGGCTATAACCCATCGTTTTTGTCATTTCGTCATTTTTTTCAAATCCTCAAAAATGATGAAAAACGGCGCGCTATAGTATGCCGTACGATATGGGCTATAGCCCATGGTCCAAAATGATGAGAAACGAGGCTAACTTTTTTTTTCAAAATTTCAAAAAACATGGGCTATAACCCATCGTTTTTGTCATTTTGTCATTTTTTCAAATCCTCAAAAATGATGAAAAACGGCGCGCTATAGTATGCCGTACGATATGGGCTATAGCGCATGGTCCAAAATGATGAGAAACGAGGCTAACTTTTTTTTTCAAAATTTCAAAAACATGGGCTATAACCCATCGTTTTTGTAATTTCGTCATTTTTTTCAAATCCTCAAAAATGATGAAAAACTGCGCGCTATAGTATGCCGTACGATATGGGCTATAGCCCATGGTCCAAAATGATGAGAAACGAGGATAACTTTTTTTTAACATTTCAAAAAACATGGGCTATAACCCATCGTTTTTGTCATTTCGTCATTTTTTTTCAAATCCTCAAAAATGATGAAAAACGGCGCGCTATAGTATGCTGTACGATATGGGCTATAGCCCATGGTCCAAAATGATGAGAAACGAGGCTAACTTTTTTTTTCAAAATTTCAAAAAACATGGGCTATAACCCATCGTTTTTGTCATTTTGTCATTTTTTTCAAATCCTCAAAAATGATGAAAAACGGCGCGCTATAGTATGCCGTACGATATGGGCTATAGCCCATGGTCCAAAATGATGAGAAACGAGGCTAACTTTTTTTTTTTAATTTTCAAAAACATGGGCTATAACCCATCGTTTTTGTCATTTCATCATTTTTTTCAAATCGTCAAAAATGATGAAAAACGGCGCGCTATAGTATGCCGTACGATATGGGCTATAGCCCATGGTCCAAAATGATGAGAAACGAGGCTAACTTTTTTTTTCAAAATTTCAAAAACATGGGCTATAACCCATCGTTTTTGTCAATTCGTCATTTTTTTCAAATCGTCAAAAATGATGAAAAACGGCGCGCTATAGTATGCCGTACGATATGGGCTATAGCCCATGGTCCAAAATGATGAGAAACGAGGCTAACTTTTTTTTCAAAATTTCAAAAAACATGGGCTATAACCCATCGTTTTTGTCATTTCGTCATTTTTTTCAAATCCTCAAAAATGATGAAAAACGGCGCGCTATAGTATGCCGTACGATATGGGCTATAGCCCATGGTCCAAAATGATGAGAAACGAGGATAACTTTTTTTTTTCAAAATTTCAAAAACATGGGCTATAACCCATCGTTTTTGTCATTTCGTCATTTTTTTCAAATCCTCAAAAATGATGAAAAATGGCGCGCTATAGTATGCCGTACGATACGGGCTATAGCCCATGGTCCAAAATGATGAGAAACGAGGCTAACTTTTTTTTCAAAATTTCAAAAAACATGGGCTATAACCCATCGTTTTTGTCATTTCGTCATTTTTTTCAAATCCTCAAAAATGATGAAAAACGGCGCGCTATAGTATGCCGTACGATATGGGCTATAGCCCATGGTCCAAAATGATGAGAAACGAGGCTAACTTTTTTTTTCAAAATTTCAAAAAACATGGGCTATAACCCATCGTTTTTGTCATTTCGTCATTTTTTTCAAATCCTCAAAAATGATGAAAAACGGCGCGCTATAGTATGCCGTACGATATGGGCTATAGCCCATGGTCCAAAATGATGAGAAACTAGGCTAACTTTTTTTTTCAAAATTTCAAAAAACATGGGCTATAACCCATCGTTTTTGTAATTTCGTCATTTTTTTCAAATCGTCAAAAATGATGAAAAACGGCGCGCTATAGTATGCCGTACGATATGGGCTATAGCCCATGGTCCAAAATGATGAGAAACGAGGATAACTTTTTTTTTCAACATTTCAAAAAACATGGGCTATAACCCATCGTTTTTGTCATTTCGTCATTTTTTTCAAATCCTCAAAAATGATGAAAAACGGCGCGCTATAGTATGCCGTACGATATGGGCTATAGCGCATGGTCCAAAATGATGAGAAACGAGGCTAACTTTTTTTTTCAAAATTTCAAAAACATGGGCTATAACCCATCGTTTTTGTAATTTCGTCATTTTTTTCAAATCCTCAAAAATGATGAAAAACTGCGCGCTATAGTATGCCGTACGATATGGGCTATAGCCCATGGTCCAAAATGATGAGAAACGAGGATAACTTTTTTTTAACATTTCAAAAAACATGGGCTATAACCCATCGTTTTTGTCATTTCGTCATTTTTTTTCAAATCCTCAAAAATGATGAAAAACGGCGCGCTATAGTATGCTGTACGATATGGGCTATAGCCCATGGTCCAAAATGATGAGAAACGAGGCTAACCTTTTTTTTCAAAATTTCAAAAAACATGGGCTATAACCCATCGTTTTTGTCATTTTGTCATTTTTTTCAAATCCTCAAAAATGATGAAAAACGGCGCGCTATAGTATGCCGTACGATATGGGCTATAGCCCATGGTCCAAAATGATGAGAAACGAGGCTAACTTTTTTTTTTTAATTTTCAAAAACATGGGCTATAACCCATCGTTTTTGTCATTTCATCATTTTTTTCAAATCGTCAAAAATGATGAAAAACGGCGCGCTATAGTATGCCGTACGATATGGGCTATAGCCCATGGTCCAAAATGATGAGAAACGAGGCTAACTTTTTTTTCAAAATTTCAAAAAACATGGGCTATAACCCATCGTTTTTGTCATTTCGTCATTTTTTTCAAATCCTCAAAAATGATGAAAAACGGCGCGCTATAGTATGCCGTACGATATGGGCTATAGCCCATGGTCCAAAATGATGAGAAACGAGGATAACTTTTTTTTTTCAAAATTTCAAAAACATGGGCTATAACCCATCGTTTTTGTCATTTCGTCATTTTTTTCAAATCCTCAAAAATGATGAAAAATGGCGCGCTATAGTATGCCGTACGATACGGGCTATAGCCCATGGTCCAAAATGATGAGAAACGAGGCTAACTTTTTTTTCAAAATTTCAAAAAACATGGGCTATAACCCATCGTTTTTGTCATTTCGTCATTTTTTTCAAATCCTCAAAAATGATGAAAAACGGCGCGCTATAGTATGCCGTACGATATGGGCTATAGCCCATGGTCCAAAATGATGAGAAACGAGGCTAACTTTTTTTTTCAAAATTTCAAAAAACATGGGCTATAACCCATCGTTTTTGTCATTTCGTCATTTTTTTCAAATCCTCAAAAATGATGAAAAACGGCGCGCTATAGTATGCCGTACGATATGGGCTATAGCCCATGGTCCAAAATGATGAGAAACGAGGCTAACTTTTTTTTTCAAAATTTCAAAAAACATGGGCTATAACCCATCGTTTTTGTAATTTCGTCATTTTTTTCAAATCGTCAAAAATGATGAAAAACGGCGCGCTATAGTATGCCGTACGATATGGGCTATAGCCCATGGTCCAAAATGATGAGAAACGAGGATAACTTTTTTTTTCAACATTTCAAAAAACATGGGCTATAACCCATCGTTTTTGTCATTTCGTCATTTTTTTCAAATCCTCAAAAATGATGAAAAACGGCGCGCTATAGTATGCCGTACGATATGGGCTATAGCGCATGGTCCAAAATGATGAGAAACGAGGCTAACTTTTTTTTTCAAAATTTCAAAAACATGGGCTATAACCCATCGTTTTTGTAATTTCGTCATTTTTTTCAAATCCTCAAAAATGATGAAAAACTGCGCGCTATAGTATGCCGTACGATATGGGCTATAGCCCATGGTCCAAAATGATGAGAAACGAGGATAACTTTTTTTTAACATTTCAAAAAACATGGGCTATAACCCATCGTTTTTGTCATTTCGTCATTTTTTTTCAAATCCTCAAAAATGATGAAAAACGGCGCGCTATAGTATGCTGTACGATATGGGCTATAGCCCATGGTCCAAAATGATGAGAAACGAGGCTAACCTTTTTTTTCAAAATTTCAAAAAACATGGGCTATAACCCATCGTTTTTGTCATTTTGTCATTTTTTTCAAATCCTCAAAAATGATGAAAAACGGCGCGCTATAGTATGCCGTACGATATGGGCTATAGCCCATGGTCCAAAATGATGAGAAACGAGGCTAACTTTTTTTTTTTAATTTTCAAAAACATGGGCTATAACCCATCGTTTTTGTCATTTCATCATTTTTTTCAAATCGTCAAAAATGATGAAAAACGGCGCGCTATAGTATGCCGTACGATATGGGCTATAGCCCATGGTCCAAAATGATGAGAAACGAGGCTAACTTTTTTTTTCAAAATTTCAAAAACATGGGCTATAACCCATCGTTTTTGTCAATTCGTCATTTTTTTCAAATCGTCAAAAATGATGAAAAACGGCGCGCTATAGTATGCCGTACGATATGGGCTATAGCCCATGGTCCAAAATGATGAGAAACGAGGCTAACTTTTTTTTCAAAATTTCAAAAAACATGGGCTATAACCCATCGTTTTTGTCATTTCGTCATTTTTTTCAAATCCTCAAAAATGATGAAAAACGGCGCGCTATAGTATGCCGTACGATATGGGCTATAGCCCATGGTCCAAAATGATGAGAAACGAGGATAACTTTTTTTTTTTCAAAATTTCAAAAACATGGGCTATAACCCATCGTTTTTGTCATTTCGTCATTTTTTTCAAATCCTCAAAAATGATGAAAAATGGCGCGCTATAGTATGCCGTACGATACGGGCTATAGCCCATGGTCCAAAATGATGAGAAACGAGGCTAACTTTTTTTTCAAAATTTCAAAAAACATGGGCTATAACCCATCGTTTTTGTCATTTCGTCATTTTTTTCAAATCCTCAAAAATGATGAAAAACGGCGCGCTATAGTATGCCGTACGATATGGGCTATAGCCCATGGTCCAAAATGATGAGAAACGAGGCTAACTTTTTTTTTCAAAATTTCAAAAAACATGGGCTATAACCCATCGTTTTTGTCATTTCGTCATTTTTTTCAAATCCTCAAAAATGATGAAAAACGGCGCGCTATAGTATGCCGTACGATATGGGCTATAGCCCATGGTCCAAAATGATGAGAAACGAGGCTAACTTATTTTTTCAAAATTTCAAAAAACATGGGCTATAACCCATCGTTTTTGTAATTTCGTCATTTTTTTCAAATCGTCAAAAATGATGAAAAACGGCGCGCTATAGTATGCCGTACGATATGGGCTATAGCCCATGGTCCAAAATGATGAGAAACGAGGATAACTTTTTTTTTCAACATTTCAAAAAACATGGGCTATAACCCATCGTTTTTGTCATTTCGTCATTTTTTTCAAATCCTCAAAAATGATGAAAAACGGCGCGCTATAGTATGCCGTACGATATGGGCTATAGCCCATGGTCCAAAATGATGAGAAACGAGGCTAACTTTTTTTTTCAAAATTTCAAAAAACATGGGCTATAACCCATCGTTTTTGTCATTTCGTCATTTTTTTCGAATCGTCAAAAATGATGAAAAACGGCGCGCTATAGTATGCTGTACGATATGGGCTATAGCCCATGGTCCAAAATGATGAGAAACGAGGCTAACTTTTTTTTTCAAAATTTCAAAAAACATGGGCTATAACCCATCGTTTTTGTCATTTTGTCATTTTTTTCAAATCCTCAAAAATGATGAAAAACGGCGCGCTATAGTATGCCGTACGATATGGGCTATAGCCCATGGTCCAAAATGATGAGAAACGAGGCTAACTTTTTTTTTTTAATTTTCAAAAACATGGGCTATAACCCATCGTTTTTGTCATTTCATCATTTTTTTCAAATCGTCAAAAATGATGAAAAACGGCGCGCTATAGTATGCCGTACGATATGGGCTATAGCCCATGGTCCAAAATGATGAGAAACGAGGCTAACTTTTTTTTTCAAAATTTCAAAAACATGGGCTATAACCCATCGTTTTTGTCAATTCGTCATTTTTTTCAAATCGTCAAAAATGATGAAAAACGGCGCGCTATAGTATGCCGTACGATATGGGCTATAGCCCATGGTCCAAAATGATGAGAAACGAGGCTAACTTTTTTTTCAAAATTTCAAAAAACATGGGCTATAACCCATCGTTTTTGTCATTTCGTCATTTTTTTCAAATCCTCAAAAATGATGAAAAACGGCGCGCTATAGTATGCCGTACGATATGGGCTATAGCCCATGGTCCAAAATGATGAGAAACGAGGATAACTTTTTTTTTTCAAAATTTCAAAAACATGGGCTATAACCCATCGTTTTTGTCATTTCGTCATTTTTTTCAAATCCTCAAAAATGATGAAAAATTGCGCGCTATAGTATGCCGTACGATATGGGCTATAGCCCATGGTCCAAAATGATGAGAAACGAGGCTAACTTTTTTTTCAAAATTTCAAAAAACATGGGCTATAACCCATCGTTTTTGTCATTTCGTCATTTTTTTCAAATCCTCAAAAATGATGAAAAACGGCGCGCTATAGTATGCCGTACGATATGGGCTATAGCCCATGGTCCAAAATGATGAGAAACGAGGCTAACTTTTTTTTTCAAAATTTCAAAAAACATGGGCTATAACCCATCGTTTTTGTCATTTCGTCATTTTTTTCAAATCCTCAAAAATGATGAAAAACGGCGCGCTATAGTATGCCGTACGATATGGGCTATAGCCCATGGTCCAAAATGATGAGAAACGAGGCTAACCTTTTTTTTCAAAATTTCAAAAAACATGGGCTATAACCCATCGTTTTTGTCATTTTGTCATTTTTTCAAATCCTCAAAAATGATGAAAAACGCCGCGCTATAGTATGCCGTACGATATGGGCTATAGCCCATGGTCCAAAATTATGAGAAACGAGGCTAACTTTTTTTTTCAAAATTTCAAAAAACATGGGCTATAACCCATCGTTTTTGTCATTTGGTCATTTTTTTCAAATCCTCAAAAATGATGAAAAACGGCGCGCTATAGTATGCCGTACGATATGGGCTATAGCCCATGGTCCAAAATGATGAGAAACGAGGCTAACTATTTTTTTTCAAAATTTCAAAAAACATGGGCTATAACCCATCGTTTTTGTCATTTTGTCATTTTTTCAAATCCTCAAAAATGATGAAAAACGGCGCGCTATAGTATGCCGTACGATATGGGCTATAGCCCATGGTCCAAAATGATGAGAAACGAGGCTAACTTTTTTTTTCAAAATTTCAAAAAACATGGGCTATAACCCATCGTTTTTGTCATTTCGTCATTTTTTTCAAATCCTCAAAAATGATGAAAAACGGCGCGCTATAGTATGCCGTACGATATGGGCTATAGCCCATGGTCCAAAATGATGAGAAACGAGGCTAACCTTTTTTTTCAAAATTTCAAAAAACATGGGCTATAACCCATCGTTTTTGTCATTTTGTCATTTTTTCAAATCCTCAAAAATGATGAAAAACGCCGCGCTATAGTATGCCGTACGATATGGGCTATAGCCCATGGTCCAAAATTATGAGAAACGAGGCTAACTTTTTTTTTCAAAATTTCAAAAAACATGGGCTATAACCCATCGTTTTTGTCATTTGGTCATTTTTTTCAAATCCTCAAAAATGATGAAAAACGGCGCGCTATAGTATGCCGTACGATATGGGCTATAGCCCATGGTCCAAAATGATGAGAAACGAGGCTAACTATTTTTTTTCAAAATTTCAAAAAACATGGGCTATAACCCATCGTTTTTGTCATTTTGTCATTTTTTCAAATCCTCAAAAATGATGAAAAACGGCGCGCTATAGTATGCCGTACGATATGGGCTATAGCCCATGGTCCAAAATTATGAGAAACGAGGCTAACTTTTTTTTTCAACATTTCAAAAAACATGGGCTATAACCCATCGTTTTTGTCATTTCGTCATTTTTTTCAAATCCTCAAAAATGATGAAAAACGGCGCGCTATAGTATGCCGTACGATATGGGCTATAGCCCATGGTCCAAAATGATGAGAAACGAGGCTAACTTTTTTTTTCAAAATTTCAAAAAACATGGGCTATAACCCATCGTTTTTGTCATTTCGTCATTTTTTTCGAATCGTCAAAAATGATGAAAAACGGCGCGCTATAGTATGCTGTACGATATGGGCTATAGCCCATGGTCCAAAATGATGAGAAACGAGGCTAACTTTTTTTTTCAAAATTTCAAAAAACATGGGCTATAACCCATCGTTTTTGTCATTTTGTCATTTTTTTCAAATCCTCAAAAATGATGAAAAACGGCGCGCTATAGTATGCCGTATGATATGGGCTATAGCCCATGGTCCAAAATGATGAGAAACGAGGCTAACTTTTTTTTTTTAATTTTCAAAAACATGGGCTATAACCCATCGTTTTTGTCATTTCATCATTTTTTTCAAATCGTCAAAAATGATGAAAAACGGCGCGCTATAGTATGCCGTACGATATGGGCTATAGCCCATGGTCCAAAATGATGAGAAACGAGGCTAACTTTTTTTTTCAAAATTTCAAAAACATGGGCTATAACCCATCGTTTTTGTCAATTCGTCATTTTTTTCAAATCGTCAAAAATGATGAAAAACGGCGCGCTATAGTATGCCGTACGATATGGGCTATAGCCCATGGTCCAAAATGATGAGAAACGAGGCTAACTTTTTTTTCAAAATTTCAAAAAACATGGGCTATAACCCATCGTTTTTGTCATTTCGTCATTTTTTTCAAATCCTCAAAAATGATGAAAAACGGCGCGCTATAGTATGCCGTACGATATGGGCTATAGCCCATGGTCCAAAATGATGAGAAACGAGGATAACTTTTTTTTTTTTACATTTCAAAAACAGGGGCTATAACCCATCGTTTTTGTCATTTCGTCATTTTTTTCAAATCCTCAAAAATGATGAAAAATTGCGCGCTATAGTATGCCGTACGATATGGGCTATAGCCCATGGTCCAAAATGATGAGAAACGAGGCTAACTTTTTTTTCAAAATTTCAAAAAACATGGGCTATAACCCATCGTTTTTGTCATTTCGTCATTTTTTTCAAATCCTCAAAAATGATGAAAAACGGCGCGCTATAGTATGCCGTACGATATGGGCTATAGCCCATGGTCCAAAATGATGAGAAACGAGGCTAACTTTTTTTTTCAAAATTTCAAAAAACATGGGCTATAACCCATCGTTTTTGTCATTTCGTCATTTTTTTCAAATCCTCAAAAATGATGAAAAACGGCGCGCTATAGTATGCCGTACGATATGGGCTATAGCCCATGGTCCAAAATGATGAGAAACGAGGCTAACTTTTTTTTTCAAAATTTCAAAAAACATGGGCTATAACCCATCGTTTTTGTCATTTTGTCATTTTTTCAAATCCTCAAAAATGATGAAAAACGGCGCGCTATAGTATGCCGTACGATATGGGCTATAGCCCATGGTCCAAAATTATGAGAAACGAGGCTAACTTTTTTTTTCAAAATTTCAAAAAACATGGGCTATAACCCATCGTTTTTGTCATTTGGTCATTTTTTTCAAATCCTCAAAAATGATGAAAAACGGCGCGCTATAGTATGCCGTACGATATGGGCTATAGCCCATGGTCCAAAATGATGAGAAACGAGGCTAACTTTTTTTTTCAAAATTTCAAAAAACATGGGCTATAACCCATCGTTTTTGTCATTTTGTCATTTTTTCAAATCCTCAAAAATGATGAAAAACGGCGCGCTATAGTATGCCGTACGATATGGGCTATAGCCCATGGTCCAAAATTATGAGAAACGAGGCTAACTTTTTTTTTCAAAATTTCAAAAAACATGGGCTATAACCCATCGTTTTTGTCATTTCGTCATTTTTTTCAAATCCTCAAAAATGATGAAAAACGGCGCGCTATAGTATGCCGTACGATATGGGCTATAGCCCATGGTCCAAAATGATGAGAAACGAGGCTAACTTTTTTTTTCAACATTTCAAAAAACATGGGCTATAACCCATCGTTTTTGTCATTTCGTCATTTTTTTCAAATCCTCAAAAATGATGAAAAACGGCGCGCTATAGTATGCCGTACGATATGGGCTATAGCCCATGGTCCAAAATGATGAGAAACGAGGCTAACTTTTTTTTTCAAAATTTCAAAAAACATGGGCTATAACCCATCGTTTTTGTCATTTCGTCATTTTTTTCGAATCGTCAAAAATGATGAAAAACGGCGCGCTATAGTATGCTGTACGATATGGGCTATAGCCCATGGTCCAAAATGATGAGAAACGAGGCTAACTTTTTTTTTTCAAAATTTCAAAAAACATGGGCTATAACCCATCGTTTTTGTCATTTTGTCATTTTTTTCAAATCCTCAAAAATGATGAAAAACGGCGCGCTATAGTATGCCGTACGATATGGGCTATAGCCCATGGTCCAAAATGATGAGAAACGAGGCTAACTTTTTTTTTCATATTTTCAAAAACATGGGCTATAACCCATCGTTTTTGTCATTTCATCATTTTTTTCAAATCGTCAAAAATGATGAAAAACGGCGCGCTATAGTATGCCGTACGATATGGGCTATAGCCCATCGTCCAAAATGATGAGAAACGAGGCTAACTTTTTTTTTCAAAATTTCAAAAACATGGGCTATAACCCATCGTTTTTGTCAATTCGTCATTTTTTTCAAATCGTCAAAAATGATGAAAAACGGCGCGCTATAGTATGCCGTACGATATGGGCTATAGCCCATGGTCCAAAATGATGAGAAACGAGGCTAACTTTTTTTTCAAAATTTCAAAAAACATGGGCTATAACCCATCGTTTTTGTCATTTCGTCATTTTTTTCAAATCCTCAAAAATGATGAAAAACGGCGCGCTATAGTATGCCGTACGATATGGGCTATAGCCCATGGTCCAAAATGATGAGAAACGAGGATAACTTTTTTTTTCCAAAATTTCAAAAACATGGGCTATAACCCATCGTTTTTGTCATTTCGTCATTTTTTTCAAATCCTCAAAAATGATGAAAAATGGCGCGCTATAGTATGCCGTACGATGTGGGCTATAGCCCATGGTCCAAAATGATGAGAAACGAGGCTAACTTCTTTTTTCAAAATTTCAAAAAACATGGGCTATAACCCATCGTTTTTGTCATTTCGTCATTTTTTTCAAATCCTCAAAAATGATGAAAAACGGCGCGCTATAGTATGCCGTACGATATGGGCTATAGCCCATGGTCCAAAATGATAAGAAACGAGGCTAACTTTTTTTTTCAAAATTTCAAAAACATGGGCTATAACCCATCGTTTTTGTTAATTCGTCATTTTTTTCAAATCGTCAAAAATGATGAAAAACGGCGCGCTATAGTATGCCGTACGATATGGGCTATAGCCCATGGTCCAAAATGATGAGAAACGAGGCTAACTTTTTTTTCAAAATTTCAAAAAACATGGGCTATAACCCATCGTTTTTGTCATTTCGTCATTTTTTTCAAATCCTCAAAAATGATGAAAAACGGCGCGCTATAGTATGCCGTACGATATGGGCTATAGCCCATGGTCCAAAATGATGAGAAACGAGGATAACTTTTTTTTTTCAAAATTTCAAAAACATGGGCTATAACCCATCGTTTTTGTCATTTCGTCATTTTTTTCAAATCCTCAAAAATGATGAAAAATGGCGCGCTATAGTATGCCGTACGATGTGGGCTATAGCCCATGGTCCAAAATGATGAGAAACGAGGCTAACTTTTTTTTTCAAAATTTCAAAAAACATGGGCTATAACCCATCGTTTTTGTCATTTCGTCATTTTTTTCAAATCCTCAAAAATGATGAAAAACGGCGCGCTATAGTATGCCGTACGATATGGGCTATAGCCCATGGTCCAAAATGATAAGAAACGAGGCTAACTTTTTTTTTCAAAATTTCAAAAACATGGGCTATAACCCATCGTTTTTGTCATTTCGTCATTTTTTTCAAATCCTCAAAAATGATGAAAAACGGCGCGCTATAGTATGCCGTACGATATGGGCTATAGCCCATGGTCCAAAATGATGAGAAACGAGGCTAACTTTTTTTTCAAAATTTCAAAAAACATGGGCTATAACCCATCGTTTTTGTCATTTCGTCATTTTTTTCAAATCCTCAAAAATGATGAAAAACGGCGCGCTATAGTATGCCGTACGATATGGGCTATAGCCCATGGTCCAAAATGATGAGAAACGAGGATAACTCTTTTTTTTCAAAATTTCAAAAACATGGGCTATAACCCATCGTTTTTGTCATTTCGTCATTTTTTTCAAATCCTCAAAAATGATGAAAAATGGCGCGCTATAGTATGCCGTACGATGTGGGCTATAGCCCATGGTCCAAAATGATGAGAAACGAGGCTAACTTTTTTTTTCAAAATTTCAAAAAACATGGGCTATAACCCATCGTTTTTGTCATTTCGTCATTTTTTTCAAATCCTCAAAAATGATGAAAAACGGCGCGCTATAGTATGCCGTACGATATGGGCTATAGCCCATGGTCCAAAATGATAAGAAACGAGGCTAACTTTTTTTTTCAAAATTTCAAAAACATGGGCTATAACCCATCGTTTTTGTCATTTCGTCATTTTTTTCAAATCCTCAAAAATGATGAAAAACGGCGCGCTATAGTATGCCGTACGATATGGGCTATAGCCCATGGTCCAAAATGATGAGAAACGAGGCTAACTTTTTTTTCAAAATTTCAAAAAACATGGGCTATAACCCATCGTTTTTGTCATTTCGTCATTTTTTTCAAATCCTCAAAAATGATGAAAAACGGCGCGCTATAGTATGCCGTACGATATGGGCTATAGCCCATGGTCCAAAATGATGAGAAACGAGGATAACTCTTTTTTTTCAAAATTTCAAAAACATGGGCTATAACCCATCGTTTTTGTCATTTCGTCATTTTTTTCAAATCCTCAAAAATGATGAAAAAGGGCGCGCTATAGTATGCCGTACGATATGGGCTATAGCCCATGGTCCAAAATGATGAGAAACGAGGCTAACTTTTTTTTCAAAATTTCAAAAAACATGGGCTATAACCCATCGTTTTTGTCATTTCGTCATTTTTTTCAAATCCTCAAAAATGATGAAAAACGGCGCGCTATAGTATGCCGTACGATATGGGCTATAGCCCATGGTCCAAAATGATGAGAAACGAGGCTAACTTTTTTTTTCAAAATTTCAAAAAACATGGGCTATAACCCATCGTTTTTGTCATTTCGTCATTTTTTTCAAATCCTCAAAAATGATGAAAAACGGCGCGCTATAGTATGCCGTACGATATGGGCTATAGCCCATGGTCCAAAATGATGAGAAACGAGGCTAACTTTTTTTTTCAAAATTTCAAAAAACATGGGCTATAACCCATCGTTTTTGTAATTTCGTCATTTTTTTCAAATCCTCAAAAATGATGAAAAACTGCGCGCTATAGTATGCCGTACGATATGGGCTATAGCCCATGGTCCAAAATGATGAGAAACGAGGCTAACTTTTTTTTTCAAATTTTCAAAAACATGGGCTATAACCCATCGTTTTTGTCATTTCATCATTTTTTTCAAATCGTCAAAAATGATGAAAAACGGCGCGCTATAGTATGCCGTACGATATGGGCTATAGCCCATGGTCCAAAATGATGAGAAATGAGGCTAACTTTTTTTTTCAAAATTTCAAAAACATGGGCTATAACCCATCGTTTTTGTCAATTCGTCATTTTTTTCAAATCGTCAAAAATGATGAAAAACGGCGCGCTATAGTATGCCGTACGATATGGGCTATAGCCCATGGTCCAAAATGATGAGAAACGAGGATAACTTTTTTTTTCAACATTTCAAAAAACATGGGCTATAACCCATCGTTTTTGTCATTTCGTCATTTTTTTCAAATCCTCAAAAATGATGAAAAACGGCACGCTATAGTATGCCGTACGATATGGGCTATAGCCCATGGTCCAAAATGATGAGAAACGAGGCTAACTTTTTTTTTCAAAATTTCAAAAAACATGGGCTATAACCCATCGTTTTTGTCATTTCGTCATTTTTTTCGAATCGTCAAAAATGATGAAAAACGGCGCGCTATAGTATGCTGTACGATATGGGCTATAGCCCATGGTCCAAAATGATGAGAAACGAGGCTAACTTTTTTTTTCAAAATTTCAAAAAACATGGGCTATAACCCATCGTTTTTGTCATTTTGTAATTTTTTTCAAATCCTCAAAAATGATGAAAAACGGCGCGCTATAGTATGCCGTACGATATGGGCTATAGCCCATGGTCCAAAATGATGAGAAACGAGGCTAACTTTTTTTTTTTAATTTTCAAAAACATGGGCTATAACCCATCGTTTTTGTCATTTCATCATTTTTTTCAAATCGTCAAAAATGATGAAAAACGGCGCGCTATAGTATGCCGTACGATATGGGCTATAGCCCATGGTCCAAAATGATGAGAAACGAGGCTAACTTTTTTTTTCAAAATTTCAAAAACATGGGCTATAACCCATCGTTTTTGTCAATTCGTCATTTTTTTCAAATCGTCAAAAATGATGAAAAACGGCGCGCTATAGTATGCCGTACGATATGGGCTATAGCCCATGGTCCAAAATGATGAGAAACGAGGCTAACTTTTTTTTCAAAATTTCAAAAAACATGGGCTATAACCCATCGTTTTTGTCATTTCGTCATTTTTTTCAAATCCTCAAAAATGATGAAAAACGGCGCGCTATAGTATGCCGTACGATATGGGCTATAGCCCATGGTCCAAAATGATGAGAAACGAGGCTAACTTTTTTTTCAAAATTTCAAAAAACATGGGCTATAACCCATCGTTTTTGTCATTTTGTCATTTTTTTCAAATCCTCAAAAATGATGAAAAACGGCGCGCTATAGTATGCCGTACGATATGGGCTATAGCCCATGGTCCAAAATGATGAGAAACGAGGCTAACTTTTTTTTTCAAATTTTCAAAAAACATGGGCTATAACCCATCGTTTTTGTCATTTCGTCATTTTTTTCAAATCCTCAAAAATGATGAAAAACGGCGCGCTATAGTATGCCGTACGATATGGGCTATAGCCCATGGTCCAAAATGATGAGAAACGAGGCTAACTTTTTTTTTCAAAATTTCAAAAAACATGGGCTATAACCCATCGTTTTTGTCATTTTGTCATTTTTTCAAATCCTCAAAAATGATGAAAAACGGCGCACTATAGTATGCCGTACGATATGGGCTATAGCCCATGGTCCAAAATTATGAGAAACGAGGCTAACTTTTTTTTTCAAAATTTCAAAAAACATGGGCTATAACCCATCGTTTTTGTCATTTCGTCATTTTTTTCAAATCCTCAAAAATGATGAAAAACGGCGCGCTATAGTATGCCGTACGATATGGGCTATAGCCCATGGTCCAAAATGATGAGAAACGAGGCTAACTTTTTTTTTCAAAATTTCAAAAAACATGGGCTATAACCCATCGTTTTTGTCATTTTGTCATTTTTTCAAATCCTCAAAAATGATGAAAAACGGCGCGCTATAGTATGCCGTACGATATGGGCTATAGCCCATGGTCCAAAATGATGAGAAACGAGGCTAACTTTTTTTTTCAAAATTTCAAAAAACATGGGCTATAACCCATCGTTTTTGTCATTTCGTCATTTTTTTCGAATCGTCAAAAATGATGAAAAACGGCGCGCTATAGTATGCTGTACGATATGGGCTATAGCCCATGGTCCAAAATGATGAGAAACGAGGCTAACTTTTTTTTTCAAAATTTCAAAAAACATGGGCTATAACCCATCGTTTTTGTCATTTTGTCATTTTTTTCAAATCCTCAAAAATGATGAAAAACGGCGCGCTATAGTATGCCGTACGATATGGGCTATAGCCCATGGTCCAAAATGATGAGAAACGAGGCTAACTTTTTTTTTCAAATTTTCAAAAACATGGGCTATAACCCATCGTTTTTGTCATTTCATCATTTTTTTCAAATCGTCAAAAATGATGAAAAACGGCGCGCTATAGTATGCCGTACGATATGGGCTATAGCCCATGGTCCAAAATGATGAGAAATGAGGCTAACTTTTTTTTTCAAAATTTCAAAAACATGGGCTATAACCCATCGTTTTTGTCAATTCGTCATTTTTTTCAAATCGTCAAAAATGATGAAAAACGGCGCGCTATAGTATGCCGTACGATATGGGCTATAGCCCATGGTCCAAAATGATGAGAAACGAGGATAACTTTTTTTTCAACATTTCAAAAAACATGGGCTATAACCCATCGTTTTTGTCATTTCGTCATTTTTTTCAAATCCTCAAAAATGATGAAAAACGGCGCGCTATAGTATGCCGTACGATATGGGCTATAGCCCATGGTCCAAAATGATGAGAAACGAGGCTAACTTTTTTTTTCAAAATTTCAAAAAACATGGGCTATAACCCATCGTTTTTGTCATTTCGTCATTTTTTTCGAATCGTCAAAAATGATGAAAAACGGCGCGCTATAGTATGCTGTACGATATGGGCTATAGCCCATGGTCCAAAATGATGAGAAACGAGGCTAACTTTTTTTTTCAAAATTTCAAAAAACATGGGCTATAACCCATCGTTTTTGTCATTTTGTCATTTTTTTCAAATCCTCAAAAATGATGAAAAACGGCGCGCTATAGTATGCCGTACGATATGGGCTATAGCCCATGGTCCAAAATGATGAGAAACGAGGCTAACTTTTTTTTTCAAATTTTCAAAAACATGGGCTATAACCCATCGTTTTTGTCATTTCATCATTTTTTTCAAATCGTCAAAAATGATGAAAAACGGCGCGCTATAGTATGCCGTACGATATGGGCTATAGCCCATGGTCCAAAATGATGAGAAACGAGGCTAACTTTTTTTTTCAAAATTTCAAAAACATGGGCTATAACCCATCGTTTTTGTCAATTCGTCATTTTTTTCAAATCGTCAAAAATGATGAAAAACGGCGCGCTATAGTATGCCGTACGATATGGGCTATAGCCCATGGTCCAAAATGATGAGAAACGAGGCTAACTTTTTTTTCAAAATTTCAAAAAACATGGGCTATAACCCATCGTTTTTGTCATTTCGTCATTTTTTTCAAATCCTCAAAAATGATGAAAAACGGCGCGCTATAGTATGCCGTACAATATGGGCTATAGCCCATGGTCCAAAATGATGAGAAACGAGGATAACTTTTTTTTTTTCAAAATTTCAAAAACATGGGCTATAACCCATCGTTTTTGTCATTTCGTCATTTTTTTCAAATCCTCAAAAATGATGAAAAATGGCGCGCTATAGTATGCCGTACGATGTGGGCTATAGCCCATGGTCCAAAATGATGAGAAACGAGGCTAACTTTTTTTTTCAGAATTTCAAAAACATGGGCTATAACCCATCGTTTTTGTCATTTCGTCATTTTTTTCAAATCCTCAAAAATGATGAAAAACGGCGCGCTATAGTATGCCGTACGATATGGGCTATAGCCCATGGTCCAAAATGATGAGAAACGAGGCTAACTTTTTTTTTCAAAATTTCAAAAACATGGGCTATAACCCATCGTTTTTGTCAATTCGTCATTTTTTTCAAATCGTCAAAAATGATGAAAAACGGCGCGCTATAGTATGCCGTACGATATGGGCTATAGCCCATGGTCCAAAATGATGAGAAACGAGGCTAACTTTTTTTTCAAAATTTCAAAAAACATGGGCTATAACCCATCGTTTTTGTCATTTCGTCATTTTTTTCAAATCCTCAAAAATGATGAAAAACGGCGCGCTATAGTATGCCGTACAATATGGGCTATAGCCCATGGTCCAAAATGATGAGAAACGAGGATAACTTTTTTTTTTCAAAATTTCAAAAACATGGGCTATAACCCATCGTTTTTGTCATTTCGTCATTTTTTTCAAATCCTCAAAAATGATGAAAAATGGCGCGCTATAGTATGCCGTACGATGTGGGCTATAGCCCATGGTCCAAAATGATGAGAAACGAGGCTAACTTTTTTTTTCAAAATTTCAAAAAACATGGGCTATAACCCATCGTTTTTGTCATTTCGTCATTTTTTTCAAATCCTCAAAAATGATGAAAAACGGCGCGCTATAGTATGCCGTACGATATGGGCTATAGCCCATGGTCCAAAATGATAAGAAACGAGGCTAACTTTTTTTTTCAAAATTTCAAAAACATGGGCTATAACCCATCGTTTTTGTCATTTCGTCATTTTTTTCAAATCCTCAAAAATGATGAAAAACGGCGCGCTATAGTATGCCGTACGATATGGGCTATAGCCCATGGTCCAAAATGATGAGAAACGAGGCTAACTTTTTTTTCAAAATTTCAAAAAACATGGGCTATAACCCATCGTTTTTGTCATTTCGTCATTTTTTTCAAATCCTCAAAAATGATGAAAAACGGCGCGCTATAGTATGCCGTACGATATGGGCTATAGCCCATGGTCCAAAATGATGAGAAACGAGGATAACTTTTTTTTTTCAAAATTTCAAAAACATGGGCTATAACCCATCGTTTTTGTCATTTCATCATTTTTTTCAAATCGTCAAAAATGATGAAAAACGGCGCGCTATAGTATGCCGTACGATATGGGCTATAGCCCATGGTCCAAAATGATGAGAAACGAGGCTAACTTTTTTTTTCAAAATTTCAAAAACATGGGCTATAACCCATCGTTTTTGTCAATTCGTCATTTTTTTCAAATCGTCAAAAATGATGAAAAACGGCGCGCTATAGTATGCCGTACGATATGGGCTATAGCCCATGGTCCAAAATGATGAGAAACGAGGCTAACTTTTTTTTCAAAATTTCAAAAAACATGGGCTATAACCCATCGTTTTTGTCATTTCGTCATTTTTTTCAAATCCTCAAAAATGATGAAAAACGGCGCGCTATAGTATGCCGTACAATATGGGCTATAGCCCATGGTCCAAAATGATGAGAAACGAGGATAACTTTTTTTTTTTCAAAATTTCAAAAACATGGGCTATAACCCATCGTTTTTGTCATTTCGTCATTTTTTTCAAATCCTCAAAAATGATGAAAAATGGCGCGCTATAGTATGCCGTACGATGTGGGCTATAGCCCATGGTCCAAAATGATGAGAAACGAGGCTAACTTTTTTTTTCAGAATTTCAAAAACATGGGCTATAACCCATCGTTTTTGTCATTTCGTCATTTTTTTCAAATCCTCAAAAATGATGAAAAACGGCGCGCTATAGTATGCCGTACGATATGGGCTATAGCCCATGGTCCAAAATGATGAGAAACGAGGCTAACTTTTTTTTTCAAAATTTCAAAAACATGGGCTATAACCCATCGTTTTTGTCAATTCGTCATTTTTTTCAAATCGTCAAAAATGATGAAAAACGGCGCGCTATAGTATGCCGTACGATATGGGCTATAGCCCATGGTCCAAAATGATGAGAAACGAGGCTAACTTTTTTTTCAAAATTTCAAAAAACATGGGCTATAACCCATCGTTTTTGTCATTTCGTCATTTTTTTCAAATCCTCAAAAATGATGAAAAACGGCGCGCTATAGTATGCCGTACAATATGGGCTATAGCCCATGGTCCAAAATGATGAGAAACGAGGATAACTTTTTTTTTTCAAAATTTCAAAAACATGGGCTATAACCCATCGTTTTTGTCATTTCGTCATTTTTTTCAAATCCTCAAAAATGATGAAAAATGGCGCGCTATAGTATGCCGTACGATGTGGGCTATAGCCCATGGTCCAAAATGATGAGAAACGAGGCTAACTTTTTTTTTCAAAATTTCAAAAAACATGGGCTATAACCCATCGTTTTTGTCATTTCGTCATTTTTTTCAAATCCTCAAAAATGATGAAAAACGGCGCGCTATAGTATGCCGTACGATATGGGCTATAGCCCATGGTCCAAAATGATAAGAAACGAGGCTAACTTTTTTTTTCAAAATTTCAAAAACATGGGCTATAACCCATCGTTTTTGTCATTTCGTCATTTTTTTCAAATCCTCAAAAATGATGAAAAACGGCGCGCTATAGTATGCCGTACGATATGGGCTATAGCCCATGGTCCAAAATGATGAGAAACGAGGCTAACTTTTTTTTCAAAATTTCAAAAAACATGGGCTATAACCCATCGTTTTTGTCATTTCGTCATTTTTTTCAAATCCTCAAAAATGATGAAAAACGGCGCGCTATAGTATGCCGTACGATATGGGCTATAGCCCATGGTCCAAAATGATGAGAAACGAGGATAACTTTTTTTTTTCAAAATTTCAAAAACATGGGCTATAACCCATCGTTTTTGTCATTTCGTCATTTTTTTCAAATCCTCAAAAATGATGAAAAAGGGCGCGCTATAGTATGCCGTACGATATGGGCTATAGCCCATGGTCCAAAATGATGAGAAACGAGGCTAACTTTTTTTTTCAAAATTTCAAAAAACATGGGCTATAACCCATCGTTTTTGTCATTTCGTCATTTTTTTCAAATCCTCAAAAATGATGAAAAACGGCGCGCTATAGTATGCCGTACGATATGGGCTATAGCCCATGGTCCAAAATGATGAGAAACGAGGCTAACTTTTTTTTTCAAAATTTCAAAAACATGGGCTATAACCCATCGTTTTTGTCATTTCGTCATTTTTTTCAAATCCTCAAAAATGATGAAAAACGGCGCGCTATAGTATGCCGTACGATATGGGCTATAGCCCATGGTCCAAAATTATGAGAAACGAGGCTAACTTTTTTTTTCAAAATTTCAAAAAACATGGGCTATAACCCATCGTTTTTGTCATTTCGTCATTTTTTTCAAATCCTCAAAAATGATGAAAAACGGCGCGCTATAGTATGCCGTACGATATGGGCTATAGCCCATGGTCCAAAATGATGAGAAACGAGGCTAACTTTTTTTTTCAAAATTTCAAAAAACATGGGCTATAACCCATCGTTTTTGTCATTTTGTCATTTTTTCAAATCCTCAAAAATGATGAAAAACGGCGCGCTATAGTATGCCGTACGATATGGGCTATAGCCCATGGTCCAAAATTATGAGAAACGAGGCTAACTTTTTTTTTCAAAATTTCAAAAACATGGGCTATAACCCATGGTTTTTGTAATTTCGTCATTTTTTTCAAATCCTCAAAAATGATGAAAAACTGCGCGCTATAGTATGCCGTACGATATGGGCTATAGCCCATGGTCCAAAATGATGAGAAACGAGGATAACTTTTTTTTTCAACATTTCAAAAAACATGGGCTATAACCCATCGTTTTTGTCATTTCGTCATTTTTTTCAAATCCTCAAAAATGATGAAAAACGGCGCGCTATAGTATGCCGTACGATATGGGCTATAACCCATGGTCCAAAATGATGAGAAACGAGGCTAACTGTTTTTTTCAAAATTTCAAAAAACATGGGCTATAACCCATCGTTTTTGTCATTTCGTCATTTTTTTAAAATCGTCAAAAATGATGAAAAACGGCGCGCTATAGTATGCTGTACGATATGGGCTATAGCCCATGGTCCAAAATGATGAGAAACGAGGCTAACTTTTTTTTTCAAAATTTCAAAAAACATGGGCTATAACCCATCGTTTTTGTCATTTTGTCATTTTTTTCAAATCCTCAAAAATGATGAAAAACGGCGCGCTATAGTATGCCGTACGATATGGGCTATAGCCCATGGTCCAAAATTATGAGAAACGAGGCTAACTTTTTTTTTCAAAATTTCCAAAAACATGGGCTATAACCCATCGTTTTTGTCATTTCGTCATTTTTTTCAAATCCTCAAAAAAGATGAAAAACGGCGCGCTATAGTATGCCGTACGATATGGGCTATAGCCCATGGTCCAAAATGATGAGAAACGAGGCTAACTTTTTTTTTCAAAATTTCAAAAAACATGGGCTATAACCCATCGTTTTTGTCATTTTGTCATTTTTTCAAATCCTCAAAAATGATGAAAAACGGCGCGCTATAGTATGCCGTACGATATGGGCTATAGCCCATGGTCCAAAATGATGAGAAACGAGGCTAACTTTTTTTTTCAAAATTTCCAAAAACATGGGCTATAACCCATCGTTTTTGTCATTTCGTCATTTTTTTCAAATCCTCAAAAATGATGAAAAACGGCGCGCTATAGTATGCCGTACGATATGGGCTATAGCCCATGGTCCAAAATGATGAGAAACGAGGCTAACTTTTTTTTTCAAAATTTCAAAAAACATGGGCTATAACCCATCGTTTTTGTCATTTTGTCATTTTTTCAAATCCTCAAAAATGATGAAAAACGGCGCGCTATAGTATGCCGTACGATATGGGCTATAGCCCATGGTCCAAAATGATGAGAAACGAGGCTAACTTTTTTTTTCAAAATTTCAAAAAACATGGGCTATAACCCATCGTTTTTGTCATTTCGTCATTTTTTTCGAATCGTCAAAAATGATGAAAAACGGCGCGCTATAGTATGCTGTACGATATGGGCTATAGCCCATGGTCCAAAATGATGAGAAACGAGGCTAACTTTTTTTTTCAAAATTTCAAAAAACATGGGCTATAACCCATCGTTTTTGTCATTTTGTCATTTTTTTCAAATCCTCAAAAATGATGAAAAACGGCGCGCTATAGTATGCCGTACGATATGGGCTATAGCCCATGGTCCAAAATGATGAGAAATGAGGCTAACTTTTTTTTTCAAAATTTCAAAAACATGGGCTATAACCCATCGTTTTTGTCAATTCGTCATTTTTTTCAAATCGTCAAAAATGATGAAAAACGGCGCGCTATAGTATGCCGTACGATATGGGCTATAGCCCATGGTCCAAAATGATGAGAAACGAGGATAACTTTTTTTTTCAACATTTCAAAAAACATGGGCTATAACCCATCGTTTTTGTCATTTCGTCATTTTTTTCAAATCCTCAAAAATGATGAAAAACGGCGCGCTATAGTATGCCGTACGATATGGGCTATAGCCCATGGTCCAAAATGATGAGAAACGAGGCTAACTTTTTTTTTTTAAATTTCAAAAAACATGGGCTATAACCCATCGTTTTTGTCATTTCGTCATTTTTTTCGAATCGTCAAAAATGATGAAAAACGGCGCGCTATAGTATGCTGTACGATATGGGCTATAGCCCATGGTCCAAAATGATGAGAAACGAGGCTAACTTTTTTTTCAAAATTTCAAAAAACATGGGCTATAACCCATCGTTTTTGTCATTTTTTTCAAATCCTCAAAAATGATGAAAAACGGCGCGCTATAGTATGCCGTACGATATGGGCTATAGCCCATGGTCCAAAATGATGAGAAACGAGGATAACTTTTTTTTTTCAAAATTTCAAAAACATGGGCTATAACCCATCGTTTTTGTCATTTCGTCATTTTTTTCAAATCCTCAAAAATGATGAAAAAGGGCGCGCTATAGTATGCCGTACGATATGGGCTATAGCCCATGGTCCAAAATGATGAGAAACGAGGCTAACTTTTTTTTTCAAAATTTCAAAAAACATGGGCTATAACTAGGGATGCACGATAATTATCGTCCCGATAAATTGCGACCCGATATTAGCAATTATGACGTCATCCCGATAAATTCGATAACGTTATAATAGCGCCGATAATATACTTTATATGGGCTCGAAATTGCGATCATTTTGGACGCAAATGCGCCTGAAATTTTATCTGTGAGACATAAAAATATAGTTGGTAGCAACTATGGGACTACCAATCATTTCTGTGGTGCGCCCAAACGCTCCCCGAGTCGCCAATCTCTCCGGAGGAACGGCTGAGACGAGCGAGAGAGAGACGCTTCTCCACTCTGTCTGTTGCAGTGTGTAGTTCCATAGCAGGCTAATAGCCCCGCCTGCTTCTCCTCTCTATCTCCCCTCTCTCATTTCACTCACTGACTCGCATTCATACGAACGGTGACAGCAGCTGACGAGCGCGTATTGGTGCTCGTTCATTCATCGCGCTGTTGAATGCGTGTCACTCGTTACCGGTTGTAGTTTATTAATTTGCTCCAGTTGTGTAGCATTGTGAAACGCGACGCGACCGTTTTGGTTGAGAAATGTAGAAGTAGTAGCTGTTTGGCTACATGATGCTACAGACCATGCTAATGACTTATATGCTAACAACAACGTCTATCACTGGAACTTGGATAGTGTTGTATTTGTGTTTACACACGCACACACACAGACAATAGTGGTTCTCAAAGTGGGATCCGGGGAGTCAGAGTTTACAAATGGAACGAAATTGACCCTTACAGGTCCATTTGGTTCCATTTGTACCCTCTCAGAGTTGACATTGATTTTACGATATCAATAAAAAATATATAAATTGAGGTCCCTTATGTAAATGGCATTAAATGGGGGGTCAGTAGCCTAATGCATGTCAAACTGGGTGTCCTTGAAATTAAAATGATGAGAATCACTGCTAGAGCCCTGGCATATATTTTCAAATGGGTGTCTGTGGGCTAACAATTTGGGGTCCTTGCTCCTTGACATGGAAAAGTTTTGAGGCCAACTGACCGCACACAGACATTCACAGACATTATATTGTTGTTTTTATTCATTTAAAAAAATTCACACCTGTGTGAAGTGAGGGGCACTCTTATCATCATACGTCATCTGGCCAATCACAATTTGCTCTGGGACTCCGAATTTATATTGTAAAATCAATGTTATTTTTACTCTGAGAGTATACAACTGGAAATGTTCCATTTGTACACTCAGAGTTACAGACCCATAAGGGTCCATTTGGTTCCTAACTATATAATTTAGCTGGGGACCCCCTGGAACTCCATGTACCCCTGGGGCCGGGGGTCCCCGAACCCCACTTTGGGAACCACTGATATAGCCTACTATACTGTAATTGCTTAGGTCAAAGCTGTGTTACATGTACCGTTACTCACTAGTATGTATTTTTTATTCATGTCTATATATTTTTATTATCGGTTATCGTATCGGTATCGGTCTTGAGGAGCTGTAAATTATCGGTTATCGTATCGGTTTCAAAAAATCAATATCGTGCACCACTAGCTATAACCCATCGTTTTTGTCATTTCGTCATTTTTTTCAAATCCTCAAAAATGATGAAAAACGGCGCGCTATAGTATGCCGTACGATATGGGCTATAGCCCATGGTCCAAAATGATGAGAAACGAGGATAACTTTTTTTTTCAACATTTCAAAAAACATGGGCTATAACCCATCGTTTTTGTCATTTCGTCATTTTTTTCAAATCCTCAAAAATGATGAAAAACGGCGCGCTATAGTATGCCGTACGATATGGGCTATAGCCCATGGTCCAAAATGATGAGAAACGAGGCTAACTTTTTTTTTCAAAATTTCAAAAAACATGGGCTATAACCCATCGTTTTTGTCATTTCGTCATTTTTTTCGAATCGTCAAAAATGATGAAAAACGGCGCGCTATAGTATGCTGTACGATATGGGCTATAGCCCATGGTCCAAAATGATGAGAAACGAGGCTAACTTTTTTTTTCAAAATTTCAAAAAACATGGGCTATAACCCATCGTTTTTGTCATTTCGTCATTTTTTTCAAATCCTCAAAAATGATGAAAAACGGCGCGCTATAGTATGCCGTACGATATGGGCTATAGCCCATGGTCCAAAATGATGAGAAACGAGGATAACTTTTTTTTTTCAAAATTTCAAAAACATGGGCTATAACCCATCGTTTTTGTCATTTCGTCATTTTTTTCAAATCCTCAAAAATGATGAAAAAGGGCGCGCTATAGTATGCCGTACGATATGGGCTATAGCCCATGGTCCAAAATGATGAGAAACGAGGCTAACTTTTTTTTTCAAAATTTCAAAAAACATGGGCTATAACCCATCGTTTTTGTCATTTCGTCATTTTTTTCAAATCCTCAAAAATGATGAAAAACGGCGCGCTATAGTATGCCGTACGATATGGGCTATAGCCCATGGTCCAAAATGATGAGAAACGAGGCTAACTTTTTTTTTCAAAATTTCAAAAACATGGGCTATAACCCATCGTTTTTGTCATTTCGTCATTTTTTTCAAATCCTCAAAAATGATGAAAAACGGCGCGCTATAGTATGCCGTACGATATGGGCTATAGCCCATGGTCCAAAATTATGAGAAACGAGGCTAACTTTTTTTTTCAAAATTTCAAAAAACATGGGCTATAACCCATCGTTTTTGTCATTTCGTCATTTTTTTCAAATCCTCAAAAATGATGAAAAACGGCGCGCTATAGTATGCCGTACGATATGGGCTATAGCCCATGGTCCAAAATGATGAGAAACGAGGCTAACTTTTTTTTTCAAAATTTCAAAAAACATGGGCTATAACCCATCGTTTTTGTCATTTTGTCATTTTTTCAAATCCTCAAAAATGATGAAAAACGGCGCGCTATAGTATGCCGTACGATATGGGCTATAGCCCATGGTCCAAAATGATGAGAAACGAGGCTAACTTTTTTTTTCAAAATTTCAAAAACATGGGCTATAACCCATCGTTTTTGTAATTTCGTCATTTTTTTCAAATCCTCAAAAATGATGAAAAACTGCGCGCTATAGTATGCCGTACGATATGGGCTATAGCCCATGGTCCAAAATGATGAGAAACGAGGATAACTTTTTTTTTCAACATTTCAAAAAACATGGGCTATAACCCATCGTTTTTGTCATTTCGTCATTTTTTTCAAATCCTCAAAAATGATGAAAAACGGCGCGCTATAGTATGCCGTACGATATGGGCTATAACCCATGGTCCAAAATGATGAGAAACGAGGCTAACTGTTTTTTTCAAAATTTCAAAAAACATGGGCTATAACCCATCGTTTTTGTCATTTCGTCATTTTTTTAAAATCGTCAAAAATGATGAAAAACAGCGCGTTATAGTATGCTGTACGATATGGGCTATAGCCCATGGTCCAAAATGATGAGAAACGAGGCTAACTTTTTTTTTCAAAATTTCAAAAAACATGGGCTATAACCCATCGTTTTTGTCATTTTGTCATTTTTTTCAAATCCTCAAAAATGATGAAAAACGGCGCGCTATAGTATGCCGTACGATATGGGCTATAGCCCATGGTCCAAAATGATGAGAAACGAGGCTAACTTTTTTTTTCAAAATTTCAAAAACATGGGCTATAACCCATCGTTTTTGTCATTTCGTCATTTTTTTCAAATCCTCAAAAATGATGAAAAACGGCGCGCTATAGTATGCCGTACGATATGGGCTATAGCCCATGGTCCAAAATGATGAGAAACGAGGATAACTTTTTTTTTCAACATTTCAAAAAACATGGGCTATAACCCATCGTTTTTGTCATTTCGTCATTTTTTTCAAATCCTCAAAAATGATGAAAAACGGCGCGCTATAGTATGCCGTACGATATGGGCTATAGCCCATGGTCCAAAATGATGAGAAACGAGGCTAACTTTTTTTTTCAAAATTTCAAAAAACATAGGCTATAACCCATCGTTTTTGTCATTTCGTCATTTTTTTCGAATCGTCAAAAATGATGAAAAACGGCGCGCTATAGTATGCTGTACGATATGGGCTATAGCCCATGGTCCAAAATGATGAGAAACGAGGCTAACTTTTTTTTTCAAAATTTCAAAAAACATGGGCTATAACCCATCGTTTTTGTCATTTTGTCATTTTTTTCAAATCCTCAAAAATGATGAAAAACGGCGCGCTATAGTATGCCGTACGATATGGGCTATAGCCCATGGTCCAAAATGATGAGAAACGAGGCTAACTTTTTTTTTCAAAATTTCAAAAACATGGGCTATAACCCATCGTTTTTGTCATTTCGTCATTTTTTTCAAATCCTCAAAAATGATGAAAAACGGCGCGCTATAGTATGCCGTACGATATGGGCTATAGCCCATGGTCCAAAATGATGAGAAACGAGGCTAACTTTTTTTTTCAAAATTTCTAAAAACATGGGCTATAACCCATCGTTTTTGTCATTTTGTCATTTTTTTCAAATCCTCAAAAATGATGAAAAACGGCGCGCTATAGTATGCCGTACGATATGGGCTATAGCCCATGGTCCAAAATGATGAGAAACGAGGCTAACTTTTTTTTTCAAAATTTCAAAAACATGGGCTATAACCCATCGTTTTTGTCAATTCGTCATTTTTTTCAAATCGTCAAAAAACGGCGCGCTATAGTATGCTGTACGATATGGGCTATAGCCCATGGTCCAAAATGATGAGAAACGAGGCTAACTTTTTTTTTCAAAATTTCAAAAAACATGGGCTATAACCCATCGTTTTTGTCATTTTGTCATTTTTTTCAAATCCTCAAAAATGATGAAAAACGGCGCGCTATAGTATGCCGTACGATATGGGCTATAGCCCATGGTCCAAAATGATGAGAAATGAGGATAACTATTTTTTTCAAATTTTCAAAAACATGGGCTATAACCCATCGTTTTTGTCATTTCATCATTTTTTTCAAATCGTCAAAAATGATGAAAAACGGCGCGCTATAGTATGCCGTACGATATGGGCTATAGCCCATGGTCCAAAATGATGAGAAACGAGGCTAACTTTTTTTTTCAAAATTTCAAAAACATGGGCTATAACCCATCGTTTTTGTCAATTCGTCATTTTTTTCAAATCGTCAAAAATGATGAAAAACGGCGCGCTATAGTATGCCGTACGATATGGGCTATAGCCCATGGTCCAAAATGATGAGAAACGAGGATAACTTTTTTTTTCAACATTTCAAAAAACATGGGCTATAACCCATCGTTTTTGTCATTTCGTCATTTTTTTCAAATCCTCAAAAATGATGAAAAACGGCGCGCTATAGTATGCCGTACGATATGGGCTATAGCCCATGGTCCAAAATGATGAGAAACGAGGCTAACTTTTTTTTTCAAAATTTCAAAAAACATGGGCTATAACCCATCGTTTTTGTCATTTCGTCATTTTTTTCGAATCGTCAAAAATGATGAAAAACGGCGCGCTATAGTATGCTGTACGATATGGGCTATAGCCCATGGTCCAAAATGATGAGAAACGAGGCTAACTTTTTTTTTCAAAATTTCAAAAAACATGGGCTATAACCCATCGTTTTTGTCATTTTGTCATTTTTTTCAAATCCTCAAAAATGATGAAAAACGGCGCGCTATAGTATGCCGTACGATATGGGCTATAGCCCATGGTCCAAAATGATGAGAAACGAGGCTAACTTTTTTTTTCAAAATTTCAAAAACATGGGCTATAACCCATCGTTTTTGTCAATTCGTCATTTTTTTCAAATCGTCAAAAATGATGAAAAACGGCGCGCTATAGTATGCCGTACGATATGGGCTATAGCCCATGGTCCAAAATGATGAGAAACGAGGATAACTTTTTTTTTCAACATTTCAAAAAACATGGGCTATAACCCATCGTTTTTGTCATTTCGTCATTTTTTTCAAATCCTCAAAAATGATGAAAAACGGCGCGCTATAGTATGCCGTACGATATGGGCTATAGCCCATGGTCCAAAATGATGAGAAACGAGGCTAACTTCTTTTTTCAAAATTTCAAAAAACATGGGCTATAACCCATCGTTTTTGTCATTTCGTCATTTTTTTCGAATCGTCAAAAATGATGAAAAACGGCGCGCTATAGTATGCTGTACGATATGGGCTATAGCCCATGGTCCAAAATGATGAGAAACGAGGCTAACTTTTTTTTTCAAAATTTCAAAAAACATGGGCTATAACCCATCGTTTTTGTCATTTTGTCATTTTTTTCAAATCCTCAAAAATGATGAAAAACGGCGCGCTATAGTATGCCGTACGATATGGGCTATAGCCCATGGTCCAAAATGATGAGAAACGAGGCTAACTTTTTTTTCCAAATTTTCAAAAACATGGGCTATAACCCATCGTTTTTGTCATTTCATCATTTTTTTCAAATCGTCAAAAATGATGAAAAACGGCGCGCTATAGTATGCCGTACGATATGGGCTATAGCCCATGGTCCAAAATGATGAGAAACGAGGCTAACTTTTTTTTTCAAAATTTCAAAAACATGGGCTATAACCCATCGTTTTTGTCAATTCGTCATTTTTTTCAAATCGTCAAAAATGATGAAAAGCGGCGCGCTATAGTATGCCGTACGATATGGGCTATAGCCCATGGTCCAAAATGATGAGAAACGAGGATAACTTTTTTTTTTTCAAAATTTCAAAAACATGGGCTATAACCCATCGTTTTTGTCATTTCGTCATTTTTTTCAAATCCTCAAAAATGATGAAAAATGGCGCGCTATAGTATGCCGTACGATATGGGCTATAGCCCATGGTCCAAAATGATGAGAAACGAGGCTAACTTTTTTTTTCAAAATTTCAAAAAACATGGGCTATAACCCATCGTTTTTGTCATTTCGTCATTTTTTTCAAATCCTCAAAAATGATGAAAAACGGCGCGCTATAGTATGCCGTACGATATGGGCTATAGCCCATGGTCCAAAATGATAAGAAACGAGGCTAACTTTTTTTTTCAAAATTTCAAAAACATGGGCTATAACCCATCGTTTTTGTCATTTTGTCATTTTTTTCAAATCCTCAAAAATGATGAAAAACGGCGCGCTATAGTATGCCGTACGATATGGGCTATAGCCCATGGTCCAAAATGATGAGAAACGAGGATAACTTTTTTTTTTCAAAATTTCAAAAACATGGGCTATAACTAGGGATGCACCGAAAATTCGGCCACCGAAAATATTCGGCCGAAAATGGCTAAAAATGTATTTTCGGCCTATTCGGTTTCGGCTCAAATAAGCCGAAAAATATCACCGAATAGTAGTAGTGGTCCTAAAGTTGTGAATCGAACTAAACTGCGAGGAAAACACAGATGTACAAGCCCAACGCGCTGTGCATTGCGACGGGTAGATAGCTTGTAGATCTGCTACTTTCAGCGCAGGAAGGGCGCATGCTTATGACGCTCTTTAACTATGCATCATTCAGCAGCCCCCAGCCAGCAACAGTCGCAACACAACACGCGAGCAGCAGTCACGGAACGCACAGGCAGATCCGACACAACTGTGCTTTCATCCACGATTCCATAGCCTTCTAAATCTTATTTCCCATCCACGGGCACAAGCAACGTGATATTAGCAGCTTCCACCCGATCTGTGGTGGTGTTCTGTTGACGAGGGAAGCTAGTAGCTAGCATGGGAGCTAACGTTAGTTTTAACACTATGTACTTTGCATCCGTTCCCCAACCCTCGTCCCCTCACACTCGCTGCTGCGTTTACACGGGCAGACACAAAGACGAATGGGAATATCATTTGGAGCTTTAACAATGAATGATTGACTGTATCGTTGTCCACAGCAGGCAGATCTGTCAAAACAATGCACTTCCCAAAACTCAGAGACATGCCACCACCTATAAATTCAAACCCACCTCTGGAATATTGCTATCTCATTCCACTTTAATTTATTTTATTCCATAGTCTTAGTTTTTCTCTAATAAAGTTGTTTTTATTTGTTTTCTCATGTTCTCTTTGAAAAGTGTCTTTAAGTACTCAGAGAAGCTTAATATAAATAATATTATTATCACTATTATTATTATTACTACTTGTTTTTATTGCCTATGCTTATGTAGGAAAAAAAGCTCACTGCTCAGGTCAAATAGGCCTATTGATATGCGATTAAAATGTGATTTAATCTCATTTTAAAAATTAAAGCCTCCAAGTGTTTATTATTTAAGTTAGGTTTTGCCATAATCATGTCTTTTGCCATAATCAGGTAGCTTTACAACAAAGATGTATTCGGCTATTCGGTATTCGGTTTTCGGCCAACTGTTTCCTATATTCGGTATTCGGTTTCGGCCAAGAATTTCCCTTTCGGTGCATCCCTAGCTATAACCCATCGTTTTTGTCATTTCGTCATTTTTTTCAAATCCTCAAAAATGATGAAAAAGGGCGCGCTATAGTATGCCGTACGATATGGGCTATAGCCCATGGTCCAAAATGATGAGAAACGAGGCTAACTTTTTTTTTCAAAATTTCAAAAAACATGGGCTATAACCCATCGTTTTTGTCATTTCGTCATTTTTTTCAAATCCTCAAAAATGATGAAAAACGGCGCGCTATAGTATGCCGTACGATATGGGCTATAGCCCATGGTCCAAAATGATGAGAAACGAGGCTAACTTTTTTTTTCAAAATTTCAAAAACATGGGCTATAACCCATCGTTTTTGTCATTTCGTCATTTTTTTCAAATCCTCAAAAATGATGAAAAACGGCACGCTATAGTATGCCGTACGATATGGGCTATAGCCCATGGTCCAAAATGATGAGAAACGAGGCTAACTTTTTTTTTCAAAATTTCAAAAAACATGGGCTATAACCCATCGTTTTTGTCATTTTGTCATTTTTTTCAAATCCTCAAAAATGATGAAAAACGGCGCGCTATAGTATGCCGTACGATATGGGCTATAGCCCATGGTCCAAAATGATGAGAAACGAGGCTAACTTTTTTTTTCAAAATTTCAAAAACATGGGCTATAACCCATCGTTTTTGTCAATTCGTCATTTTTTTCAAATCCTCAAAAATGATAAAAAACGGCGCGCTATAGTATGCCGTACGATATGGGCTATAGCCCATGGTCCAAAATGATGAGAAACGAGGCTAACTTTTTTTTCCAAATTTTCAAAAACATGGGCTATAACCCATCGTTTTTGTCATTTCATCATTTTTTTCAAATCGTCAAAAATGATGAAAAACGGCGCGCTATAGTATGCCGTACGATATGGGCTATAGCCCATGGTCCAAAATGATGAGAAACGAGGCTAACTTTTTTTTTCAAAATTTCAAAAACATGGGCTATAACCCATCGTTTTTGTCAATTCGTCATTTTTTTCAAATCGTCAAAAATGATGAAAAGCGGCGCGCTATAGTATGCCGTACGATATGGGCTATAGCCCATGGTCCAAAATGATGAGAAACGAGGCTAACTTTTTTTTCAAAATTTCAAAAAACATGGGCTATAACTCATCGTTTTTGTCATTTCGTCATTTTTTTCAAATCCTCAAAAATGATGAAAAACGGCGCGCTATAGTATGCCGTACGATATGGGCTATAGCCCATGGTCCAAAATGATGAGAAACGAGGATAACTTTTTTTTTTTCAAAATTTCAAAAACATGGGCTATAACCCATCGTTTTTGTCATTTCGTCATTTTTTTCAAATCCTCAAAAATGATGAAAAATGGCGCGCTATAGTATGCCGTACGATATGGGCTATAGCCCATGGTCCAAAATGATGAGAAACGAGGCTAACTTTTTTTTTCAAAATTTCAAAAAACATGGGCTATAACCCATCGTTTTTGTCATTTCGTCATTTTTTTCAAATCCTCAAAAATGATGAAAAACGGCGCGCTATAGTATGCCGTACGATATGGGCTATAGCCCATGGTCCAAAATGATAAGAAACGAGGCTAACTTTTTTTTTCAAAATTTCAAAAACATGGGCTATAACCCATCGTTTTTGTCATTTTGTCATTTTTTTCAAATCCTCAAAAATGATGAAAAACGGCGCGCTATAGTATGCCGTACGATATGGGCTATAGCCCATGGTCCAAAATGATGAGAAACGAGGATAACTTTTTTTTTTCAAAATTTCAAAAACATGGGCTATAACTAGGGATGCACCGAAAATTCGGCCACCGAAAATATTCGGCCGAAAATGGCTAAAAATGTATTTTCGGCCTATTCGGTTTCGGCTCAAATAAGCCGAAAAATATCACCGAATAGTAGTAGTGGTCCTAAAGTTGTGAATCGAACTAAACTGCGAGGAAAACACAGATGTACAAGCCCAACGCGCTGTGCATTGCGACGGGTAGATAGCTTGTAGATCTGCTACTTTCAGCGCAGGAAGGGCGCATGCTTATGACGCTCTTTAACTATGCATCATTCAGCAGCCCCCAGCCAGCAACAGTCGCAACACAACACGCGAGCAGCAGTCACGGAACGCACAGGCAGATCCGACACAACTGTGCTTTCATCCACGATTCCATAGCCTTCTAAATCTTATTTCCCATCCACGGGCACAAGCAACGTGATATTAGCAGCTTCCACCCGATCTGTGGTGGTGTTCTGTTGACGAGGGAAGCTAGTAGCTAGCATGGGAGCTAACGTTAGTTTTAACACTATGTACTTTGCATCCGTTCCCCAACCCTCGTCCCCTCACACTCGCTGCTGCGTTTACACGGGCAGACACAAAGACGAATGGGAATATCATTTGGAGCTTTAACAATGAATGATTGACTGTATCGTTGTCCACAGCAGGCAGATCTGTCAAAACAATGCACTTCCCAAAACTCAGAGACATGCCACCACCTATAAATTCAAACCCACCTCTGGAATATTGCTATCTCATTCCACTTTAATTTATTTTATTCCATAGTCTTAGTTTTTCTCTAATAAAGTTGTTTTTATTTGTTTTCTCATGTTCTCTTTGAAAAGTGTCTTTAAGTACTCAGAGAAGCTTAATATAAATAATATTATTATCACTATTATTATTATTACTACTTGTTTTTATTGCCTATGCTTATGTAGGAAAAAAAAGCTCACTGCTCAGGTCAAATAGGCCTATTGATATGCGATTAAAATGTGATTTAATCTCATTTTAAAAATTAAAGCCTCCAAGTGTTTATTATTTAAGTTAGGTTTTGCCATAATCATGTCTTTTGCCATAATCAGGTAGCTTTACAACAAAGATGTATTCGGCTATTCGGTATTCGGTTTTCGGCGAACTGTTTCCTATATTCGGTATTCGGTTTCGGCCAAGAATTTCCCTTTCGGTGCATCCCTAGCTATAACCCATCGTTTTTGTCATTTCGTCATTTTTTTCAAATCCTCAAAAATGATGAAAAAGGGCGCGCTATAGTATGCCGTACGATATGGGCTATAGCCCATGGTCCAAAATGATGAGAAACGAGGCTAACTTTTTTTTTCAAAATTTCAAAAAACATGGGCTATAACCCATCGTTTTTGTCATTTCGTCATTTTTTTCAAATCCTCAAAAATGATGAAAAACGGCGCGCTATAGTATGCCGTACGATATGGGCTATAGCCCATGGTCCAAAATGATGAGAAACGAGGCTAACTTTTTTTTTCAAAATTTCAAAAACATGGGCTATAACCCATCGTTTTTGTCATTTCGTCATTTTTTTCAAATCCTCAAAAATGATGAAAAACGGCACGCTATAGTATGCCGTACGATATGGGCTATAGCCCATGGTCCAAAATGATGAGAAACGAGGCTAACTTTTTTTTTCAAAATTTCAAAAAACATGGGCTATAACCCATCGTTTTTGTCATTTTGTCATTTTTTTCAAATCCTCAAAAATGATGAAAAACGGCGCGCTATAGTATGCCGTACGATATGGGCTATAGCCCATGGTCCAAAATGATGAGAAACGAGGCTAACTTTTTTTTTCAAAATTTCAAAAACATGGGCTATAACCCATCGTTTTTGTCAATTCGTCATTTTTTTCAAATCCTCAAAAATGATGAAAAACGGCGCGCTATAGTATGCCGTACGATATGGGCTATAGCCCATGGTCCAAAATGATGAGAAACGATTCTAACTTTTTTTTTCAAAATTTCAAAAACATGGGCTATAACCCATCGTTTTTGTCATTTGGTCATTTTTTTAAATCCTCAAAAATGATGAAAAACGGCGCGCTATAGTTTGCCGTACGATATGGGCTTATTGGGCTATAGCCCATGGTCCAAAATTATGAGAAACGAGGCTAACTTTTTTTTTCAAAATTTCAAAAAACATGGGCTATAACCCATCGTTTTTGTCATTTCGTCATTTTTTCAAATCCTCAAAAATGATGAAAAACGGCGCGCTATAGTATGCCGTACGATATGGGCTATAGCCCATGGTCCAAAATGATGAGAAACGAGGCTAACTTTTTTTTTCAAAATTTAAAAAAACATGGGCTATAACCCATCGTTTTTGTCATTTTGTCATTTTTTTCAAATCCTCAAAAATGATGAAAAACGGCGCGCTATAGTATGCCGTACGATATGGGCTATAGCCCATGGTCCAAAATGATGAGAAACGAGGCTAACTTTTTTTTTCAAATTTTCAAAAACATGGGCTATAACCCATCGTTTTTGTCATTTCGTCATTTTTTTCAAATCGTCAAAAATGATGAAAAACGGCGCGCTATAGTATGCCGTACGATATGGGCTATAGCCCATGGTCCAAAATGATGAGAAACGAGGCTAACTTTTTTTTCCAAATTTTCAAATCGTCAAAAATGATGAAAAACGGCGCGCTATAGTATGCCGTACGATATGGGCTATAGCCCATGGTCCAAAATGATGAGAAACGAGGCTAACTTTTTTTTTCAAAATTTCAAAAAACATGGGCTATAACCCATCGTTTTTGTCATTTTGTCATTTTTTTCAAATCCTCAAAAATGATGAAAAACGGCGCGCTATAGTATGCCGTACGATATGGGCTATAGCCCATGGTCCAAAATGATGAGAAACGAGGCTAACTTTTTTTTTCAAAATTTCAAAAACATGGGCTATAACCCATCGTTTTTGTCAATTCGTCATTTTTTTCAAATCGTCAAAAATGATGAAAAACGGCGCGCTATAGTATGCCGTACGATATGGGCTATAGCCCATGGTCCAAAATGATGAGAAACGAGGCTAACTTTTTTTTTCAAAATTTCAAAAAACATGGGCTATAACCCATCGTTTTTGTCATTTTGTCATTTTTTTCAAATCCTCAAAAATGATGAAAAACGGCGCGCTATAGTATGCCGTACGATATGGGCTATAGCCCATGGTCCAAAATGATAAGAAACGAGGCTAACTTTTTTTTTCAAAATTTCAAAAACATGGGCTATTACCCATCGTTTTTGTCATTTTGTCATTTTTTTCAAATCCTCAAAAATGATGAAAAACGGCGCGCTATAGTATGCCGTACGATATGGGCTATAGCCCATGGTCCAAAATGATGAGAAACGAGGCTAACTTTTTTTTCAAAATTTCAAAAAACATGGGCTATAACCCATCGTTTTTGTCATTTCGTCATTTTTTTTAAATCCTCAAAAATGATGAAAAACGGCGCGCTATAGTATGCCGTACGATATAGGCTATAGCCCATGGTCCAAAATGATGAGAAACGAGGATAACTTTTTTTTTCAAAATTTCAAAAAACATGGGCTATAACCCATCGTTTTTTAAATTTTTAAATTTTTGTCAAATCATCAAAAATTATGAAAAACGGAGCGCTATAGTATGCCGTACGATATAGGCTATAGCCCATGGTCCCAAATGATGATGATGATGATTGCATTTTTTTCCTCCAACTTTGCCGTTTTGGTTTTACTTTTGTTACCTTAATAGAGAGAAGGGGAGGAGGGGGGGGGGGTGGAAAAGTAAGAGAGCTCTTTGGGGAAATGAAACTGCTAAATACATTGCCCGCAATGATTAAAGGCATAATAAATGTCTTGCTTTTCTCTCCTCATAAAAAGAACTCCAATTAAAGCAGGATGCTTTGTCTTTCTCGGGTGAGAAAGAGACTAGCCTCATTTAGGCCTAGCACTTCTAACGTCCTGAAAATACACGACAGATATAGTGAACAGACTATCACTGTCTCCCTCTGAACACCGCCAGTGATTGGAGGGAGACTCGGGGACAGCAAAAAAAGAAAAAAAAGAATCCCTGACATAGATTTGATTAATTAAATATTTTCCCAGCACAAAAGCCCAGAATAAAGCCATTTACGGAGCATTCACAGTAAGCCACAATGCTCTTGGCTTACTGTGGTGTTCCTTATAGCCGCGACTCTCTTACGGCCGCGGTCATATAGGATTTATAAACGCATTGTGTTCACGTTGATTGGGAGCAACGTGTATAGGATCTGAGCGCTTTGGAGTGCTGGGTTTATTTGTGTGATGCTCATCCCTCCTGTATTCATGTGAGCCTGATATTAAAAATCACTCAAGCGAGAGCGGGGAGCTGTCGCTATATGGGTATAATTGACACCGCAATTGCACAAGGACGTACATTGCACATGAGTGGAATAGTTAGCACACCGAATGCAAAGGAATGCATTCTAATGAAGGAGATGGATGTTCTCGCTTCTCGGACATACATGTATGCTTTTAATGTCAGGTGTGTTGTGTATCTGTTTCCTTCTGTCTTTTGTGTCCATATACTGTCTGTAAGTGCTTTTAAGAGCTCTTATAGGAGGCGTGGGTGCCCTCACCTCACCGGTCTCCGCTGATCCTGAGCCTCTCTGAGCGTGTGAGCCTTGAAGTTGAATGGCCTTTCTCCTCCATCCTGCCATTACCGCTGCCTGTCGAGTGACATCACCGTGCATATGGTCAGCCTCTTCCCAAGTGTGAGGCTGCATGCAGACATGCACCGTTCAGAGGAGCTGTCATCTTCACCTAGACACATGAACACACACACACACACACACACACACACACACACACACACACGCACACCATCCATCCACTCCACATCCCAGATTCCAGCTGACAGCAACATACGTGTCACAGCTGGCTCTGAGATCAGACTTGAACAAAAGGTAGGATGAGGCCAAGTAGGTCACAAACGTCACATGTGTCTTTAGGTGCACACAGTGGTTTCCCGCACACACTCTCTCTCACACACACACACACACACACACACACACACACACACACACACACACACACACACACACACACACACACACACACACACACACACACGCACGCACACACGTTAACACGTTATTTGTCTCATTAAAAGCATAGAGATATTGAATTCGAATATTATAATATTCAATTGCGCACAAATTTGGACATTTTGCTCCTGTGGAAAATTTGTGTTTTTTAAAGAATAGGAATTTATATCATGGCACTAAAGTATTTTGCACTGGTTGTAGTGCATGGGCCAGTCTGGGCCAAATTCAGCAAAAATGCATGTCTGGGCCGAATTTTTGTCTCAGTCCAGCCCTGCAGACAGATCATCCTGCTACCCTAATAGACAGGGGGTACATGAGCACATGGCCGTTCATTCGTGCTCTATCTCCGACCAAACCACACTTCCACCACACATCTCTCTATGCAAAATAAAACCTGCACACTCCCACAAAACATATAGACTACATTGCATTCGCCAAAAATGTCTTATTTACTGTTTAAATATTACTTTTCTGACCTAATAGACAGGGGGTAGGCCTACTCTTGTTTGTCTCACACACACACACACACACACACACACACACACACACACTGCCGTTGCGATAATCCATCCCAGTTGAATGTGTCTTGTTTGCGCCCAAAACCACCAGAAATCTGAGATTTTTTAAAATAAATCTTTTAGCATTACCCTAAACCAGCTGAAAATCATGTCATTTATTTGCTTATTTGGGTCTTTGTTGATCCTGGAATCTTTCACAGGCTGTGATAGAGCGTCCTACAATCTAAACCACTGAAAACACATCATGAGGAGAATCTCGTCATTGGCGGTGTGACATGAGCCTTGGAAGAATATGACGAGAAATCTCGTCATTGGCAGGCAATAGTGAATAGTGAAAGAATGCCTCTATACACTGCTTTTTTAAAACCCATTTAAACAGAATGTCAAAAGATATGTTAGATATTCAAATAGCCTATGTACTGCAGGATTAAAGTCGTTAAACAGATTGTTCTGTATATATTAATTAATTTTGCCGTGGTCTTCTCCCACCCTAAACATGATCATCAGGTATTATAATGTATTATTATTATATATTATTATATATAAGGATGAAGATTTTATTTTCAAAAAAGTGTACAGCATTTGTTAAAATGTCATTTTTGGTAACTGGTATGGGAGAACGGGGTAAGATTAACCACTTTTTGCTTAAATTGCACTGGAAGCAAGGCAAAATGAGATGGCAGTCAAATCTAATGATCTACCCATATTTCAGGATGTCTTCTAGCCTACCAATTTCAATGATGAGTAAACATCTATGACAAAGGGCCATGAAAAGATGACTTATTAAAAAAATGTGGTCATGTGGCTCAATTTGCCCCAGGTAAGGGGTAAATTGATCCAAGTCGAGGGGTAAGTTGAACCACCTGATATTTGAATGTTAAAAGCTTAAACTTGAACAGATAATGTATTCACTTATTGAATATTAATATACCGGTAATAACAGTTTTCCCTTTTGCAAATACGGTAGTCTTATTTGTTTATTTATTATTTAAACAATATAAAGACGATTAGGCCTACATCGTTTGTTATTCCGAACCTTATACTTGCAATATTGTTAATAGAATATTGCAAACTTCTCTTAAAGTATGTACATGCAAATTAAAGGTCATTCAGTATAATTTGAGTAGCAAAGACTTAATAAAATAAATATGAATAGTGATTCCCATTGACTCAATTTACCCCCGGACATTGGTTAATTTTACCCATCGCCACCATTTTAGAAAACAATGACTAGAATAAGCTACTTCAGACAATTTATTTGCTAAATGATTCACATGGTTCTATCAATTCATCAATGTGTATGATATTACATTTTGACCTACAAAGCAAAGCAAAGCAAAATTTACCTATGTACATTTTGCTTTGTATAACATTTTACATGATGTGTTGAAATTTTACTTTGACCGACAGAAAACAGTTTTTTGTGTAAAAGAATGTATTCTACTTTCCCCATGTGCTTACCAACTTCACAGCCAGGTGTAAATTATGGATGCTTACTAGATTTAAAGGTGTAGGGAAACGGAAATGGTGGGCATTTTATTTTGAAGACGGTTTCAGCTTGAAACACCGCTCTGAAGTTTCTGAACCAATCAGTTCAATCAAGTGATGGGACTGTAGGGTGTTTGTTTACAAGTCAGATAGTCGCCAGCTGTATCAGTTCACTGTTATGTGGCTTATTTCAACCCTTTTCAGATACATATTTTAGCGTGATGATTAAGTTGAAACCGAACTGGATGGTATCTTGAATGGGAATAAAAACGGAGTATTTCTGTAATCTGTAGCATTACTCTATGGGTTAGTCTCGACTCTCGCGTAGCCAGACAACTATTCCACAATCTTTGAATGCTATGGAAATCGCGGAGGCAATAGTCTGGTAACGCGAGACTACTCTATGGGTCCACGCGTCTAACGTAGCGTCCGCCTATTCTATTCGGTTATTTGCACCGAATAGACTGCAAATAGCCGATATAAAAAAAAGCCAATGTATATAGACAAATTCATAGAGCGGTGCCCTGAGGCTGTAGGCCAGGTGTAGGCAATTGGTGCAGTGTCAAGCTGCACTTTCCTTAATATGGTAAATAATGGTACACCTCAGCTATGGCTGCGCCAAACCCAGGGCACCCCTCCGTTATCCGTACTTTACAGTACTGGTTTAAAGTATTGCTAATTTTGGGTTCATGTTTTCCTTGACTATGCTTCCACCTCCTGGTTCTCCAGCATCCCTATTCCCTATTCACTATGTCTCTTAAGACTAAGCTCCAGACCTCCCAAAACAAACTAATTTGACTACTTCCAGTTCTCGGCCTGGGGCCCATGACCCACCTCTTTCCAAACCATTTTGCAAGACAGAGTTAAGCAATTGAAAATGGGTTTGACATTCATAATTGTAAATGCAGCCTTGCCCTCAATGCCCTCAGTACCCGTAATACCAAGTTACCAACTACCTAAAAAAGTGAGCAAGGAGTGAGAACGATCTGGACTACTGGTACCACCCACTTTGAAAACAAACATTTGAGTAAATTCTCCTACAGCTACAGCACTGTCTGGCATTGCCACCAAAGCATGGAATGCCCTGATCCCCTCGCTCGAAAAATGAATCACTTACATCTTTTAAAACAGGCCCCACCCCTCCCACCAATCAATGTAGACCTGGTTGCTTGTTGCTCTCGCAAACCTGGCAACACTGGACATGAATGAAGTGGGCGTGTTGAATCTTTATGGTTCCATCCTCCTCGTCGTCTCTCGTCATGAGACAACATCACACAACACCACCAGGAACAGAGAAAGAACGGGCAGGCCGCCGCAATACGGGCTTGTTAGATAACGGTCTCCGGAGCGCATATTTTTCAGTTATTGACACTCGTCGATAAAATACAAGCAATGGGAAACCGGGTCGCCCGAGAGGACTATGAGTGGGTCTACACCGAACAGCCTCACGCAGACAGAAGGAAAGAGATTTTGGGTGAGCTGACTGTTTTCTTTCCTTTTCTTTTTTTACAAAACAACGAACGCCCCCCCCCCCCCCAAAAAAAAAGGGCTAACGACGAGCAACACCACCGGCTAACTTAGAGACAGCTTCGGCACAATGTGGTACAACGATTGATTTGGTGCTAGTATAATTGGTAGGGATCAAAGTAAGATAGCCGTTATAAGTGGATTTGTCCGTTTTCATGTTGTCATTACTTCCAGAGAGCTAAACGTTAGCTGCGAAGCCTTCTTCTTTATCCTAAAAAAAATTGATCTACGAGCTAACAAGCTTGCCTTGTAGATATGTTCTTTTGGAGCAAGCGACACACCTCGCGAGCTTAGTTTAACGGTACTAGTGTCAAATCAACAGACTTGGAGTCTTGGACACAAGTGCTAGCTAAATATGTCCCACGTAACAGACTAACAGTTATTCGTCTGGTTATTTGGTGTGGCACAGTTTGAACACAACCACGTCCTAATTTCGTTTTAAACACGTAGGCCTACCCGAGTAGTCTACGGACATGTAATTGAAAATCAGAACCAGAAAACGCGTTTACACACGATGTATAAATTGGTTGATTCTATTTATTTATTTTTACTACTAATACAGTTTGCAAATAGTACAGTGGTACGATTATGCAATGGATAACATTGCAAAAGGATAACGCAAAAAGCCCTAAGGGCTTAATTGTTTCCATTGTGGTCCGGTGTCAAAACATTGTAAAGACAGCATACCGGTAATCAACACTAGTAGCATACTTTTATGTATTGTTGCATTTAGAGCTATGCTACTCTCGACTTCCGGGGCTCGCATGAATGCCGACATTGCCGACTATCCTCTCGTCTTTAGCGTACCGGTAAATAAGAAGAACGTTTTTGCTACTCACCAAAACAAATGCGGGTTGTGTCATTAGAAAGCCTACTTTCCTTAGTGGAAGCACCCCACCACACATAAACGGTACTTTTTGGTCAAAGGGGGTTTTTGTTTCCACCGGAGAAAAAAATACTTTGTTACCCCACTGCGCCTTCTACCGATATTGCCCAGATAATTGCCTCATAGAGAATATTTTTCTCTGGTGAAAAAAAATCCCTTTATGGCTAAAAAGTACCGTTTATACGTGTGGTGGGGGGCCCCCAGAGTGCTTCCACTAAGGAAAGTAGGCTTTCTAATGACACAACCCGCCTTTGTTTTGATGAGTGGCAAAAACGTTATTTTTATTTACGCTAATGACGAGAGGCTGGTCTGCATTCGAGAGTAACATACTAAACATAGCTCTAAATGAAACGCATTAGAGCTATGGGCCAGAGCTAGCCCCTCTCGGAACCCCCTGGGTCAGCCCAATCCGTAACCCATGGTAACTGGGTCTCAAAAATGTCAGAAACTTCAGTACCATTGGGTTCTGACTTGTGGGGCTAGGCCAGAGCCAACTTTGATGCAGTGACAATATCCCCATTTGAAATGGCACTTGGGTTTTAAAAATTTTATCAAGCACCATAGAGCAAATTATATTTTCGACAAATAGCAGATTATTTAGTTAGTTATAGGTAGCCTATGTGTCCGTCATTGTACATTTAGGAGAAGGGCTTCTAAACGGGAGGAACACAATTTCCAGATAGACGCAACTGGGTGTGACCGTGACATAGAGGATGTAGCGATCATCTATATATCTACGAGTATGATCATCCATGCATAAGAAGAATGCATGTTTTTTTATATTTTTCTGCCTGACCCCTCTCAAGCGTTGCAATATCCTCATTCTCATTTCTCACAGGAAGAGGCATACAATTACAGATTGTATGTCAAGATAGTGAGCCTGTGGAGGCAGCCGGGGACCCCTGTGATGACCATCAGGTGGTCCACTGTATGCAGGGTCTTGTAATGTTGAGTAGGCTTTCTGTGAAGCCCTTGTTTTGCTTCTTGTCTTTTTTTCACTGTTAACATAACAGACACTTAAGTTAATTGGTGAACAAAAGGTCCTCCCATTGTGCTGAGACCAGCTCTATGGAGACTCATAAAGAACTCATTGACCGAGGAGCCGTCTCCTGGGCTGAATTATTCATGTCAGAGTGCCCGACTCCCTACCGAGTAGAGCAGTATCACGAGCCACTGATTGCTGGTCTCCTTCTATCATGTTATTATTAATGTCTATATGGTTCCTAATCGTAGCTTACCCAGGTTTGTGCCGGAGTAGCCTATTTCTTAAAGTTTGAGATGGGGGGCCCACAAACATGGGCTTGTTTTGAGGGGACTGCTCTTTAGGCCGACATCCAGTTAGTCTGACTACGTGGCCGGTTAAGACTCACCCTGTGGCTTCCGTGTGCGGTTATGGTTAGTTAGTAATGGGTCGGACACGTTACTTTTTTCTATAGGTTAACATACAATGTTGACTGTAGTACTAGTAGTAAAATGTTTAACATAGGCCTACTCACAAATCTAAACTTTGGCTTTCAGATTGAAACCTTTATGAATGCTTAATTTATTTTCATTTCAATCCATGTCGGAAATGTTATGCTAGAGGATGTTCCTTTTATGGCCTTTATTTAGGCTTGAATGCTGTTGTTCAGCAGCTTGCTACAAAGACTTGTCTTTGCTGCTGCCTTGCCTGATTGTTGAACTTGTGTGTGATCACATGCTTCAGGCCTCTCCCACTCTAAGCTAAGCAGTTCTCCCTTGTAACAATGTGGCCTACACACTCAGGATGTGTCAGGTCTTTGCTGGGACTTGCTCTAGTTTACCCACTGCAAGTGCTATTACAACTACTGTTTTTCTCTGTCTTTCACCAGGCCAGAGGACAGCATAGGCTTAAGACGTATTACTTTAAGACATCTCTCCTCAACTTATACATTATAAAGTACAGTTAAATTAGATTTCTGAGGGGCACTAGCCCCTCCTATGCCCAGCTTTGAGGGTTTGTATGAACACAAACATTGTCTGATGATTGGCTGATCACCCCATACATAGTGATGATTTGATTGGCTGAGCAAAGTACAATTATTGAGGCTAAAAGTGCTTGGCCGGAATGACATTTGTGACGATTTGATTGGCTGAGCATGGAATGTGATATGTATATATTTTTAATCCATCCTGTCTAGTTAGGTATGGAGATACAGTAAATGCTACTTTCACTCATCAACAGCACTGACTAGAGCTTTTGGCAAATACTGGCACAAGTCTGTAAACCACAAAGTGTAGCAATCTGCTGCTATGTTACATCAGGTGCTTATCTAGCCCTGAAACATGACTGATTGATGATTATCATGACAGTCATGACGCAACTGCAGCCTGTTTTACGCGGTCGCTACATTTACAATCAAAACGTATATATAAACATTCCGATTTCAAATATAAAGTACTCACAATTTGTCCCACGGGTGTTAGTTAGTTGCTGCACTAGCGATTAGCACTGCTGCATTCCGCTTAATAAAAAGCATTTTTATCCGAGCGCCCCGGCTACTTTTCTCAAACGGGGTTCGTTTGGGAAATCCACAGTTGCACACCGGGAGCGCACTCGCTTATTAGTCTGTATTGGCAGGGCGGTCAGCGTGCCTATATCGAACACACCGAGTGCCACACTCCTCCCGACCGATAGGGGCGCGTAGTTGAAAGCCAATGGCAAAATAACAGCTCGGATAAAAATGCTTTTTATTAAAGAACGCGGAATGCAGCAGTGCTAATCGCTGGTGCAGCAACTAACTAACACCCGTGGGACAAATTGTGAGTACTTTATATTTGAAATCGGAATGTTTATATATACGTTAGAATTGTAAATGTAGCGATCGCGTAAAACAGGCTGCAGTTGCGCCATGACTCTCGTATGAAATACGAGAGTCATGAACCATGGCTAGTGCTTATCTTGCATTCATGCATCGGCACTTTTGCTTTTACCACTGTGTGATGTATATTCCGTTTTGTATATCCGTAAATTGCCATTTAGTGTCTTATCATTTGTTCATCTATACATGTTCCTTAATCTAATCTAAAAGCTTCTGTGTGCTACAGAAGCGCTACTGGAAAAGGTCAATAATGAAGCAGTCTAGACTAGAATGGGTGTGTAAATACAGGTATTTATTAACACTGCCGCTGATTGCATACTACACAGTAAGCCAGATCAGCTCGATGTAGGCATGGCTTGCCTGAAGTGAAATTGTAACTAGCCGCTTCTCAGCAGTCTGCACTGCAGGTGATGACACAACTGGGCAGAGCCTCTTCTTGTCAGTCCCTGGTCTGTTTTGAGTGACAAATAAGAGACAATGATGGAGCTTCCTCTTCCCCCTAGCCTGTTTTGTCTCAACATAGTTACAAAACAGCCCTTTTGGAATTAAGTCATCATTATTCTCTATACCAGACATACCTTACCTATAGTTACTGTATGTTCTGTGAATTACAATTACACCTGGAGTAAACTGTGCTATGGGGGAGCCCCAAACTGAGCTCATGCTTCCTACAATGCATGAGGATTGAGCAGGGGGGGGGGGGGGGGGGGAACTACCCTTATCCCTAAACATATTTGCAATTTCTTACTATTTTAAAACATTTTAAAATACTTCAACTAGCCAATCTACATCGACACGTTGTGAGCTTGTAGATCAGCTATTTGAACTATTTTAAAATGTTTTAAAATAGTAAAAAAAAAAGGCCCATTTTATTACACAACGAACAATTTGTGTTTCTGAGACCACCTTATTGTCAAGTCCTGCCAGATATGTAAAATATACGTTAAGAAAATACAAGGAAATAGAGATTTATTAATCTATTTTTTACTCTAAAACCAATGATGATCACTTTTTGGCTAAATGTTTTGTCCACATTACACAAAGCATCCGCTTACTCTACTACGGTATCGGCCATATAGTGTAACCGATCCTTATTTGGCTTCTTTTCCGTTAAAAGAATACAGTACATTTGTCAGTTAGAGGCTGGTACATTTCAAATGTATTCACTATTGCGGTTGGCAGGGTAGTACAGTTAGTTTCCTGACTCATTTATATTCAAAATTCTAATTTCTAACTTCTGCTCTGATGCCATTATAACATTTAAGCATGTAATTCGCCCTATAAATAATCAAACTTCTGCTCTGATGTCACCATCTTAATCCTTAAAAATAATGTTGGTGATTATGCCTCTTCCAAATATGCCTTACACTAGTACAATAAGTTCCAGGGGCAACAACGCCTTTACCTCACATACCCTTGCATATTATTTACACATCTTTCTCTTTCATATCAGTCATGAAGATAACGCAATAAAAAGCTATGTTGCATAGTTGTAACACTGCTCAGCTCAGTCACCACGGCAAAACTTGTTATGTTCAAATGTTATTCAGGAAGGCATGCTAAAAACTTGATGAATGCCCATGAGTATGGCCAACTGATAAGGATAAGCCTCCACATGTTCTGAACTGAAATATTGGAAGAAATGTCAGCAATGCATTCTTTTGGATATCTTAGAAGAATTCATTTCATATTTGATACTATTTAGAAAAGGTATATTATGTATAAGCTAAGCCATGCAGGCATGCAGTGAGTCATTGTTGCAAAACAATACAATTCACTTTTCCATTTTAAAATGTTGGCATTTCTATCAGGCGAATGTTGTACACATCATGAGGTCTGCCAACTGGTCTTAAACTGGAGATAAAGATATTAGGAATTTCAACAGGAGAAAAGAATGAATAATGCTTATGGTATTCATTCTTTTGTTCATTTTTTGAATAGCGCTGGAGAGGGTAAAAAATATGCATTTATGGGATTTAATTTAGTTATATCTAGCGGCATGAAACCATAAGCCGATTTTGTTTTCATGTAGCTGTATTAATTAAAACGGGCAGATATAGAGCAAGCAGACCTATGTATGTGTGCATGTATAGTTGACTAATTTCACATTGGCACCTAAATTATAATTGTTATAATTGGCTGCAGCAGCTGAATTGTATACAGAAAAACAAACTACAAAATGAGGGGTTCATGACACTTTATATTTTTAGGACGGTATGCTCGTGCATTAACCTGATGAAACCTCTGTTGGTTCCCTCTCCGAGTCTCCAATATACCCAATCTAACTGTACTTTCTGCTTTCAACTTTACAGCCAAATACCCAGAAATCAAGTCTCTGATGACACCAGACCCAAGACTGAAATGGATTGTTTGCATGATGGTGACTATCCAGTTCATAGCATTCTACCTGGTTAAAGACTTGGAATGGAAATGGGTCTTATTCTGGACGTACGCTTTTGGCAGCTGTATCAATCATTCAATGACCCTTGCCATTCATGAGATCTCCCACAACACTGCCTTTGGCAATAACAAGGCCATGTGGAACCGCTACTTTGCCATGTTTGCCAACCTCCCGATTGGGTTACCCTACTCTGCCTCCTTCAAGCGCTACCACCTAGACCATCACCGCTACCTAGGTGGTGATGGCGTGGATGTGGATATTCCCACAGAGTTTGAAGGGTGGTTCTTCTGTACACGCTTCCGGAAATTTGTCTGGATCATTCTCCAGCCATTGTTCTATGCCATTCGACCCCTCATCATCAACCCCAAGCCAATCACCCACCTGGAGCTGACCAACACTACCATCCAGATCTTGTTCAACGTGGCTCTGTACTCACTGTGGGGGTTCAAGCCTGTGGTCTATATGTTAGCCGGCTCCCTGTTGGGGATGGGCTTGCACCCCATCTCTGGCCACTTCATTGCTGAGCACTACATGTTCCTCAAGGGCCACGAGACCTACTCGTACTACGGTTCTCTCAACCTACTCACCTTCAATGTGGGATACCACAATGAGCACCATGACTTCCCCAGCATTCCAGGACGTAGACTGCCTATGGTAAATGCAGCCTGGTTGATATCCTTTTAGTGCTACGAAAGAATGTCAAATCACACAAACGTACATTATTGTTATTACAAAGCTGATTCATCATAAAATATTCAGTACAAGATGAATAGTACACTGACCATGGTGCAGTTTAAAATGACCTGCAAGATAAGACAAAGCACTTTAATTACGAAGAGTAATAAAACAGACAGCAACTATAACAAGCACTTTTAGAAGAGTAATAAAACAGAGAGCAACTATAACAAGCTGTAACTGTTTATAAAGAGTAATAAAACACAGATTGTAACATTGTTACTGCCCATGTCTTCAAATTAACAACCCTTGGACTGCCACCCCAAAAGCAGCTTTTCAGTGCCTTCTGCCAGCTCTATTCAATTCATCATTTTAATGCACACTATATCTCATTTTGGCACGGCGATCCTATAGTATTAGAGAGTCCTGATGGTAACTTCACCATTATGCAGATTTTGCCCGAATAGAGCAAATCTGGCAATGTCATTTCCGGCTTAATGTATCACAACAGCCGCTATCTTTCTGCACTGTTACAGTCATCGGTCCGGGATGCTAAGCGATCAGCGTTTATTTGAATTACTATGTCAAATTAAGCTCTAATCAAGCCCTGAATATCGCATTTTACGCAGCTATGCACATAAAGACAAGTCAAGGGTTAAGGACTTAAATGGCATAAATAAAAAATAGCCACTGTACATTAAATTACTTTGTGGTTAAAGTTAAACCATTTTCCTACACTGTTAACTAGTTAATCCTTTTCTTTCCATTTGCTACATAGGTGAAGAAAATTGCAGCAGAATACTATGACGATCTGCCTCATTACACATCATGGGTGAAGGTCCTCTTTGACTTCATAATGGATGACGCACTGAGCCCATACTCCCGTGTAAAGAGGAGGCTAAAAGGAGATGTCAAACAAGAGTAAAATGTAAATTTGTATTTTTCACGAAGAGCCTTTCTCGGAAGAAACTGCATCACCAGCCCCAGCTCATTATACTATCACTTTAATAGTTGTTGCATATTAATATACACAACCCCTCTGAGAGTTTGAAAATGTGCTTTCCCACTCTTGTTAAGAGCAAATTGTATCCCCCACCCCACCCCACCATTTTACACACTTTCATTTAGTTTCCAAACTGCAATCAATTATCAGCACAAATGTATTCCTCGCAAACAAGACTTGATGTTAGTTGCAAGAAAGAATCTCTGGGTTTAACATCACATTTTCTTCAGTTTATCAAGACAGTTTTGCCGAAGTTACTCAGTTGTGTAAACTGTAAGTTTAATCTTTGTAAAAGGGTTGTCACCTTTTACAAAGGCTGAGAAGGTATAATTCAGGGGTTGACACGAATGGTTGCCCGACTGCGCGTGGCAAGTAAATAAAACGTTCTGGCAAGTGGAGTTTGCTTTCAGGTTGCCCGACGGGCAAGTGAGTTTGAGAGGGGAAGAAACTGTCTATTGAAGCAAGTCATATTGTATACTTATTGAGATATTTGGCATAAATATTACATTGAAGTATGTCCATATCGCACAACGCAGAATTTCTGTTAAAATGAAGGTAATTCAAATGTTACCTATCACAATTTACTTTCTAGGCAAGTGGACATGACCTTTGGGCAAGTAGAACATTACCTGCATTTGCCTGGCAGGCAAGTGCCTCAGACCTTACAGTAGTGTCAACCCCTGTAGTATATAATGATGTATATTGTGCTGTAACTTAGGGTTGTTTGAAATTCTACCTACAGTAGGATTGAACCCAATTACATTTGAGATCCATGTTATGAATTACGTGTTCATATTTGATGTAAATGCTGTGATTTTCTTTCTTAAAGCTCATTTAATCAGAACTTTTGTGCCATTTGCACTTTCAGCAAAAGTTATATGTTCTGCTCTGATTAAGTTGCGTTCTTGGCTCACCCAATAGGGAGGATTAGGGTTCATTTATATTATAAAATGAGATCAAACATTTCTTTTGATGTATTTTGTCTTAGCATTCAATGTTGACCAAAATGAGGCCTTCAATGTGTAAAGCAAACAGTATCTTGTTAGTGCCTAGTGGTATACATTTAATGATCATTGCTACTTTTGAAGCTTTTTTAAAGGATCCCTGGCTAATAAGACTTGCAGACTATGTATTACACCAAACGCCTGTGGTGGTTATATAAAAAAAACAGAAAATGACCAATTTGTGAAGTATACTCTCCAGTAGCTTGTTCTAAGGAAACCAAAGGTTAACTTTAACCAAATTAAATGCTATGAAGGTCCTTTGACCTTCACATGCTCCCACTGCAATCATTTCTCTCAGTTCTGCTATGTGCTATATGCAGTTGTATCCTTAACATATTAAAACGCTCAGGCAATGTTGACATAGGTCCCACATTTCACTCATTGAGTGAACCTCAAAATCTATTAGATTGTGAGGTTCACTTCAGTCCTAAAGTCCTCGTGTATTTGACAAAATAAACTTCTTTGTCTTATTTTGTCTAAATGCCCATTTTAGTAATGACTTTAAAGTGCTACTACAAGGGAAACCCTCCAGATTGTCCATGCAGGTGCAATTAATTGTCTCTACCAGGCCGAAGGCATGGGGAGAGAGTATGTTTTGCACTCCGTCCGTGTGTCCGTCCTTCCGTTATCAGCTAATCTCCGGCACCGTTGGCCCGATCCATGCTAAACTGCACACACACTCCCTGGATGCCAACGACGAACCTCTGCCCCAAATATTCCTCAACGGCCTGTTATAGCACCACAATGAGGCCGATCTAGGCAAAACACATTTCTGCAGATTACTCGTACACATTTTATCCATACATCAGACAATTCGGTATACACTATCTCCATAGTCATGTGATCAACACAATTTCCCATCTTCCATCCTTATTGGCCAAGATTGGCTTCCAAAGCTCACATGATTGGTCCGTTTCAAACAAAATGCCACAAATCACAGTGTCCAATTTCCATGAAATTATACACTCACATTTCCACTAGGCCTAGGTCTCGCGGTGGCGCTATAACAGGCCAATTCCTGTTTTTACCTATAACTGCATGATCTGTATACAACTTATGTATGTGCACTCCCTAGAGGCCATGGAAAAACATTTTCCCTGCATCCCTCCACATCTGCTGGTTATAGCGCCACCATGAGGCCGATTTCTGCAAAACCCATTGTTAGTCGCACAGATTTCATCTAAATCTCACGCAAATCGGTACACATGATCTCTGTAATCATGTGATCAAGACGAGCCTGTTGGATTCCTCAGATTCTACACTGATTAGCTAAGATTGCCTTCCAAAGTTTTCAGGAGTGGCCCGTTTCGTACAAAATGCTGCACATGTCCTGCTCATCCAGAAATCTATCCTCAGAGATGCTATGAGTGATGTGCATTTCCTCAACAAAATGAAGAAAATTGTTGCAAGAAACAAACAAACAAAAACACATGTTTATATTACTCATAAACATTTTTCTAAACATCACACACACTCCTATCCTCCTGGTGGAGACCTGTGCCCAGAAGGGCACTTTTTGTAGTTTCTTTTGTTGTAAGTTGAGTTGCGTTACACCTACATCAGTGTTAAATTACTGCAGGACATATCTCTCATGGAGTTGAGCTGAAAATCTAAGGCTGTATTTACACTGCAGGACGAGTATTCAAATCTGTATGTTTGAAGTTTGACAGTCTCACACCACTCAATATAAGATGCATAAGATTTGTGTTCACAGATCGTGGCATATTGTTAGGGCCGATTCATACTCCTATTTTACCGCTGTTTCGGCGCTGTAGTGCCGAAATGATTTCGGCTCGTCAGAAATTTTCAGTAGCACCGAAGAGCCGACTTTAGGACGGTACCCGCCCCCCCGAACCTCAAATGACGTCAAATTGTAGGCTCTACAGCGCCGAACCGACTTTTATTCGGCTCTAAAATAGGAGTATGAATCGGCCCTAACTGTTTGAAGGTCCATTGAAACATTGGTAACTGTAGCTACAGAAAGTTAAAAGCTTTTGAATTTAGCACCTTATTCCTTTATTCAGTTGCAAGTTGATGCTTTTTGGTGAAAATTGCAGCACTATCATATCTAAATCATCCGTCAACTTTTACTACCTTTAATTTATAATCCATTAATGGGGATGTTGCTTGCCAGAAAGAAGTTCTAGTATAGCAAAGATCCACTATATTAGCCTACTACGGGGTGTAAATTAAGCTTTATGGTCCGTACACACCAGGAGCGATTACTTTGATGTCATTATTGTTCTAAACCAGGTTGATTTTGACGTGAATAAAATAATCAACCTGTATGACCAAAATAAGTTGTGTGAAATAATCACGTCGCCTTTCTGTACCCGTTCTTTGCTCCTGGTGTTTATACCTTATGAGCACAAATCTGCTATATAAGACATCTCATTCCACAGTGTTGGGACAGTGTTAAGATGGGTATCACATTGGGCCACATAATCAGAGGTTTCTGTGGGTATGTAAATCCAGCCATAAAATTGTCTGGTAAAACTGCAGCAATTGTCTATCGACTTGTACAGCACAGAGTCAGTTCTATTCTCACTATGTTACATCTGCTTTATATTTTACTGCACCAAAAAGGTTGATTAAAACTAATTGTCACTATGTTATTGTGGTCCATTTGTTTACTTTGCAGTTAAACCCATTAAGACAAAATAGCAGATCTCGAGGCAAACGCAAAAATCTAAAATGTTCAGATACTTTCCCGGTTTTAATGGGTTAATAATTTCTAGTGAACCACAAGGGGAAATTACTTGCACCTGACCCTGCAGTGTGCTAGGATGACATGATGCATTCAAGTGCACAAGGTCTGTTCAACCCTTGTTACAACATATTACAAGACATTTCTGGTTAATAATTAAGCCGATTAAAGCATTAATTAGCGTGTACGGTAGATCAAATTCTCGAAGCAAACCATCATGGTTTTACTGCCATTTATTGGCCATCTAATTTGTGTACGTGTAAATGCAATGGTTAATTTGACCATACTGCCATCTTGAATTTTGTTAATAAAGGGCCATTCACACCAAGCATTATAGAACTATATTTGTTAAATCATTCTAAGGCAAGTGAACGGTATAGTATAGTTGTTAGTTATAGTTCTCTGTGAACTTAAATGTTCCTTCTGTGTACAAAACTGAACAAATGTATTCATTACACAAATTTATACATACTGTACACAGTATCAGAATATTTGAACCCCCGGGCCCCAACACATACTTCCATTGGTTGTGCTGCTACTTTTCATACATTTAAAGCCTACTAGTGCACCCTAACCCTATCTCTAAGCCTTGAACTATACATTCATAATCCCATCCATGAACAGTGAACACAAACCTCATTTCAAGATCCTGAAAGTGGGCATGCCCTGATGGTCAACTGTTGAGATTCCCACACATTGTAATCTGGAGTCTCAGGAGATAAACAAATTGACATTCAAAATGGCAAGGTATTCTTCAGTGCAGTAGTTACATTTACCTAAAAACATGGGAACAAGTTCACTTTCACTGCACAAAAACGTAACGATGTCAGGGTGTGGTGAACTTCTGCACTGCAACACAGCCTGGACTAATAATCTACAGTTATCAGTTTAATATGTATTTAGTATACATAGATACCTTTGATATGTACTAAATATGTACTAAATGTCATGCGCACAGTGTCAATATAAAACTAGAGAAAGACTTGATACTAACATTGTATTGTGTTGTATTAAAATTTATTTTTGAGTCGATCTAGATACACCTTAATTACAACTTTAAGATGTATTTCTCTCAGTATGAATTTGATTGTGAAAAACCTGAACCGGTATTTTAATAGAAAATGCCCAAATCTGCTGTACATGTATGACATGTAAATCATGTGTATATGACATGTAAATCATGTGTACACTGTTGAACTAGCCGTCTGCGGTCTGGTCTGCCCGATGAGCCCGTATACACAGAACAACTTCATCTGGAAAGAGACTCCTTCAACTGCTCGTACATCCGTTGATCCTGCAGAATAGATGGCAATGTCAAAGCACACTGGTAGCCAAGGCTAGATTCAGTCATCATTTTGAACCCAACATGTTCTACAAAAGACAGTTGTCCAATGTTCAATCAGCCGTTTCAATAATTGAGTATCACATTAGGGAAAATATATTCCCCGTAAGACTAAGTCAACCGGGTGACACCACCATATATGGCAGTCAGTCCACGCCTCTTGACACACTCCATATATGGCCGTCTCCATTATGAAGATCACGACACTGACGTCATCAAACCCTGGATCATCACCTATATCTGCATATATGGAGCTGGCCAGCAACTCTACATCCGGGCTCAAACCCTTAGATCTCCATATATGGAACTGACCTGTTCTAACATTCCATGTCAGAACAGGATGTCTCCCTTTTGACTGACATTCAAACTCTAGATTCTTAGTGCGGCCGGCAGCCGGCGAAAACTAGAGTTCTCAACAGGCCCGAAAATAAAGGCCCGGCCCTACCTAGGCCCTCATCAAACCCTGTACACTCAAAACACGCTCTATATATGGCCAGACCTCATCAAACTCTCCATATATAGAGCTGACCTGTTCTGACATTCCATATGTTGATCTGACCTCATCAAACCTTGTACACTCTCAATAGACACGCTCCATATATGGCACTACAGAATTCATTCCATATGTTGATCTGACCCCCCCATGCCAAAGCGCCAGCACTCGCCCAGCAGTCTGCCGGCACCCAGCCGGCTGCGTACACGCGACCTCAGGGCGTCTTACTGGTGTGCGTGTGTGTGTATATAATTATTTTTTTCACTATATCCAGAGGCTGCCTGGCTTATGTGTAAAAATTCCAAGGACACCAGTCTACACGTTTTCATGTTTGTTGATGTTTAGTAAAGGGGTCAGGAAAAACTGGTTTGCCTGGCAACATGATATATGGAAGGAGGTTACATACTCCTTAACAGTGTAGTTAAGTACAATAGCCTGTTTCCCAGAGATAACAAGCAATGTCCCCAGGCCCTATGAATCAGCTCACAAACAAACTAAAGCATTCCCCAGACGAAAGTGTCTGGGGAATGCATCTCCTGTGGGATCATTACAGCCAAAACTAAAACGTCATTTCCTTCGCAATTATTTGAGATAAACGCAATTATTTTTTGCATAATCGTCAATCATTTCCATGTTGAAAAATATCAATACATTTTCAAACAGTTTTCAAAGAAAGTGGAAATAGTTGATCTACTAAGCTTGTAGATTTGTAAATGTTTTGGAAATAAATAATTATAAATGTGTCCATTTCTTTGTATATTTAAGTTATTTGTCATATCGGATTATGAAGTCTAAAAGGCAAATAGAAATACAAATTGTAATGTTCAATGCAAAAAATGTTACCGTAATCGCAATTATTTGTGTGACAATTAATCGTCAACTTAAATTTGTAATCTGTACAGCCCTACGTTATGTTCGATACTTGGAATGGCCGTGAGGCACAATGAGCATCTTAGTAGTTGCAATATTTGTTAATGGGGTCTCTTGGTTAGACAGGATAGCACTGATATTCTTAATATGGCAGAAATGTGTTTGGGCGGGTTGCAGTGTGCAACTGTACTTTTTCAGCAGAGGAGCTACAGTAGCAAACATATTGATTCACTGATACATTTGCACAGAGGAATGTAACAAGGAACATTTTGACAGATATTCCACAAATTCCATTTCCGATTTGCACTGGTGTGAAACCTTCCATATTGCACTGGTGTGAAACTTTTCTTTTTTGCCACTCCTGTGGGACCTCTCCTCAGTCCTTGGTTTTCCTCAGGTCCCTGAATTCTTGGGTAATGCATGTCTTATCATTATTATTGTTGTTCCTAATGCTCACAGGAGGAGATAATGGAAGCGAACATTGCCTATATCAAAATGCCTGCGCACACGCCATGCACGCTTCCTTCCTGAGGCATTACCGAAGCAATGAACTGCAGTGCACACAGAAATGCTCCCTTCCTTCCCGTTTTCCGTCCTAAGGCAGTTCCCAATTTGCATACTGGGGCCCATGTCCCAACACGTTGATACAAACGTATCAACGACGAGTTATGATTATGCAAAAGTAGACTGGATGGAATGGCTAGTAGTTAATCCAATAGTTTTCAACTCCATAAAATATGTTTATATAAGTCAGATTTACATTGGTAACAAAATGCCTTTGGCTCATTTATCTTACCTTTTTGGACACAGAGGGTCGTACTTTTGTAAAGGCATCGTCAAAGTTTTGTTTGCTGACCCTGATGTCTGCTACTACACCATTGGAGAACACGTGACCTGTGTGGAATGACAAACCCATAGTGAATCCAATGAACAGAATAATGACCCCAGACCACAGCAAATGGCCGAATAATACACAGCTGTTGCATTACCATTTCAGATAAAGTTATGCAAATATTAACAGTGAAATGGAAAGCATGTTACCAGAATGTAATGGAGTGCATTGTGACTTCATATGGACTCTCAGGGCATTGACAGATGCTTCCCTCACTAAAGCAGACAGGTCAGCTCCACTGTAACACAAGCAAGTTATTTTCAATTGACGAAGAATAAAGGTCCCTACACGACGGGTACGATTTCAGATTTTTTAGCAGCGTTTCTCCATCGGTTTTCCGAAAAAACGCGTCCAGTGTGCAACCACCTTAAGTGTGATAACAACAAAGAAAGGTGTTACAGTACGTTTTAACAGCAGGCGACAGCCAGACGAATTTTCCGGAAGTGCATTATTTGTCTATGGGACCCGGCGACTACCGGCGCTAGCAGGCGAACGGGCGATGGTTGAAAAGTGGGCGGGGCAACGTTGCCCGAAAAGATAATAATAATTCATCTTTTTGGGCGATAACGAGCGATTGGGCGATGTTTCGGCCGATGCTCGCCCGCTGTTAAAACGTACTGTTAGGCCACAGCGAACTGCCAGAACAACTTCCTGGGCATACTGTACTCGTCTCTAGAACACCATTCTAACCAAAGAGATCCCCTCATTTGATGTTAACACAATCATTCCCGGGATTCCTTCAAAATAGGAGCTCTGGGGCCGCTTTTACTCTGGCCTAGTGGTCCAGGCGCATGCCACATCTGACAGCGTGTTCGAGTCCCTTTGCCTCTTTCCTGTCTAGCTTCACTTGTAATATCAATAAAAGACAGAAAAGCCTAAAACAAATGAAAAATAAAGTGGGCCTGTTCAGCATTTCTATATACAATACATGCCACAGAGCTCGATAGGATGCTAATTGCTTAACTGTATTGTGTCGTACGTCTCTCCACTAGTTTTCATTTTAATTTTAATTTGTCCCCGTCTGTATATATCTGTAATGCTTTTGTTCCCTCCAAGTCTAAATTATTCAGTAACCCATCCACCATCACAGGACCAGTGAAATTACATTTATTAAAAACCTGCCCAGCTTAGACTTACGTGAAGCAGTCACAGCGATCATCGAGGGCGATCTCTTCGAGGTCGACGTCCTGCTCAAGAGGAGGTTTGGTGCCACCCTACAACGAACAATAGAAATTCTATGACGGCTCACTTTGGACCTTAAGCCTTTAACCCATTCTGGGCGGGAACCCCTTTTGGTGTTAGCATTATGTTATACTTTAGCTATTGAAATATAGCAGATCTACAAGCTCATAGCTCGCCACCGAGTGGCGCGCTACGAGCTTGTAGGTCTGCTATTTTTGAAAAATCGAAGAACAACTGACAGAGAAACATAGCTTTTTCAGAAAACGGTCATTTTCAAACAGACATTTTTTTAATCTGATCTCAGGTCAAAATGGGTTAAAGACTTAATTCACCGTAAATAAAAAACCTTCAATCAATAGTGTTCCTTTTCAATTAGCACATAATCAATGGTTTGTAAACGGTTTCAGCTAAAGATCCAAACATATCTTTGTAGACTGGTTTGGGTGCATTGGTCAGCTACTACCTTAGTGATGGTGAGCAGGATGGCGTGACGGTCTTGTGGAGGCGGCAGCCCCACATAGAGGGTCTTATCCAGACGGCCCGGTCTCAGTACTGCAGGGTCAATGATGTCTGGGAAGACATGTCAGTAGTTGACTACCAATCCTCATAAGACAAGCGTGGGTTGATTTGGGTACTCAGTCACTACTCATTTAATGTCTTTGGTTTGCGAGCATTTGAGTGGGTTTTATTTAAAAAGACGTAAAATAAAAAAGAAGCGGCATTAGAAATTACGTATTGTCTATCAATTACACACCCCATGTAGCCTTGAATTCATGGGGTTCGCAAGTATTCATCAAATAATAATTTGATCATCAATGTATTGGCTTCCGAAAGCGACAAATAAATGTCAATGCACCGATAGAAAATAAGTCAGGGTGAACTACTCCGTTAAGCCCTGTTTGGAGGTTGGCTGCACAGAAAAGCTTCAACGGTGCAGACATAATTGAGGTATAGAGAAGTGCTGTGGTTTTGGTAAGGCTCAATCTTTTAGTTTTAGGCCCATAAAAAGTTCTAGTTCTTCTTCCTACCTGGTCTGTTAGTGGCGGCCATGATGAAGACCTGCCGCCGAGACTCCAGGCCGTCCATCTCTGTGAGCAGCTGATTGACCACACGCACACCGGCACCTGACTGAACACATAAAACGCTGTCATTGGTACAGAGGTCACATAACATTCCATTTCACCACTTCAAAACCTAGCTAAAATATTAATATGTAGGATTATCATCTTAAATTCTTTTGAATTTGAATCCTGAAAAGTAATAGACAGACGATATGCTATAAAGTAACATTAAAAAAGCTTTTCAGAAAACTTAAAGGAGCATTCAGTGATTTGGAAAACCCCCCGGTCCGCACCGGTAACAAGATGTGCACATGCATGCACTACAGTGGGGGGACACGCGACAGGCCAACAGCACGCACACCAAGGCCCACCCCCGCTCGATTGTGATTGGCGGAAGGCCCCTCTCTAACCTGATTGGATGAAGGCTGGGCCACCTAGCCAAAAACGAAACCTACGGTACCCCAGGAGTTAACTGGGGAGAGGGAGGAACTATATGGTCAGCAGAGTGAGCACACTCTACAGTAGGGAGGATTATAAAAATAAAATAAAAAGTGAAATCACTGAATATACCTATACGATTTAGATGTTTTTTTAAATAGGCCTCAGGTCTAAAATGAGTAAAGGTATAAAAAAATCTATATTATTGCCAACATGAATAATCTGTTGATGAATTTGACATTGTAAGGAATAACACTTCTTACCTCGTGGCCCGAACGACGAGGACAAAGCGCGTCGATCTCATCAAAGAAGATGACACATGGAGCAGAGTTGCGTCCTCTCTGGAACACCTGCCTCACAGCCCGTTCACTCTCTCCCACGTACTGGTGAGGGGTAGAGGGTGGATAATACAGTACATATGTCACAACCAGTCTAAACAGCATCGTCTAGGTCAGTGGTTCTCAAGCTTTTCAGGCTGTGAGTGACCCCCTAAAATAATCATATTTGAACTGACAACCACATGGAATGTAGGAGTTGAGGCATTCACAGATGAATATTGTTAAAATGGCAGATCTACAAGCTCACACTGCCTCACGTTGTGACTTGTGAGCTTGTAGAATGTAGATAGTCTATTTTTAAAAACTTTGACAATTTGGCCAATGTTGCCGGCTCAATCGAACTTTGCAACGTTCAACACGGCAACTCGCTCCCTTTATCTCACTCTGTGGTGTCTTAACAAGTTCAGTTGAGACGGCAGGCCTCCGTCGCAGTCAGAAACTATACTTTAGGCGAGAGGCACTTCCATGTTGGCCACAGAAGTGGGGCATGGTTATATGCACAACTCGTATAGGCACTACTGTTTAACCTGGCAAATAGTTCCAATCCTTGATTGTTGTTGTATTTGGTAACCATTTTACTTTTAGTAAACATGCAAGGCAGTGATTTACCATGATTGTACATGATTGCGCTACCACAAATCCCTGAGGATCATTAAAAGTAAAGACCCCACCCACGCCCACACAAAAGACTGTGGTGTTCTCTCCTCTAAAGTCCAAAAGGGTGCAGTGATACAAGATCCCCTTAGAGCACACTAGCAGGCTGAGGAAGAGGTTTTACTTCCCACAGGCCATCAGACAGTCCAATAACCCTCTGTACTTTGCACTTATGTTTACAAGGTTGAAGCTTCCGAGAATACATTTTTCACATGTATGTACCTAACCAAAACCCAAGTACTCCAGTAACCCAAGTTACAATAAGTGAATCGGAAGTACTCTGTGTCTTAGCTGTTCCACAGTAAACCACTGCCTCTTGTGGCTTATTGCTTTGGGGTGCACACACTTATCCGACACGCCAAAAGACTGACATGCGGAAATCACCTGTCGCTCCCAACATGCGTTGGTCCGACATGCGTTGCGACGTGCTTGTGGTTGTGGTTAGGGTTAGAGGTAGGGTCAGTCTAATGACTGTCGGACTGTTAGTATGTCGAAACTAAAGCCTGTACCCCCATCGCTTTAGTGACCAGGGTCCCCCAATAGGAATCTTTTCTATTAATGTCTGATAATTGGAATAAAAAAAACCTACTGGATAGAACGGTATAAATGGCTGTGGCAATCTCAACAACACGCTTGTAGAGCGGCTATTTTCAAAGGTTAAATAGGGCTGAAGAGGTTCATGTATGTTTTGTAATTATAATTAAAATCTACAAAGCAACTACTAACTAATGTTAATTGTAGTGGAGTAAAAGTACAACATTTGCCTCTCATGATTTAGATTGCGAGTTAACGTTTTGCGATTTTCGTTGTCGTCGGCTAAACGGGGGGGGAACATTTTCGATGACGTATCACTGTTGCGCAACATCGAGGATGCACAACAGGCTTTCCCAGGCTGTAGAGCGATGCGATCGGTCATCAATAAACTTCGCCTTTTGGACAAAACTTCGTCCTGGGCGTCGGGCATTACTAATAGAAAGGACAAATAACTTCGTCCTGGGCATTCTAGGTGTTTTAACATTGAGAGACTGGAGTTTCTTCCAGCGGTGAAATGTCCCTTTAAGGCTCCCACAAGTATTGTGGGAGCACTGAGCAGTGTGTTCATAGTAACTAAGCAAAAGGTTTTAATAATGGACAAGCAAGCAGGTTGAGTTACATCTGCCATGTTGTTAAAAGCACCTGTCATGCATCTGGTAATGCTGCATTAACCAACTGTCAATCTGGTATGAAAAAAAAGAGAAACTAACCAGGTGCTCAATGGAGGTAGCAGGATGTGATAATGATAAAAAGGTGCTCACACGGATCAGTTGCAGTTGCCTTTTAATTTAATAAAGGCTTTCCTCATTTTTAAACTTTGTGTTCCCGGATCCTCCTCTTTTTATCATGTCAATCTGGTATCTCTTATTTTGGGAATGTAATTATAGGCACTTTTTTTTTTTTTTTTTTTTTTTAAAGCAGTAAAACTCAATGTCTGCCAAGGACTTAATTAACTTCTTTTTTATCAACTCCCACAGCGCCAACAACGCCATTAACGCCTTTTTAAAACGTGTATAACGTTGGGCAAAAAAAAGAAAATTTTGAAATGCATCATCCGGCCGTCACCTTGGACTAGATTCAGAACAGGGTAGCAGCCAAACGGTAGTGTCTCCGTAATGCTAATCAGCTGCGTATGGAGGAGCATTTGCGCTATGGGAATAACACAGGTGAGTGAATCATGATTATTCACAGGGGATCTCTACCGCAAACACAGAATAATTACATTATTGTTTGACAGGAAGTCTTTACGATTGGATTTTGACGTTTCTGGGAGGAAATCCACCTTTAATTGAGATATCATGTGACTATAAATTTCATGTTGTCATATTTAGTATTATTTGATAAAAAGGTCATGGTATACTTGCGATAATCAAAATATACCATGAACTAAAGTGAATTGTTGCTTAAATATAGTAGAGTGCTGCTGAGGCAGGGCAGTTTCTGTACCGACCCATCATGCACATGCAGGGATATGAAGATTGTGACATTTCAGAGGTGAAACGAGGCACGAATTTCCATTTAGCGCTACAGAATGATTACATGATTGACAGTTATTTAAACATGGCAGGCTTTCCGGGTGTTGAATTTGCATGGTACATTTCTTTCACCACCATGTACACAGTGGTACACTGACTCCATTGAGAAACTCAAGGATGGGATGGGACATTTAAACGGTTAACCAGTTTATAATAATAATGAAGCTTGTGTTTTATGTGAAGCACTTTGAATGTTTAAATGTGCTACACAAATAAACTTGCCTTGCCCTTTAGGCCTGCTTACATGTAGGGCAGACAAGCAGCTGAAGGCAGGGTAAACACCAGTGACTCACCATGTTCAGCAGCTCTGGCCCCTTGACAGAGATGAAGTTTAGGCCTGACTCATTTGCCACTGCCTGCCATAAGAGACACCAAAACAACAGCATGGAACAGGGTCACTGACAATTCAAAACAGTCACACTGCACTATATATATATATATATATATATATATATATATATATATATATATATATATATATTGTGAAATTGTGAAAAGATACAAGTACACATTAGTACATTTTGTTTTGCATTACTATTGTTTAAAAACATTTTCAAAAAACATCCCCCCCCCCAAATCAAAGAAATTACATAATACATTTAAGGTTAATTTGTATTGGGGTGGAGAGGGGGGCGGGGCAGGGGTCCCCAGACAAAAACATCGAGAACCCCTGCCCTAGAGCAGGGGTTCTCAACCCGTGGGTCGCGGAAATGGAAATGAAGAGTTTACATAGTACATGCATAAACTTTCCTTAATGATTATATGTGGTTTCTCTTTTAAAGATGTGCCAAAATTTTTGTATTTTATATAGTGACATCACATTATCAACCCCTCCCCTAACCCATCCCCCTTTATCATACAACTAGAGCTGTGGGTGCAGCTTAAGTTCAGGTGGATCACCACCCACTAGGCATACTTAATGAACTGGTGGGGGTGCCCACATAAAAACGACATTTTAACAAATACTGTAAATTATTTGGAAAAACTTCTTCCTCCTTAATATATAACAAAAAGATCTGATGATCATGTTTTAGGGTGGAAAAAAATCATGGCACTTATTTTTGCAGTCAGTTTGTATTGGGGGTGGTGGATGGGGGGGGCGGGACGGGGGTCTCGAGACATGGCCAAAGCATTTCCAGGGGTCCCCAGCCAAACACGAGAACCACTGCCCTAGAGGGTGTTTGCGCACCACAAGGGGTGCACGCACCACAGTTCCGATACAGGGTGGGTGGTGTATTTTTGCAGAGAGTGCAGGGTGGGTGTAGGATAGAGGTAGAGGACCTCGGAAAAGGTACCTTGGCCAGCAGGGTTTTCCCACAGCCTGGTGGTCCGGCGAGCAGCACGCCAGCTGGAGCGTTGAGGCCCAGGGCTTTGAACTGCTCTGGGGAACGCACTGGAGCCTGGAGGACACATAGGAAGACACACAGAGCTGCTTCAGTTCTGCTCTTACAATCACACTATTCATGTTTGCAATCAGCAGGGTAGGGCCTGTGATGACTGCTTGGTCACAGATTACCATAACTCAATTTACACGGATTATTTTTTTATTGTTTATGAACAAGGAGGTAGAGAATGATCTCTTGCATCAACAATGTTTCGTTCGTATTGCTATTCTAGAACACTGATTAGATGACTGTATTCCACATTCTCCATCACGAACAGGGTCAAATAGCCCTTGCCACAAACACACCTATTGTATGGTGGTAGTTATTTATTTAACACCAGCGGTATCAGCAGGAAGGTCGGCTTTAACTGAGACTGGAAGAATAACCAGGGTCAGTGGGTTTTTCCTTTACTATTTCCTCATTGCCATTTGCTCTTGTGAAAATGTCCTGCCTTGATGAGAGTTGCCTGAGGCAGTGTATGTTTTTTTCCCCCAGAGAGATGGGAGACTGGATTAAAACTTGGTCATCAATTCACGACTCACAAGGAGCATGCGGTCTGTGCACAACAAGCTGAGTCACGAGATTAATATTCAGAGATGCTGTTAAAACTACATCTTAGTCGAAACACTGTCCACTATCATTACACTAGTCACCAGCAAACTATGTGTGGAGGAATACAGAATATGAAGGGCATGATGGGTGTTGTTATGAAGGTTGTGTTGTGTGTTCCGTTCAGACACACACACACACACACACACACACACAAGAATCATAAACTAATTTGCAGCTTATAATAATATGTAAAGGCAGTGGTGGTTGAAAAATAAAAGTAAAATCTCGTGCCCGAAAAGGGTCGGGCACTGTGCAAGGGTCAACCTTGCTTTACATATTGAGGCTGGTAACAGCTTCAGAGTACTGTTATGTTGCATGTTATACAAATACAATCCCAGCCAAAGACACAGATCCTGTCGTGTGTAATAATGCCTTATTTTAAATGTGACTACTGTTTTGACTACCGTCTTGGCTGTTTTGGTATCATTTATAAAGCTGACAATATCTTCTTAAAACTTTATGTTGGGAGTTGGAACGATAAAATGCATCACTGACTATATCTGAGACAAATGCAGGTAATGTATGAATTAATAACGGGATGAGAGTGGATTTACTGAAAATCTGAGACAAATGCTGGTATGAGTCAATGACACGAGAACTGAGGATGGGAGAGGATTTACTGAATTTGTGTAACAAGATTAAGTTCACAATGGTCACCATACCAATATAGCCATAGTCAGCTCCTCGCGGATGTCCTGCAAGGCTCCTACATCATCCCAGGTGACATCAGGTACAGTTGCAAAGCCCTCCCGCTTGGCTGAGGGCTGGACACTGGCCAGGGAGCCTTGGAAGTCTGTCATGAGGATAGACAAGCCTGCTAGCTGTTCCTCTGACACAGATTCTGTGCTCTTCAGCAACTGTAACAGGCGCGCCAGCTCCCCCTGCTGATCAAAGTAGATGACATGAACCAAAGCATTGGAAATAAAAATCAGATATAAAAGGCAGGGCAGTCAGTTGCGGTTTACTTTAGGGGCAACTACCAGAGACAGCTTGGCTCCATTTTTAAAATGTGCCTAATTTTGAGGGAAAAGGAGAAAGAAATGCATTCACAAACAAAGACAGCAATGCAAAAATCAATGCCGTTGTGTGACTCAGTTGTCAGATTAAACACCTGTTCAGGCTCTGGTGTCTGGGGAACCAGCTCCAGCTCTTGTTTCACAGGAGCCGTGCAAAGAGGTCCACTCGCTGACAGATCCGTTGTAGAGCAAGGGCTTTGGATTTGCACTTGGCTTTGATTCTCCAGCAGAACCCTGTTGACCGCACACATGGCAGCCTCTCGGCACAGTGCCATGAGGTCAGCGCCCACATAGCCAGGGGTGAGCCGTGCCAGCTGCTGATAGTCAAAGTCCTCTGGTAGCTTCAGCTTCCGACACAGGGTCTTCAGGATCCTGTAGGAAACAGAAAATAGTCTGTTTCAAAATGAGCACTAAGAGATGATCAAGACACGTCACTGAACGAATGAGCTCCCCTTCCTCCAGGTGCATGGCCAAGGCAAAGCAGATAATGAAAGACATTAAACATCCCAGCAACAATATGTTGCCTTGCTTTGATTTAGTATTTAGTAGTAAATATATATACAGTATACTAAAGACTAGGCGGCGATCCGAGCACTCAAAATGTTTTGTAGGATGAAAAATATGTACTTTATTTATAAAAGTTAAAAGAAGCCGACATGTTTCGACTAACAGTCTTCATCAGGGCAAGTATGAAGAAAATCAAGCAAACACAGGTCCTTTATACTGAGACAGGCAGGTCAGACAATCAGCATCAGTGTGAGAACACACCCAGAGCTACACTCTCACACTATGTGTTCTCACACTAATGCTGATTGTCTGACCTGCCTGTCTCAGTATAAAGGACCTGCATTTGCTTGGTTCTTCTTGATTTTCTTGCCCTGATGACTCTGTTAAGAGTCGAAACATGTCGGCTTCTTTGAACATCTTTTTTATCCACCCTCTCCTCTTTTCTAACCTTTTGAGTTTTAACCTCCATCGAGCACCTGGTTGATTTTCTTTTTGTCGCTTTGCATATATACAGTATATTTGAACCATATGGATATATCAAATTTAGAATATATATCATTTTAAATACTGTATGCAGTAACACTTAAAGGGCCTGTTCACCCCGTTTGCAACCAGATCTTATTTTAATGATGTTTGGGAGGCCATAGAGTGCAAATTTCAAATTGTGCTACCGTTCGTTATCTACTATGAAATACTATAAACATTGAGTGACTGGAGTTTCTTCCAGTGGTGAAATGTCCCTTTAATTGAAAGACAGCAGACGTCTCTCTGTCTAATATATGAAATAAGTGTACTAATGTGTATTAATTAAAAACAATTTGTTTGCTATAGATAGGACATTTAGCAACGCTAGTTTTATAGTATAATTATATGGCAAATGGCCCTGGGACAGACTGCCGACATGAAATGGATATCAAGGTTTGAGTTCGTCAGGTACATCATGTTCAACTCCGAAGGTTACAGTCTCTTGGTGGTGAGGAGGTGCCAAATAGATACACACTGGGTCATGGCTTGATATGGAAAATGTCATCTCTACAGCAGGAAGGACTCTGAGTACATCAGTTATGTTTGTTGTGTTGTTATCGGCAGTGCCTCTAACCCAATGTGCTTTACACAGGCCTTGGGGACAGGGAAGGAAGGGTGTATAGGAGGGGGTTTGGGGAATGAGGACTAGTTTGAATGGAGTAGGTGAATTTCATGCCAGCATCATTCACCAACCAACGATTTGTTCCATCTGGACTGTTATTAAGAGCTCTCTTATCATAGGCTACGTTTACATGAAGGGTGATCATTCCGAATAAATACTTCCGAATAAAATACATCCGATGTAATGTTTTTTGCCGCGAGTTTACATGGGAAATGGTCATTCCGAATGAGTGTTTATATGGAGAAGTGATAGAAGACTTGACACATGTTTAGTGTTTACCGTCTTTTTTTCCCCACCCGCTGCGGCTCCGCTTCTCCGCTGAGAAGGTGATCATCTCGTTTTTATTTGTAGGCCTACTACTATACTTTGTATCTACAGCACGGCCAGGGCACGCAACGCAACACTGATGATTATTATTGTATCGGGTCGCTCGTTATTTTTGAGAGAGAGCGAGAGAGACCGTTGTTGAACACACACACACACACACACACACACACACACACACAGATCAGGGGTATCTCATCTGCTGCTGCTCCAATAACGCGCTCTATGTGCAAACTCCTCGGCGCCGACGGCGCGCCTTGGATATGAGCGCCTGCCCTTGGAGCATGCTCAGAAAGACCAGAATGAATTTACATCCGAAGCAGTGTATACATGAGTCAAATTTCTTTCAATCGCATTGAAAATCGGAGTAATCCGGCCAGTGACATCGGAATGGTTTTTAGATCGCATCGAGCGTTTTCATTCGGATGTAAGTTTTTGTAGGTGTTTACATAACAACGTTTAATAGGATTGAACTTCTATTCGGAATGAAAAGGGGATTTAACTGCTCATGTAAACGTAGCCATAGTCTGGGGAAAACCTTAGATTTGGTCATCACAAAGGCTCTCAATATTTCCAAAGGTTGTTATGATTGACCTTGAATGATCATTTGTTTTATATCATACACTATATGACCAAAGGTCAGTGGATTTGTGTTTCTATTAATTAAGAGACCTTTGTTCCAGCAAAACAAGTGCCATGTTTTAATTTTCCTCAGTCAGTGTGCCATATCAATTTAATCAATTTAGTTTAGTTATGGCACCACATCAAAATGTAATAATAATTCCTTCTGATTTTGATTTGCCATAAACCTCTCACACTCTTATGCCAGTGTTCACCCTCCCCACGCCAATATTGGCACCTGTGCCTGCCTAAGGTTGACGACCCCTGTTCTAGACCAGTATTTCCCAAGCCAGGGCACACTTTTCATAGCCAATAAATCCCAGGGCACACCTAGATATACGAGGGGTTGTGTGTGTGTGTGTATATATATATATATACACACACACACACACACACAGCTCCATCTCACTGAACGCAGCTTATCCGACACAAATTAACTAATCTTTCTCAGCTGTACAATTTCACTGGAGCGCAGCGCGCATATCTAACTGCATGATGATCAGTCATGATCTACACAGACAGCCGACTCCCGACCATAGACTGTAAGCTCCCGACCAAAACAATGAGTGAGGAGGTAAACTTGTTGTTTGATTAAACATATAATGTGCCACGAAAAATAGCTTCCAAAGCTTGTTATGTTTGCATCGAGGAGGTAGCCTGTGTCCATACATGATGTTCGGCCAACTAAAGACATTAGTCTCCCTCCCGACCCAGTGAGTGAAGAGCACTGATGCCTGATGATTGTGAGCTTGTAGATCAGCTATTTTCACTAACTTGGCCCATGAAGACAAGGAAAATGATTAAGAATTCGGTGGCATTTCACATTGCAAAAGGTTTTTCCAAAATGTAAAAATATTATAATAAGGAATTAATTTGGATAATGGTAATGGGATATTGTACAAATTGTCACTTTATTAATCCCAAAGGTTTGGACTGCATTTAATTTTCAACACAAAACCTTAAACTGACTTTCTGTATGTGGAATATAAATATTGCCTTTATTGACTGAGTGACTTTGTGTTGGTAAGTATAACCAGGTAGGTTGCTGTTTCTTACACAGTGACCTTTGTAGGGGGTTTTATGATTCAAACCTTTAATGGTGGAAACCACTATGGCGCCCTATGTGAGGGAATGATAAGATCACTTCTACAACATTGCTTTTAATTGATATTTTTTGTTATTCATGTTCTCACTGTATTGCATTACTGCTTGTTTTTTAATGTCGTTGCCTTGCTTTTCTTTTATTCTCCATTGTTCTGTAAAGCACTTTGAGCTGCACTTCATGTCATGAAAGGTGCTGTACAAATAAAGTTTTATTATAACTTTGCTATACAAAGAAAAAAATGGTGCTACCTAATTTCTGGTGGCGCTACCAAATGAAAAGGTAGGTAGCACCAGTGCTACCTGTGAAAAAGTTAGTCTGGAGCCCTGTACGTAACTCCTGTACCTGTCGCTTAGAGGAGTCCCCTTTAGGTTAAAGTCCCATGTGTTGCTGGAGTATAAAATACTCTTTCGCAATACAATATTGGATTCTCCTTGTTATGCTACAAAATGGTTTATGGTAAGCACTAAGCACTTTGAATTTCAATTCATTTGATGATGAAACATTGTATAAATATTTACTTGATCTAATATTTCTAAAGAAAGCGATTGGGAAAACTCAAGGCTTACTAGGGCTCAAGACAGAGACAGGGATGGAAAACTACAGTTGTGGTTTTGCCAGTGTCATAAGAAACAAACAATTGTACCCTAATGAAGCTTTTCTAACCAACCTGAGACGAGCTGCTTCATCAGGGATGCCCAGGCAGATCTCTCTGTCAAAGCGTCCGGCTCGTCTGAGTGCAGGATCCAGGGAATCAGGCCTGTTGGTGGCACCAATAACCAGAACCTGGGCTGTCACTGCCAGGGAGTTCAGATCTATAGCACACAATGGATAACAGGGCAAGATAGATGGAAATGGACAATTTCACCAACAACATAAATATCTAGTCCAACAGAGAAAATGCATTCATTCATGCATTTACCTGCAATAATTAAATATCACTTTGCCATTTTCTGGATAAGACCCGTTTCTCCACCAGTGTGTGTATTAAGAGGAGATCACAATTTACTGGTTGGCAATCTTTGAACTAAAAAGTCATAGATGTATGGTATGCACCTACCATCCATGCAGGTGAGAAGCTGGGCAACAATCCTCCTTTCCATGTCTTTGGAGGCCACTTCTCGTTTAGGGGTGATGGAGTCAATCTCATCGATGAACAGAATACATGGGGCATTTGTCTGCAAAGGGAATGAGTGAACAGGAGAACCACCACACACAACTCATGCTTTCACTGCTTAAACCATGTTATCTGTGTGATGAATCAGGATGAAAATAAAGACACTGACCACAGCCTGTTCAAACAGCTCTCGGAGCTTCTGCTCGGACTCCCCTGAGACCCCAGACACCATCTCCGGAGCAGAGACCTTTAGCATGGGCAGCTCGAGCTCCTGTGAGGGACAATCACAATAATAAATGCACTACATTATTTGGACCACCATTAGATACCTCGTCATTGCTACACACCTTTCTGTGGTGAAAACTAGCACATGTGCCAACACACTGTAATACAGGGGTGCCCACACTTTTTTGACTTGAGGTCTACTTTTAAAATTGCCAGCTCAAGGTGATCTACCAACCAAAAAAATATTATCCCATTGCTTAAAATACTCAAAATAAATAACATTAAGGCATTAGGACTGTTTCAATCAATCAATCAATTCTATTTATTTACCACCTTTATTTTGTTAAAGTTACTCTTTGTAATAACGTCAATCAATTTCAATAACATTTCAATAACATATTGCTCATAAAATGTTACAAATATTAAAAGTATCACACATAAAAAGCATACACAATCACATGAAGGAATAATGCACTCAACTCAACCAGAGCAGAACTCCTACCACAGGACTCTGGCAATCAATTAATAGGCCTACAGTTGCAACCACTATATTAATGGAAAGTATTTCATACAATTTAAGTTAAAAAGATCTGAACTATCCCTTTAATCAGATGACTGCTTGCAGCCTTGCACTGAATGGAGTCCGTCAGCGCTGCGTAATCCGGACAGTCACTGCTGACAGCTAGTCTTTAACAGGCCTCCAAATGATCGTCTATTTTCGATGCAATGGAATCAACATCAGCTTCTGAATGGGAAGCACATGAATATAGCGATGGGCTCGAGTAAGGCAAACGCAGTTGGACTTGGAATGTGACATCGTGAAAAAATAATCTTCTTCCCACTCTGCATGGAAGTGATATGTTTTAGGCTTCTTTGCCACGTGCATCTTGCTATATGAGCAATGATGGATAGATATCCTTTTAATTTGTTTGTTTAACAACATAACAGACCCGACGTTCCCCACACTTGAAAACAAGGCACTGCATTGTGGGGGGTTTTTAAGCCGCCGCCGCCGCGCCGCCGCCTGTCCGAGGCGAGGATTGTTTTTTTGTTTTTTTTCGTGGCAGGGCCAAGCGTTCTACCTGCGCAGCGCTTGCAATCGACTGGTCGACCGCGATCGACGTAATGGGCACCCCTGCTCTAATACATCTGTGCAATGAGCAATGTAATTGTTATGTCCATATCAAATAAATAAACATGTCATTTCAAGACATTGCAAATATCTTCCAGAGTTCAAAGATTTCACAGAAAACACATTTATCCACTCCCTCAAAACCATACAGTAGATTGAAAGACAGTCAAGACAAACAAACAAAAACTAACTCTTAGCCATGAGACAGACCGCATGTATTATTTTCAGAAAAGAAAAAAGATGCAATGAAAGAAAAAGAGCAAAAAAGAGCAGTGCTCTCACTGTGTTCTCACGGTGCAATGTGTACAGGCCCCAGGCATATCAGCATTGGTCCACTCCAAACAACACGTTTTCAAACATTGTTAATTCCTGACTGTACTGCGACCACGCTGTGTGGTGCTCCAACTCTATGGTCTGCTGGTGAACACTCACCCCAGCCACAGCCTGGGCCATCAGGGTCTTGCCACAACCAGGGGGTCCATGGAGGAGGAATCCCCTGGGGGGTACCACTCCCAGCTGACTGTACACCTCTGGATGGCGCATGTGGATCAGCAGCTTACACAATTCCTGGACAGAGAATAATGTATGTAACACATGGCAGATAATGGTAAAGCAAATTTTAAAAAGTGAATAAAACAAGAAATGATCACATAGTGATATTTGTCAGGTGAAAGAAGCTCTGTCTTCATTGTGTCCCCGCCTCATATTTGTATGACTATTATTTTAGTAATGTGTATGTTTGTGTGTCACAACCTCGCGCCTCGCGGCCGTCGTTTGCGTTTGTTTCCGACATTCTGTGCGTGGTTCAATGACTGTTTTGTTGTGGCTTCCCTGCTGTCCAGCTCATAACATTAGCAGCCGACTGTTGTCGCTTCGAGGCTGCTGGTGGTAAAGCTTACTCGCAGCGGTGCGGAAATCAGCCCTTTTGCGGTGCGTGTGGCATAGCTTAGGAGGCAGGCAACCATACTACACCACTCCCATTAGCTTAAGCCCAACACACACCGTCTGTGAACGCCGCGCGTCAAAACAGCCACCTCCGTTATTTTCAATGAACCTATCCCACACCGGCAGCATCAGACGCGCGCTCACACCTTGCCTGACGCTCCGATGTGCCGCTGTTCTATCTTCCAGGCGTTGACGCACGGCCTCCATTCGGGTATCCATGGGCGTGGCTGGCAGGTCTGTACTAGCACGCCGCGTCCTGTGGGTGTTGCTGTGCGGCTATGACGCGCGGCAATACTGTGCCTCATCGCTTCACAGACGGTGAAGTTAGTGTTAGGGTTTTAGGCAGAGGAGGCAGACGTAGTAGACGAGGCAGCCAAGCAGATCAGTTGAACTAGGTTGCGCAAAGTGGCGCAGTGGTCGCTTACATTTCATGAGTGTTGTTAGGTTAGGTTTCACCTGACAAAAAGTAGTCATCGTAGTTTACTGTCCATTTTACTTAATCATGTAGGCCTACTACATGCATTTTAGTATATAAAAAGTATAAAATAGAGAGAACAACAATAGGCATTAACAGCTTACCGTCAATGTTGCATCATTGCCTCCCACATCTTCAAATTTGACGGTGGAGTATTGCAGTTCGGGTGATTTTGTTTTAGCTGACAAATAAAATAAATGAATACATTAACAACCCAATTAAATGACAAACATTCATATATGGTATTCTATCCTTTTTGGTAATGTAGTTTGGGGGTACATTACCTTTTTTGTTCAAGATACTAGACTCAATGTCTCCATCAACACTCCCAATCTCTCTCCGCTTCTTGGACCTTTTGAGTTTCCCTTTGGTCTTTGTGCTCTGAGGCTCTAGCATAGAAACGTCTTCCTGTTCCTGCTGGTGAAAAAAAGGACATAAAAAAGTGTACTACTATCACTAATGTCATCAAGACAAGTTTTCTGAAAAAGTTTTCTGCTAGCCTGCTACAGTGGTTCTGAAATGTTTTCATGTCAAGGACCCCCAAAATTATATGTATTTTCTCCCCCCCACTAGTGAAGTCATGTGGCAGCGAAGTCTGACTTTTTGTTGTTGTTGTTTTTTTTGCTTTCTGCTTTTATTGATATTATCAAGTGAATATGGACAGGAAAGAGGGAGAGAGAGAGAAGGGGAGAGACATGCAGCAAAGGTCGTCATGACGGGGACTCGAACACGCTGTCAGGCCAAAGCCTATATGTGGCTTGTGCCTGGACCACTTGGCCAGCGAGCACCTCAAGTCTATGGACAGAGATCCACATCTAGAATTATGCCACTGTGTTTAAATATAGACTACCACCTGGTCATTTGTTATTGTTGGTTACAGGGGCATATGAGAAAGCCCAGGTGATCATGTTGTCTTTGTGGCAGCCATGTTTGACTGGCTGATTGCCTTCCAGAGCAAGGTAGCTGGTGATAGTTCAGCGCATGGTGAAGCTTTAGCTCACACCAAATGGTCAGCTATTGCTGCATCACTCCTAAGGCTGATAACAGTTATAAGCCCTCAGGCTGATAGCAGTTCTCACGCTCTCTGTGATTATCACTGCCCTCACTCAGGGCAGATAAAGTGTGGGTAAGCAAATAAAGGCTGGGTATGCGATACAATCAGTTACCACTTGAGGTTCTCTCCATTTCACAAAACATGCTGGTGGTGAGAAAAACATAGGCCTACAGGTAGTTCTGCTCAGGTTCAGGACAGTGTAAATAAAATATACATTTCAACACCAATCAGAGACATGGAGATAGCTCCTAGTATCGAAAGCCTTCTGAAAATTCAAATGCCTTTCACAACATACAAAGATACAGTCAATAATACATTGAAAGAGTTGTTAGTTGGCCAAGTAATAAGTATGCATACCGGTAGTCCTCCTCTGGCTAGTATACATACCTTTATTGCAGGACTGGCTGCATCCTCTTCACTCAGGTCGATGAGAATGTTCTGCTCAGGCCTTTTGTCAATGAACCAGCCCCCTGTGGAAACGTGTGTGCCAGCACTGGGATGTTGTGCTCGGGTGCGAGCCAGTGGGGTGGATACTGTGGCAGGGCTGCCCACAGCCGACTGCTCCCCTTTAGGAGATGAGGCGGCGCTGTCAGGGTTTCCCTTCCGGTACAGAGACACTAAAGAGTTGTTCATTTGGTTGCTGGGCTGTGGAAGAAAGGGAGTACACGTGGGTAATTTAGTCTTCGACAATAAATGTGTGAAGTGAGGGCCGCTCTTATCATTATTCATCACCATCCATCATCTCATGAACTGAATTTATGTGATCATTGGTTAGCCAATTTGCTCATCTACATACAGTATGACATATACATTTTCCATTCATTGTCAATGGCATTTAATGTTTGTGTTGCCACAAATTTACGTCATATTTGGCAGACATTTTACCTAATTTCTCCTTTCATTGTCAATGGCAAATATTGAGACGTGTGGGGACAAAAGCTGTGTATAGGGAGAGGGCATAGTGACACGTTCGGTAGGATTTTGGCTTATTTGGGTGCCATCTTTCCGCCTACATGTAGACTAGTAGGATGCTAGGCTACTTGGCTGCCAGTCTGTAGTTCGTAAGTTTGCTTGTCAGTGACGCTGGTGTGTACACAGTCACTGCAGTACACCATCTTCCATCTCTCTACTATCTTTGACATGTCACAACTCTTCTACTCTATGGCTCTGGATCGACGGTGGTATTATTATTCGCGGAAATGTTCGGGTGTTCTGATCTGATCTCCCCTCCCCCAACGTCAAAACAGTTCTCAATGTTTACATCTTATTTGACGAGAAGACATGTGGACATATCCTTGATTCCTTACAGAACCAGGGAGAGGGGGAAAAACACCACGAGAGTGATGAGTGGTCAGTCAAACATGTGTTCTTTCTGCAGTAAATAAAGAATATGTCTGTATGCGATCTGACCATTGTTATTTTGATTACACTGTCATGCTCGTTTGAGGACAGGTAGAGAGCAGAGCATACATGTGTTTGGGAATGTTGCTGATTTTGTCAGCTGACAGTGACACCCAAATCAAAGAAACCATACAGCATGTATATAATTATTTGATATCTCCGCCAGTCAACGCACTGCAAGGCTATAATGGAAGCATAATTCTGATGGCCCGCGGTGGAATGGACAAGTTAGAGTATAAAAACGGACAGGATCAAGGTTATGTTATTTTGTCATCCGACACCCAAACCATACAGTGTTAATTTAATTTTATATCTACAATGGTACTATAGCCTACTAGCCTATTAGTATGCAGAAAAAACAACTGCTGACTATAACTTACCGGGTCTTCTACCACCTCATAGCCGTCCGACGAGTCCTCCGAGATGCTGCTTCCCTCACTGTGATTGAGGTCATTGAGATCATTTATAATGAATAAAACATATCATTGACAGAAAATATGGCATACGCACTTGTTATAATATTTATTATAGTTATAATCAAAGATAATAGGAACCAAAAGAGTTACTTACCCATTGTCATTATGGTTCTGCTTGGCTCTCTTAGCCAAGTGCCTGCTCTCTAGATCATTGAGACCAGACTCATTCAGAATTGCTCCGTATGCTACGAGAGACAAATACAAAAGTGATAATAGTAATAGTTAATATTTTACAGTAGGAACAAACATGTTTTCCACCCGTTAACATGGGTGGGGTTATGCGTTTATCACAGTTTATTATTAAACTGTAATAAACACATAATAAACCAGATACAAACACTATTGACTAACATTATATATTATTTCTGGGCATGCAGGGTTGCCTGATGTTATTACACCAAGGAAAACCACAATGCATAATAACTTAGTTATTAGTTTCTCACACATTAGACTTTGTACTTTCATACACTAATTTAGTAACAAAGATGAGGGGGGGGAATCATTTGACAAACTATTTGATTTTTCTCTGTGAAACAACTTCTTAATTAACATCAGGGGAGTACTTGCCCTTTGTCGCCATAACTTTCATGATTTGTCCTACTGTATTCTTGCCCATTGGAATATCGATGAACCACACGTCGTCCCGTTTGCCGTGATATTTACTCAGGTAAAACCTTGTGGTGGGGTAGGTGGACTGCGGGGGTCGCCTCTTGGCGTACTCGTCGTAAAGGCGAACGGGACATAGCAACGGGTTGTTGGGGTCCCCAAACGCCCTGGGGGGCTCGGGACTGGGACGCGGCTCCCCGGCGGCGGTTCGCGTTTTGCTCGTTCGCTCGTGATACTCTATGTACTCGCGTCCGCACGCGTCCACCTTCTTCTCGACATCCCCCCACAGCAGGGTGGTGTGTCCTTTCTGTCCCTTGATGCCGAAGTGGACGTTGTTGATGTACCACAGGCTGTTGATCAGTGACTCGGCGCTGTAAGGGCCCAGCAGTCTCTTATCCAGAAGAAATTGCACCTCTTCGGCCGACACGGGTTCCGCCTTGTTGGGACGGTTGCCTTTCCCCGCGGCTTTCAGCGACTTCTTCTTGAACAGCAGGCACTCGTTGGAGTACTTGAACCGTGGGTCGGTGATGATGCTACAGCAGTACGAGTGACCGCGGAGGTGCCTGTCGATGCTGCGCTGGATGGCGGCCAGCGAGTCCGGCTCGTACTCGTCGCCGTTGTGGAGCTTCCTGACGTCGAGGAAGTAGGCTCCCAGCAGCTCGTCCAGGTCCGCCGGCGGGATGTTCTCGGGCTGGCGGGTCTCGCCTTTGTTGGTGCGCAGCCATTCCGAGAGCCGTCGAAGGTCGCTGGTGGTCTTGCGCTCCGTGTTGTGGTTGCCCCCCTGCGCCCAGGAGTCCGCCTCGCTCAGCGGGTTCAACATGGCCGGGGCTCCGCGGAGGTGCTCGCTCGCTGCTAACCCTGCGTGTCACGACGGTATTATTATTATGAACTCTACTACCCTAGTACTACTACCCTGACTTGCTCTATTCTCAGCCCACGTTTTTATTATCCAGCGTCGTCAACTCCATGGTAAATGGTTGGTCAAGTCAGGTTAAATACAAATGGAACTTCCGTTTATCGGACTTCAAAGTAAGACGCGCGTTGGCCAAATGCCTTATTTTTCATACATCGCCAGGGTTGCCAGATCAGAATGACAGTTTCCAGCCCAAGCACAACTTAAAACCCGCCCAATTCAATAAAAACCAGCCCAAATCGGCCAAACCCATGTAACAGCGCAAAACCATTGCATTGTAACAGAAAACACTGTATAGTGTGTAACTGTAAGCATACACAGCTTCATATCTCCACCAAATAACCAAAGATAACATAGATAAAGAAACAGAACTACAGAAAAAAAAGAAATAAACAGTCAGTCAGGCAACCAAAAATAGCAGCATGAATCCAACATCTTTAAAACATATATCTCTCTCTCTCTTTCTCTCCCCACGGCGGGTTGAGCACACACACACACACACACACACACGGCCTACTGCAATATGGTTACATCAAAGTTATATTACCCTTATGCAGAATGAATCGAATCAATGTCATTTATTCTTTTTTTTTTACTCCCTTTTTTGTTATTTTGTTTTATAAAACGAACTTAGCTGGCTAATACATGGATGAATCAAATCTCCCCAACAGCCGCCTTAGAGGCATTTCCCCATGCCTTCTGCATTACAACTTTGAAACGGAATATACTACTGGTACTTTGAAAATCAAAACGACAAGCAAAAACAACAACACCTGCTGTCTTCCTCCTGACGACCTCCCGTGTTGATTTGATATCAAAATAGGTGACTCCTCCCAATACGACCACGCACCCGTAACTGGACGAGAGAGGCCACCCCCCGCCCATCCTACTATGCTAGAGCTGTTATTGGGTGAAATAAATGCCCAGTGCCCCGGTCTTTTCTTCAGCGGATACAGAAACACTGCATGGTTGTGTGTGTGATACGGTAGGCGGGTTTTATTTAGACAGGATCCGAGCTCTGAGCAGTACATAGAAACCTAGCCTCAGTCCCAGCATTGAAGGAAACTACCAGGGGTCTATTTCACGAAACTTGGATTAGAGATTAAGCCGGGCTTTAACACATATCCTGGCTTAATATATCCTGGATCAGTGCTTAACCGGTTTCATGAAAGCTGGTTGATCTTGCCAGATTAACTTAACCAGTTAACCTGGATATGTTGAGGCTTGATTCGGTTTCATGAAAGTGATGCTACATTAGTTACTATGGAAACGTATGCTTTGGACTTAGCCTGCTCCGGACCAGGCTAACAGCCAGGTTTAACCTAATCCTGATGTCTTTACTGTTCATTAAGCAGTCAAACTGATCACAAACCAATGATGTTTTCCAGATTTATTCAATTATTATGGGTTAATGTTGCCTTATTTGTATCGGTCTGCATTAAAGGACTAATTTAAGCACTATATAAAATCAAATAACCAAAATATATAGGCTGCACAACATCATGACAGCTTGTGAGCTTGTAGATCAGCTGCTTTTGGTGAATGTTTCCCATGAATAGGTTTGCTGTCGTGCAAGTGCACGGTTAAGAATAATTATTATATTATATTATTATTCTTTGTAAAAGTGAAAACTACTAAATATTACCATTACTCATTGTTTTACAACATATTGTAACGTTTCACCCACTACTAGTCCTACATACTTACACCTAGAAACCCCATTCAAACCTATTTAGGTTCATCCTACGGTGGACATGTGTGCCTGAAAAGGAATCTTTGAAATGTTTCATAGTTTTAGAAATATAGTGCTTTCAAATTTGAGACATTTATAGGCAGATAGTGGCACTTCAAAAAATCACTTTCACCTAGAAACTCCATTCACACTTTGTAAAATGCAGCTTACTGTGGAAACACATGCTGGAACTTTTTACTTTGAAATGTTTTGTAGTTTCTGAGTTATTTAACTTAAACGCCCAATGCATTCTCAATGGCAATAGCACAAACTTTGGAAAACAACCCCCTTCCCCAAAGGTAGCTCCCTCAGAGGAGGGAGTTATGGCCAAATATCACAATGCGACAATATCATTATGCTTACAATATTAAGAATTCTGTTTTAAGTTAATAGTAGTGGTAAAATGTAAACTATATTTTTGGGGTAGTTAATCATTCAGTCTATCCACTATTGAGAGTATGTTCTCTCTTTAATTACAGCAGCAGTATTTATTTTAGAAGCTTAAGTCCTTGTATCAGTAAGTCTTGAATAGATTAGTAAAGATAATGAGATATACAGAAGGGGGCTGTAATGCAACTATTAAGGATGCAAACTGCCTTAATACCCCATGAAGAAGAAGGATCAGTAAATCTTTGATCCACAGAAGGAGTCTAGAGACAAAAAGTCAGACTGTCTATTAAGCCAGGCTTGCTGATCCCGGCTCGCCAAATCCGCCAATTCTGAGCCTCGCTTGGCTTTAGTGGAACGGAATAAACCAGGCTGTAAAGATCAGGATTTAAAAAGCCTGGCTTTGGCCTATATCCTGGATTAGTTAATCCAAGATTCGTGAAATAGGCCCCAGGCTTAATATTGTGCACCCGCCTAGGACATAAATAACCCGCCTACATGTTAAAAACCAGCCCAAATTTGATGTGCCCGCACAATAAGTTTTAAAATAGCCCAATTGTGCGGAAAACCGCCCAATCTGGCAACACTGTACATCGCTTCCATCTTAGCTCCTCCCACTTAATGTTCCTCTTCTGCCGTTGAGTTTTACTGTGGTTGGCATCCATATTTGATGCATTGCTGCCATCTACTGGAGTGTAACTTGCATGCAGCTTCACAGTGCAAACCATTTACAGTGACCAGCTCATTTCTCAAAGTGGTCTTACGCGGTATTCTTCTCTTAACATTGATGGGCTAACCTTGCTCTACCAGGCAAAACAGGAGCTACAGTGCCACAGAGTTAGCGCTCGAGGGCTGTTCATGCAGCCTGGAGAGTGACAAGCCTGGAGAGTGACAAGCCCTCGTTTTCAACGAGGGCGGCGCAAATATCAGCAATTTTTGGCATGTGTGCAACATGACAACTGTTTTTAAAGTATTGTACAGTGACAACTAAAGTCTCTGTAATGTTTATGTTGTACTATTACTAAAAACTATCTAAAATAAAGGGATTTAAGATCATTAATGCTGGGCTGTTGCTTGAGCCCAGTGCATTCTGCCAACCCCCCCCCCCCCCCCCCCCCCCCTTGTAGGCATCCAGTGCCATATTTTATTTATTTATTTAGCGAATGCAAAGTCCTTAAGCCAAACGGTTGCCTCCTGGTCTGCTGTGTGGAGGTGTGTAATTAATCCTCCTTCCAGTCTTTGGAGAGGACACACTTCTATGATGTGCTTCATAGTTTGCTCCTCACCACACGCACACAGTGGGCTTGGGCTACTGCCCCAATTGCTGGAGTGATGGGGAGACCCTAGCCCCTCTCGGCACCCCCCGTAAGGTTTCTGACATTTGGATGTTTACTTTACGGAGGGTCCCTCTGCAGTTCATAAGCCCACAATAGGACACAGCTGTACATACCGTCGGAAACGTCAGTGCTGCGGCTTTTGAGTGATTGTGATATGTTTCAAAAGAAGCATATAGGAGCTATAGGAGACAACGGAAACGTCTGAGAATTTTCCTTTGGCACAGAAGCCGTTAAGTATTTTAAATTTTGGCAGATCTGAAATTCTCTTCCTTCCTTCCTTGACTTCCTTATTGACATCCCATTGTACCGCGTCCCACGCCAACAGTGGCTAGCTGCGACAGAGCAGATCAGAGGCAGGAACGTAGGGACGCGCAGCTAGCCACTGTCGGCGCGGGAGGCGGTACAATGGGAGGTCAATAAGGAAGTCAAGGAAGGAAGAGAGAATATTAGTTGCCAAAACGGTCAAACAAATACTTAACGGCTTCTGCGCCAAAGGAAAATTCTCAGACGTTTCCGTTGTCTCCTATAGCTCCTATATGCTTCTTTTTAAACATATCACAATCACTCAAAAGCCACAGCACTGACGTTTCCGACGGCATGTACAGCTGCGTCCTATTGTGGGCTTACGCACTGCAGAGGGACCATCCGTAAAGTAAACATCCAAATGTCAGAAACTTTACGAGGAGGGGCTAGACCCCTGTACAGCAATGATTACCAACACTGCTTTTTTGCTTCTTTTTATATGTACAAGTTTTTACAGCACATATAACAGTTTGATGGTGGATTGTGGAAAATAAGAATGATGTGATTTAGTCAAAATATATCCTTCAGTAGATGAAGGATATATGTCTTGTGTTTTGCCTGGAAGGAGTGTGATACATACCTTTCTCAACCTGGATTCTGAATGCTGCCTTCTTTCGCCGACCATACTCCATTCTGAGGAATGTGACACAATAATCCTTAACAGGCAATGCATGTGACTGAAATTAATCCTTCTGCTATCCAACACTGTAATAGACAACTCTTAAGACTAAGAATAAATGATTGATCTGACCTGTGCAAGCTTTGAAGCTCTAGTGCCATCGCTGAAATGTCAACATATGCACTACTGGACGTGCCAAGATACTGCAAAATATCACAAAATTGTCAAAATGAATGACAGGTTTACATTTTCATAAATGCACACTCATTGACCAATAGCTAGCAATCCAACACAAATTTATTTATATTGTATTAAAAAAAATAGGCTAGATAATATTATTTCATACAGAAGGATGGTCTTCCTGCTTTCTTTGTCGCACCTCCACCGGTGTCTTCCCTGAGGCAAGCCTAAGCCTGACCGCATACCAACTTATTTTGATGTTGGCCTTGCTCAGTCTGGCTCCCCGTAGCCCCACGTCCTTGAGCAGGCGTGACGTGGAGCTACCAACGAAGCCTCTAGCTCTGGGTACGTCCTCGCACTACATCCACTTTCTCAGCACTCCGCAAGCAGGTCTGCATATTTTGCCATCTTTCTTTAATAAGCAGCTTCCAGTCCCTCCTCCCATGGCACTGTCAGTTCAATCAGCAGTACTGACTTCACTGGCTGCTTGAACCCCCTGCCGTTATAAGAACTTTCCGCCTCTGACTCGAACACTTTCTCCCCTGCACGGAATGTATTGACAGAAAGTATCTCATTCTCATAACATCTATGGTGGATCTTTATGAAACAAACACTTTGCAGAAAGCATTTCTACAGCTGCACTGTTGGTGGGTTTAACATTGATTAATACAATCCGATAGGACTTTTCTGTTTGGATGTATGGGCTGTCACTGGTGTTGTGGCCAGGCCACAACTTTCAAAATGTAACCACCCTAATATTATGATATAATGAATGTTAAATTACTCACAAACAGTCTGTACGATATAATGTTGGCTACTTGCCTGCTGCACCCTTTGTTTGAGCCGGGTGTCCTGAAATCCTCCACCGTCACTTCGGTTCTTCATGTCTCTGGGAACTTATGTGGAATACAGGTCGAGAAGGAACCTACACATTGTCAACAAAACAATGTTTGATATTTTTTCCATAGTAATAATAAAATAAGTGGTCAAAAATCATGTACAGATTTGTAGGCTACATGCTAATCTCCAACTTCTTGTTCATGGCTATTTAACAATTGAAGAAATATTAGAATTGATTTTTTTTAATCATACAAAACTGATTATATATCATTTGGCCCGCCATTTATTAAAAATATAAAATAAATCCATTTAAAACAATGGTGCCCCTGATTTTCACGCTATTACCCAAAGTCTTGGATCAAATGTCAGACTCTATAAAACGCAACTATGAATAGTCTAGTCTAGTCTTGATCCAAGGCTACAAATGGATCAAGGCGGTCATCGTCATAAAAGGCATCGCTTTGAACAGGTCAGGTCAGCCTTTGGACAGGCATCGCTTTGAACAGGTCAGGTCAGCCTTTGGACTCAAACAGGAAAATCCCCACCCTCATTAATTACAACACCAGAGACTATATTAAAGTCAACTCATAATTAGAAAGACAACAACGTAGAATGTTCCAGTGCGGTGTAAGGTTCAAGCTTGAAGCTGACACAATAACAGTCCATGCTAAAGGAATCGCTAACACTTAAGACTTGGTATATTTCAGCAACCGCCAACAGCTCCACACATTCCAGCAACATATATTTCAGGACAGCATACAAATACGTACCCCACACAATTTGACCAGTGATTGCTGTTCTTAATGGACAGCACAAGATTTATTTGCGTTTGTTTTGGTAATCCGCGTGTTTTCAAGGAGCCATAACAACCCAGGCAACAGAAACATTTACATCCGGGTGACTCTCTCAATGAACCTTTTCTTGACGTCGCATCGGTGGCGCCCTCTGTCGGTTTGGACATCCCATGAATTCAGTTTATAGTACAACAACCGGTTACAAACAGTCCAACAGTATCTTATATATCTTGCCTGTCCATGAATACGTACTCTGCTGTTGTTGTTTGTGTTTGTATTTTAAGTTCTCTGTTTTATGTGTTTGTAAAAAATATAAAATAAAGTATTGATCATAAAAAAAAACAGTCCGACAGTGGTTCTCAAACCCTTCCATGTCACGGAGGACCCCCAACTTAATGTATTTGACTGAGACTCGCATCTAAATTATTTTGTGCCTATCCAATAAGGTTATCACTCAAGTAGGCCATACACTATAAATTGGGGGTTCAAATAAAATAGTTGTTGGTGCTGATGAAACCTGATCGAGCTTGAATGAGGGGGGGGGGGGGGTTTAAAACTTCAGTCTAAGCTGGTAATGATGATCATGTGCCAATAAAGGCTAGTGTTGGCAGAGCTGCCATTACAGCAGTAAGGGTAGAATAGATAGCCTGGAGCTAGTCGGGCTAAACACTCAGTCATGATGGAGGAACATAAATGAGTACTCGGGAGGCAGCAGTACATTCAGCTCGTGACCATGAGAACACGGGTGTCTTCATTAGTCATTATATACACATTAGGTAATAAAGTATAAAAGGTTTGCATAATTATACACAGACAATAAAGATCATCTTAACAGCTAGCTCAATAAAAACAGGTCCCCAAACTCATGGTGCTTATTCATGCAGATCAGGGGTCTTCGCCGTTTTTCAGGCCAAGACTCCTTCGCTGAGTGCTCAAGCAGGGACCCCCACCTAAATTGTGTTGCAGATTAAACTTTTGATAGATTTCATATAGCTTCATAGACTTGTTCGACATACCTTACCCTTTCTATAAATATGCTGGATTCATGTTAGTGTATTTTCAGACATTTAACCTTTTAAATTTAAACTATCAATATTTAGCCTGCTCTCTGAAAATAGCCGATCTACAAGCTCACAAATCCTTGCAGCACAAGACATTATAGCTTAGATCTGCCATTTGTGACTGATGTAGCTGATTATCGTCATATACATATGCAGTGATTGTTGTCTCCCTACACTTCCATTGAGAAATGCAGAACATAACTTAAGATAAGTATTGCCTGAAGCTCATAAGCACAATATCTACCTTTGTCAAAGCAAGCAAACATCAAGTGATTTTCAATCATATTCAATATTGCCTCAGTATTTTATTTCCAACTTTCAATCTAACTGTACAATATAGGCATACCCTCTGCCCACAACAAATTGTTATAAAAGCAGGAATTTGAGAGGAAAATTAACAAAACACAATATATTTATTTAACATAATATTTAAACATTTGAAAGAAAATGTCAGTTGAAATTGTATTCGCAGGAAGAAGTCGACATTGCCCCCGCAAACTGCCAGTGAATGCCTGGATTCTGAGAGTTAAGGAACTCCAGTCCATTGGGGGTCCCAGTGGTGTACAAGGAACCACTACGTTGGTTGTAGATCACAACAAGGACCTCGCAGTTACTTGCCTGAAGTTTTTGAATCTGTAAAAATGGGGGGGAAGGAAGTGAGTGTTGCCACAAACGCATAATTAGTATTCAGTCCCTGAACATGGTCTTATTGAGTATAAGGAAATGGAAAATGATGATTACTATTTAAGTCCTTAGTCCAGATCCAGCGGGTCCCTATTTATCCCTTCACCAAATTATATAAATAGTTTATTTAGGCAGAATGCAAAAGCAGATTATGCGATTAGGGCTGCAACTATTTATTTTCTTAGCAATTGTTCTACAATTACTTTTCAATTAATAAATTAAATTAATTCACATGAATGTGAGTATATTCATAAAACTTGACAGCAGTCTTCATAGCTATATAATAAATACACCTATGCGTTTGTAATGAACACTCACCTTATCCTCAACACTCTGTATGAGTTGAGCTGCCACATCTGGCTGCTGTTCTCTGCTATCAATAGGCAGGTCCATTATTGCTCTGCTTGTCTCCTCGTCAAATGATGCGTCCTCATCCAGCTCAGGCTGTTCCTGGCTTGCATCTTCAGTAACCTGCTGACCTTTGGCCTCTTCGGTAACCTGTTGGCCTTTGGGCTCTTCATTAAGCTGCTGGCCTTTGGACTCTGCATCGCTGTCTGTGGAGGTTCATATGAAGATGGTTAGCAGAAAACATTTCAGCAAAATATACATTTCATCGTCTTCCCCAGAAAAATAAGTATTGTTAAGAGTTTTCAGATATTTTCGTCCCGAATTTAGATGGTATGACAATTTTCTCCAAACGTGTAGTCCCTGTCACTGCTAACCAGTTGGTCATTTTGGAAGGTGTAGATGACGAAATATGAAGTGGCCAGCAACTTCTGTGTGACAGGACTGCGTAATGTAAAAAGAGGAACATGCTATCTGACCTAGTTATTCAGGCTGAACAGGTGCCCAAAACAACCTGAAGAGTGCAGCGACACTGATCGGGATGCACATGCAGATTAGACACACCAACGGACAATGGTCGGACATGCGGTCGAACATGAGCTGCTCCGTGCTTGCGGTTAGGGTTAAGTTAGGGTTTGGGGTAGGTTGTCGGTCTAATGACATACCCGTAACACTGATCACCCTACCCACCAGGCTACGTTCCCGTGAACAAGGCCAATCAGGTGAATTGGAACTCAAGACCATGTCGGATGCACCACAGACGATTCGAACCCTAGACTCTGCGTTGGTGGGAGCATGAAATCAGATAAGCCAAGGTTAGCATGCAATGGGGTGCGCACGTTTTTCCGACACACCGAAGATCCGAAGCGGGGGGACATGCGATGCGATGCGAAAAAGCGATGGTCGGACATGCGCTGCTCCCGTGCTTGCGGTTAGGGTTAGGTTAGGATTGAGGTTTCGGATCAATAGTATGTCGGAACTAAAGCCTGCACCCGCATACAATAGGCCTACCGTACCTTTGACAGAACAGCTTGCTTTGGAGGCAGTCAGCCGCTTCCTCTTCATCTGATCTCCTTCAACCATCTTTTTTCGGTTCCTGTTGTATATCCAAACCTTTATCAGGGAAAATACAACATAACAAAGTGTAGTCTCACACATGTGGATATGTCTCTACATGAGATTACATGTAATGACAAAGTGTTTGGCCCACTAAGATTTAGGTGTTGGTGTTTGTATGTCCCTGCTTGTACAGAATGTCTCCCAAATGTTTGTTTCCGTCCATGGCAGGTGTCTGTCCAATGGTTATCTCACAAACAACTACAACGATTAGTGGCAAATGCCTTGTGGACGCTGCAAAGAAATATTTTTCCGATTCATCACCCAAATATGGAGTTGTGTGGAACTCCATATTTGTGCGATTGACATGACAATGATGATTGACATCATCAACACAAAGTCCATTTTGTAAATAAATTGATGGCAGCTGTACGAGTAATCACTCACAAATAAGGAAGCCATGTCATCAACATCCCAGAAACACAGGGATTTCGTTGCAGAGCCCATGGGGGATAAGTCTGTTATGGCCCTAGCGGGTATTGGAGAAGCACTTGGGAAAAGACTAGAGGGGAAGCACTTTGACAAGGCTTATGTTGTCCTTGGGCAGTACCTGGTGTTAAAGAAAGATGAGGAGGGCTTTCGAGAGTGGCTGAAGCACACCTGCGGGGCAAATGCCAAACAGCAAGGTGACTGCTACGGCTGTCTTCAGGAATGGTGTGACTCCTTCCTGTAAGCATATTATCTGTCTGCCTGCAGCTAATGTTGCAAACCAAGAGAACCATTCATCATCAAATTGCACATGCCAAGGAAGTAATTCCACCCAAAAGAAAATCACATTTTATTTTGTGAATATCTTTTAGTGGCTCTATAGGGCGGCAAGCCATCTACAAACCGCTCTGAGGGGCGATTCATACTCCTATTTTAGAGCCGAATAAAAGTCGGTTCGGCTCTGTAGAGCCTACAATGTGACTCATTTGAGGTTCGGCGGGCGGGTACCGTCTTCGGTGCTACTGAAAAATTCTGACGAGCCAAAATCATTTCGGCACTACAGCGCCGAAACAGCGTATGAAGTATGAATCGGCCCTGAGTCTGGCTGCAGCTAATCTCCGGATCAATCAATGCCACATTTCTTGTAGATGCTATACCAGTAGGCCAAGGAAATACCCTGCATTTTTTTCTTTTTACAGGTTAGTTTTGAAATATTTAACACTTAATTTTTTTTTAATGAAAGTCGTTGGCAGTCAACCGAAACACTAAACACAGAAGAGCCAAAAGCAATTTCACTCAGATCCATAGTTCTTTCCCTATTTATCCCTTCACCAAATTAAGTACACATGATCTTGGGAGTCATGCAACAATGCGCAGCAAAAGTTGCAATATTTCAACACTTTCCCATAACCGTTTTCCAAAGTTTGTGAGAGAAGACTATTCCTTACAAAACAAAAAAAGAACATCCACCAATCAACCCCAAATTGGAATTGCATGTTGAGGGGCCTCTATAGTGTACCTCCAAAAAGCACTTTCACTTCCCATAAGGGGCACAACAAATTGAAGTGGGCTTTGATGGCTGCAACCCATGACTTGCACAGCGCCTTGGGCCTTATTCTAGCTGGCTGTCCTGTACTCTAGAGTACCCGTTAAAATTAACAGATTGTTAATTGAGAAGGGGGATTCAAGGTAATTTGAGGGGCGCTCTGCCCTCACTAAAAAGTGAGGGCAGACACAAATGAGACACAAATTGCGATTTCATGGACGGAATGTGATGATGTAGGTCATTGTATGATGACCAGAGTGCCCCTCACTTCACACCGGGTGTGATTGTTGAGGGGTGCTAGCCCCTCTGAAGTCCAGCTTTTAGTGTGCGTGTACAACACAAACCTTATCCTAACAAACATTAAATTCCATTGATAATAAATGGCCATTTTTATGTCAAAGTCTAAAGTTAACAAACATTAAAAGCTAGACATGGAATGAGGTGATGTATGATGATAAGAGCGCCCCTCACTTCACACGGGTGTGATTTTTCTAAGAAGAAAACATAATTGTGGAGATTAGGGCTGACATTTCATCAGCACAATATTAATAGGTGTCATTTTCAGGTGATTAGAGACCCTTTTTTTTAGGGAATGCATTACTTCCCTGCACTTTGATGATACCCTTTTGATGTTTCAAGCAGTGGGCACCTTTGGCAATGATTTAACTGTATAAAGCAGGGGTCTTTGACGTTTTTCAGGCTAAGCAGAGACGAGACCCCACTACAAATTGTATGAAGTAAACTTTTTACAATAGACATAAGATAGACATAAACATTGTTTGACAGCACTATCATCAATGTATGTTGTTGGATTAATGTTAATGCATATTGTCAGACATTTAACCACTTATCCGACACCTCACAGCTTGAATCATTGTGAGTCGGGCTGGGGGCAATAACCACGGTTCTGTAATGCATACCACGGTGTTGAGTTAATAAGCGTGATTATTATTATGAATCTTTATCTTTTTTTTCTTCCAAAAACCACTTTATCAGAGGATAGTACAGTATACCGCCATATATTGGTAAAGGGTGATTTACTGCGGTAACTAAAAATCCATACCCCCCAGCTCTAGTTGTGAGCTGAGCTTGTAGATCTGCTATTTTCAGCTAAAGTTCCCTTCGGAATAGGGATGCTAGCGTTCAAGTGGTTAACTAAGATTTGGGGGGAAAAAATCATTAGGTAGGCCAACTACTACCTTTATTTGTTCTTCCACAAGGCCTGTGACTGAAGCCACCTGCTGGACTTTTAGTTTGTTCTCATCAGAGCTGTAGCTCTGCACTCCTTCTGCCCACATAGACTCAAGAATTCTGTAAAGTAATTAAGACATGAATGGGAGATTAAACCAGGTACACACACAATATATACACACACACACACACACATAGGCACACGGCTCACGTGCATATACAATTATTAAAATAATATAATACAAAACACATATACACATGGGGGGCTAGAACTGTTCAACACACACACACACACACACACACACACACACACACACACACGTAAAGTACAATGATACTACTTTGACATGTGTAAAATATCTAACCAAATACTTTTATTTTGAAAACACCGGGAAATCCACGTCCATGCAGCGAGCTTGGAGATGAAAATGTCAGTCAGTAACAGCGCGCTGAGTACATATCTGTTGTGCGTTTTTACAGACATGTAAAATGGATGAATTCGGACATACTGACTGCAATGAAAGCCAGAGACAACAAATGCTCTGAACTTCTTAAATGCAAGTCCAAGCTAGCTAAGCGCTTCGACAGTGATCTCCAAACCAAACTGTGCATCCTTAAAACCCAATGTAACAAGCTAAGAAACGGTGTAATTGCCATGACCAAATCAGCCAAAAGTAACTTTATCAATGATAAAGCCGAGGAAATCAAAAACAATCCTCGGGAGCTCTGGAAGCTACTAAACAACCAACTAGGCTGTGGTCAGAAACTTAAAACCAGGTTTACTAACATAAACATCAAATCAAATAACACCCTCATCACTGACAAGGTTGATGTAGCCAATCACTTGAACATCTTCTTTACAAACATTGCAACAATGCTGGTTAACAAACTGCCCTCCCACTCTGGGCGTTTTGGTGTAGAGCACATCAAAGGCTTCTACAAAAACCTAGGTGTTTGTAAAGATGATTTTAAAATGACAATGGTAACAACTGAGGAGGTACTTAAGAAACTGAGTGCCCTCCAACCCCACAAGGCCACTGGCCATGACAATATTCCCTCCAAATTTCTCAGAGACTCAGCCATTTCCATAGCTCCAGTCATCACCCACATAGTTAACCTCTCCATCAAACAAGGACAGGTCCCCAGAGATTTTAAACTGGCCAAAGTAACCCCCCTGTACAAAAAAGGGAGCAAATTAGAACCCGGCAACTACCGCCCTATTTCTATTCTAAGCTCCATCTCGAAAGTGATGGAAAAAATAGTCTATGAACAGGTTGAAAAGTATCTTGCCACTAATAAATTGTTGTACGAGTTCCAATCTGGTTTCAGAACATCCCACTCCACTGACACATGCCTTCTCTATTTGAGCGACCACATCAAACACGAGGTGGATGCTGGAAAATACTGCGGCATGGTCATGCTGGACCTCCAAAAGGCTTTTGACACCGTGAACCACTCCATACTGGTTAACAAGCTTAAAGCTATTGGTTTTGATAGCACATCAGTGAGCTGGATGCAATCCTACCTGGAGGGGAGAGAACAGATGGTGGAAGTGAACGGAACACTGTCCCCCCCCCTCCCAGTGAGCTGTGGCGTCCCACAAGGAAGCATACTAGGGCCTTTACTGTTCCTAATATATGTAAACGACATGACTTCAGCTTGTGACTGCAACTTGTTCCTGTTCGCAGACGACTCAGCACTGCTGGTCTCGGACAGGAACAAACTGCAGGTTGAAAAGACCCTCAGCTCTGAACTCGGTAGAATCTGCACCTGGCTCGCTGATAACAAACTATCCTTACACCTGGGAAAAACTGAATCCATTCTCTTCGGATCAAATAGTAATCTCAAAAAGGCAGATGGCTTCTTGGTTAGAGTTGGTGATGATATTATCACACGGAAGGATCAAATTACCTACCTAGGTTCCATCCTGGAGGCCAATCTTTCCGGTGATAAGATGGCCACCAACGTAATCAAAAAAGTCAATCAAAGAACAAGATTCCTCTACAGGATCTCCTCACTGGTCGACAAAAACACCTTGAAGACCTTAACAGGAGCCCTTGTACAAGGTTTCTTTGACTATGCATCCACCTCCTGGTACCACAGCACCTCAAAGGCCCTTAAAACAAGGCTCCAGACCTCCCAAAACAAACTGGTCAGGCTCCTACTTGGCCTCACCCCCCGAACCCACCTCACCCCTGCCCACTTTGACAGGCTGGGATGGCTTAGGGTCGACGACAGAGTACAGCATCTTGCAATGGGTCTGGTCCACAAGATTAGATACACCACCAAGATACCCATGTACCTGTCTAAATACTTCCTTAATGTAAACGAAGTCCACACCCACAACACCAGAGGGAGTGCAACAAACCATGTACAACCCAGATTCGGCACAAACAAGGGACTAAATTCTTTTCGCTCCTATGCGACCAAAATGTGGAACGCCCTACCAACAGTCATTAAGACATGTGAATCCCTTGGCTCCTTCAAAACTGCTCTCAAAGGGCACCTACGGATGGCTGCAATTCGAAACTGGCCTCTGTAAAAGCTGAATTTGTATCTGGATTGTACTATGTTTTTGTATGGACGTGGTGTTGGGTGCCTGCACATATGCACACATGGCATCAACGCATGGTGTTGTGTGCAGGCGCCCTACACTCTGTCTTTGTACTATGGATTGTACTATGTTTTTGTATGGACGTGGTGTTGGGTGCCTGCACATATGCACACATGGCATCAACGCATGGTGTTGTGTGCAGGCGCCCTACACTCTGTCTTTCGTTTTCTTTTCTTTTATCCCCCTGTTCCCCTCACTGTATATATACTTTTTTTCCCTTTTCGCTTCCTATATGATGAATTCCTGTTCTGTTCTTTAACTACATAGAAGTGTCTATTTGTTTGTCTCTAAATGTTTTGATGAATTGAACAATGTGGACCCTGTTGTAAACAAGTGTAAGGCTTAATTGGGTCGTCCACTCACAGTTAACAGTCTTTGTATTGAGTTTGTGCTTGAAATGTACTGTAATTCTGCAAACTGTTAATAAAGATTTCAATCAATCAATCAATGGGTGATCAGAAAATGTACATACATGATTGTAGGCCTACTTACTGTAATGTCTCCCGACTGAGAGCGGATTTCGGCATTGTTTATTGCGACCGGGCCGGCGCAGGTCTACCGGTACTCAGTCAGTACTAGGCTAGGAGGCTACTCACACACTGCAGCACTGCCTTCAGCACAAGTGGGCGGGGCTTCACGGAACCTTAATTACAAAAGTAAATAAATAAGACTATCAACCATCACCACGTTGTCATCAGAAACATCTATTGTAGCAAGAAGCCTGGAACGGGAGGGTTGTCTGCGGGAAAAGTTGCCAAGTTACCAATGGCCGGCGGTAGTGGAAAAAGCACTTTTTAAAAGTGCAGAAATACTCAGTAATTAAGTCTGTACTTGAGTAAAAGTACCGAAATATACTATCATCATCATCATCATCATATCATCACTGTGACTGCCGTAGCTCCTCACTGCCTGCACCAATCACTCCCACTTTTCACACAGGCATTGACAATATGGAGGTCTTGAAGCCCTTTTTCCAATTTAACTAATTATAAATTAATAGTGAATTTTAATAGTGAATTAAAAATGCGAAAACGCACCCAGGGCCACAAGGAGGGGGGGGGGGGGGACAATATCTCACAATGGGTAAGGGCTAGTAGCAATAACAACTAAAAGTAGGCTAACCATTATGAAAAATGTTTTCGAAATTTCAAAAGATCTTTGTAAAATAGATTTTTTTAAATAGATATGTACAGATAGTGACAGTATGCAGTAGCTGCCGAACTGTCCAAAGATATCAAAGATTATATCACTCAGCATGATAGAGATGTCTATCTTACAGAATGTTGAAAAAACCATGAAATGTGATGCAAATATTCAAGTTTTAACATAGCCCACTTGTCATCTATTCTAGACTATTTGAAGTAGTACCACAAAAGCACAGCACACAAAGACCCACAATGGCACCTGGTGCTCCACTCCCAAAATGAGATGAGGAAGGTACATAACTTACCAATGGAAAAGAGGTCAGCCTGGGAAAGATGTTATCCAATTAAAGGTAGTGTCGTTTATTCGCACAAATATCTATAAATTACGCAAATCTATGTGTGCGGTATCTGACGATCAACTTCAAACTCAGCATTCATCACCAAAAGCCAGAAGGAATGCGGTGCCTAATGTGAAAGACATGTCTAAAAATCCACATATCTTCAAATTGGTTGTTCTCAATGACATATTATATTACTAACATAGATTGGCCTCCAAATGATAATGGGTAGGTCTACTGCAGTTACTCTGTACTACGACAAGTTGACAATGAGGTAGCCTAATGCATAACCTGCCTGCATTCAGGCTTCGCACTAGTTAATAACAATAAAGAAAGATGCTGTGGTTACCTGTCAGAGGCATCATTAACCAATTACGATTCTACAAACACTTTCTAAATCTAAAAACCCTGTTCTGAAAAACCTATGTTTCTATATCGTTGCTGTCGGGCAGAAACCATGCATGCTCCACACGATGCAATACCCGTTCCACCCATCTGTCTGTGTCCCTGTATGCCCATATATGGAGATTTCTGTATCCGTCTCTCTGTGTCCCTTTATTCCTATATATGGAGTTCTGTGTCGGGCACGGCCAAATATGTAGTGTTGTGATGTCAGAACAGGCCAGCTCGGCCCAGACGGTTAGCTCAACCGCCGTCAGGGCTGCCAAGCCAGCCCTGACGGCCTTTGCCGCGTGTCACTCCACATCTCTCTCCCCCTTTCCTGTCTGTCTACTGTTCACTATCAATAAAGGCATAAAAAGCCCATAAGAACAGGCCAGAACTATGCCCATATATGGAGTTCTTTGTCAGGCATGCCCAAATATAAAGTCTATGCAGATATCATATTTGTGATGTCAGAACAGGCCAGCACCATATATGGAGCCTGCCTCAGCCTGGGCAGGGGCCCTGTCCAATGCCCGGGCAGAGGCCTTTTGTGCCGTTTCTGGACAACCGTGGGTCTGACCGACTCAGCACCGGGCACTGCACTCCCATGTGGAACACGTCACGTGTCGAATTTTAAGTCGGTGGGGTGAACGGTTCTCGAGTTACATGGATTACAGACATCACACATATGTACAGACAGAGACATGGTGCATTCAGACTAGAGATAAGATAAACGGATTATACGCCCTATACTACTTCATCATCATCATACAACAGTGTCACACGAAAGCATCAAAAAGTAGCAGATTCACAAGCTCGAAGTGCAGTGTGAAGCGATCAAGCGATGCATTTTGAGCTTGTAGATCTGCTACTTTTTAATTTGAATCCTGAAAAGTAAGAGCTTTGGACATGAGGTTTCCAGTTTCCACCCGACGAGACGATATACTGTAGCTAAAATCTAAGGGCAAATTACAAAGGAATTTGGAACAGCCGCAGCTCAGTGGTAGAACGGCTGTCTTGGTTCGAACCCAGCTTCTCCTGCCTGTTTGAAGTGTCCTCAAGATACTTTGGAGAAAGGCACTTAAATGCACCAGCATTCACTTTAAACTCTTGAAGGCCAATTCAGTGATACTAATGCTAACAAAAGGTAGTCCCAAGAGAATTTTTAAATACCCATTTTTGATTTGAGGTACTGTAAATTGTCCATAATGAAAGTCTTGTGAATATAGACCTAATTTAAATGTTCCTAGATTGGGGTTTAAAGTTATCACTGAACTGAATAACATTTTAGCAAACTTTTCCTGATAATGTTAAAAAATATATAGCTCTTCAAAAATAAATGTACTTCTTGAAAATTGTTAATTGTTATAAATGTTATGTAATTATGGAGAATGAAAGCATCAGACAGAACAGGCACATCTTGCACCATTGATTGTCCGAGTTTCTTAACTTATTGTAATAATTTCCTTGAACACTTACACAGAATGTAAATGTATTTTTTTTTATGTTATTTGCTTAAAAGGACCACGTACTTCACCACTTTTCAACCGGTCTTCATATAATAGGTCTTCACTAATAATCATGATAAAATGGCATAAGTATTTTCTATTTTCTACTCGGTCTGTCTCATAGGAGGGCTGTGGGCAGTTCAGAAACCCGTCCACCAGTGACATGATCAATGGGGAATCCAAGCTAATAAAACTGCAGGCTTTCTAGTCCTGAAAAGTTGCAATGCGAAAATGGAAGCCATCGTTCTCGCGATAATAAAAATCTAAACCTTTTTGTAAATGTTTTAAAAAAAAATCTGCCTAACGATGATGTCAATGGTGGACGGGTTTCTGAACTGCCCACAGCCATCCCATGAGATACAGACTGAGTAGGAAAAAAACGGTGCCATTTTATCATGATTATTAGTGAGGACCAATTATATGAAGATAGGTTGAAAAGTGGTCCTTTAAAGGACGACTTCTCCCATTTCCAAATTATCTTCAAATAATTGGTCCTACTCATATGGTACCATTTTTGTCTACTCCCTTTTGTCTGTCCTTCAGAGGGCGGCTGAAGGGTAAACCTGCCTACCAGTGACATCATCGATGGGAAATCCAAGCAAATAGAAAATGCAGGCTTTCTATTCCTAAAGTTAGCATTATATAATGGAAGATATTGTAATTACATGTTATTAAAAATCTAAGAATAAAAAAAAACATTTTATCATGAGCATGAGGAGCAATTCTATGAAGATAGATTGAAGAGCGATTTTTCAGAGCACTTAAACACGATTCTCAGCGCTGGGGAAGAGGAGCACTCCAGCACACCTTTTACCATAGCGCATGGCAGAAAGGCAGTGGTAGCCTGGCCCAGCCAGCATGCTTTGGTAGAGGGGCGGGTGGCGAATGGAGCTTGGCAGCTTGCACTGGATAATATTGGTTAACCGATCTGAGCACCCGCCCGTGCACCCCTCTGCCCCTCCCTGGTAGAAAACAGCAGCAAAAACTGACGTCACCATATTTTGAGCGACGCTGTAGTTCACTCCCAAATGTGTCTCGTTCCACCAGGCTTAAATTTTTTGAGCCGAATGCGAACAAAAACAAAAGCCTGGGTACTGAGGCTAAGGCAGTTGCACCTTAAAAAAAACACAATATGCGGATATGCCGCGTCTGCGCCTTACTCCTGCAGCACTAACCGACATTGATGTTGAGTGATGCTGGCGGCAACATCAGTGCAAACGGATGAAAAGCTTGGCAAGAAACCGTGATCAGGTTGATCGTCAGCATTATCGCCGATCTGTGTGGGGAAGATGATCGTTTGTCAACTGGATACGCAATGCTGAGACAAAGAAATAATCGCAAGAATTGATGGGCTTTGTGAATACAGCAAATTATTAATTTCACTTTGTTTAACATGTATGTGTTAGTTTTTATTCATTATTAAGGTTGAAAATGAAAGTTGGGGAAATGACAATGCAATTGAACTGTAAAAATGCACTGTAACTACACTGCTGGTCAGAGTGAAATACAATGTTGACATTAGGGCCAAAAAGGAGCATATACATAAAGCAACATTAGAAAGCAGAAAGGGTAAACAATAGTGATGACAATAAAACTTAAAAAAACATGAACAGTAAGTTTAGGGTATGGGGCTCATACTCAAGACTTGCAGGATTATTGTAAGATACCTAATCGAGAGATAAAGCTACAATCCATACGTTTTGTCTGTCGTGTCACTCTCATGATAGACAGGTAATAGCAATGTTGTCCAAACTACAATAAAGATGGCAGCACATCTTGCGTCCAACATGGTGTGTCTTCTGCTTCAAGTAAATTTGGCAAACTGTAGGTGTCCTACATGTAAAATGTACGAGCAGTGTTCGATACAGATTGGATAAAAATGTTCTATTCATATTAAAAGATATTTCGTTCCGGATTGTAGCTTTAAAGGTCATGGACGACTTCAGGCACTCATTTAACAAAATGAGCCTTCACATACCATCAATACAAGCACAAGGGTATCCCAATTTTTCTTATCTGGCTTCAAAGTAAATAGAAAATATCAAATAAAGGAGAACAGGTCCAGGTTCGTCATGTTGAGAAATGTCAGCTCAGCTGCCTCCATCGCCATTCACATAACAGAGGACAAGTCAAACATGGAGATGGGGGCGGGATGCACAACTGACCATAATTATGCACCTTGTGATTCAGAAGGATGAGAGTCCGAAATGAACTCTCGTCATGTCTCGCATGTCTCCCCTCTCACGGTCCATGATTTCCAGTCTCTCTATACTCTAACTAAAGAATAGAAAATCCCCCCCCTCCCCAAAAGAAATAACATGGAGATGGGGTCAATGCTTTGTGTAAGACTTAGTTCTTCTTGTGACTGTCCTTCTTCTTCTTCTTATCCTTTTTCTTTTCCTTCTTCTTCTTCTTCTTCTTGGGCGACTTTCCTGATGATTTTCCTTTCTCGTCTTCGCTACTATCACTACTGTCATCAGACTCTTGTGTATTACTCTCTTTCGTGGAGGATTTTCCCTTGCTGTCTGTGTCTTCTTGTTTGGTTCGGCTGTGCTTTCCATAAACTTGCGCTTTGTCGATCTCTTCCTTTATGCCAGACCTCGGAGGTGATTGTCCACGGGACACCGTTATCAGCAATCTCTCTTTCATCATTCCCTCCCTCACGGCAATCTTTTCTCGCTCGTGTCTGTGGCCTCTGGGGTCACTGTCTTGTTTGTGTTTGAGGTCAGAGCCTCTGTGATCTCTCTCATCCCTCTGGTTTCCATGGTAATCTCGACGATCCCTGTGGTCTACTGTATCTCTGTGGTAACTGGAATCTCTCTGGTCTTTCCTGTCGGAATGGTGGGGGTGTCTGCTACCGCTGCTACTGTGAGGGAGTGCGTGTACTTTGTCTTCAACCATCTTCTTTTCTGTATGCTGCTTCTGAAGAGAGAACAGCATGAACAGTATGTATATACTCATGTATGCATGTTGTAGCATAATGTATTAGCCAGTGCCACATCAAACATTAATAAATTATCAAAACTAAAATAAGTCTGTAACAAATCTAAAAGCAACCAGAGGTAAGAGTGCATCAATGACTTAAGCCTAATTTGTCACTCGTGTTGACTGAATATTGATTGACTACATTAATGCACACAATGGTAACAATCTGTTGCATTTTAAAGAAGTCGCAAGTAATTGTGTTGCAGATGGGTTACTCACAACAACGCTAGAGTCTTTAAGGGAGTGAGCCGATGCATGGCTTTCAGCTGTACTCAGATCTCCAATGAACTCCTCACATTTCTGGCAGTAAAACCCAATGACTGGAATCATGAAATCTGTTCCTGCAAATGCACAGGAGAGGGATCTGTGATACAGAAAGAACATATATTTCCAATAGATTTTGGAGGGAACTGAGCGCCATGGAGGAAAACACCATACCATTATCTTTTAGCAGTCCGTCCAGGTCTTTCAACAGGGTCTCTATCTTCTTCATTCTGGCTTGTTTCTCTTTTTTTAAACGTTCCTCCTCAGCAGGATCCTGGAGGATTCAAACGGAAGACATTAGAAATGCTGAGTTCTCTCTACTTTTAAACAATTATTTAGAGAAACAAGGTAAATGTTAACATGATTAAATATTGCCAAATGTTACCCTCTGTTTGACAATAGTTTTTGGAGAGTCGCTTCTGCCATGAGGGTCACCTTTCGCCCGCTTCTCCTTTGTTGCTGAAGAAAAAAGGACAGATCAGCCCACATACCACAATCCTATGTGAAGAATCCAACCAGAAAAAAGGAATATCTGCATCAAAAGTGGCTGCCTTCGAACAATGGTGTAAACATCTTGGATCAGCTCTCACATTAGCATAAGCGTATCCTTGATGATTGGGAGAGAAACAAAAACAGGGACAAAATCAGCTTCCACAATTGCTTATATTTCTGCACAGCAAGGCCAGTCAGCAGTCAGGACATAATAAAACAAGTAAAGGAGCCGTTTAGACATTCAGTTTACACACTCAGCTTTTGAAACAGCTACACCTGTTTCAAGTCATGAGCCTCACCTTTTATCAAACATTGCAGAGACTCAAGTGCATGCCGTACACCTGTGTGCCCCATTGCTGCTGTGGCAAATCCCAATCCTGCCGGTACTGTCCCACAACCAGTAGGTTGCGGAGGGGGGGTAAGCGCCTCCTTCTTCTGGTCTTGTTGTATCTTTGTCATCATTGTGCCGATGTCTGCTATGCCCATATTCAGACCAAAGTTCTTTAGCAAGCCCTGGATCTTCTCATACTCCTTGTCATCGGGGCTACAGGGCGGCAACTCTTGCTTGAGTCTATGGTCTGTTTTGGTGATGTTTTGGCTAGGTGAAGCACTGCCACCGAGCTGCTTCACATCTATTAGATCCCCAAGACTATTGAACATGGGATTGCTAAGAGCATATGTCTGGCTAGGAGCAGGGGAACACTCAACCTGGTTATGCTGGGGGGCGGAGCGCTGCCGAGATTGAGAAACTGATGCATAAGGTGCAGGAGTGTGAGTGTACGGTCGTTTCCCTCCGTCTTCACGCCCATAGAGGAACTCTTCGTCATCAAGGTCATCCTCTTTTTGGACAGCTGCAGAGACTTCTTGATTACTTGCCTGGATATAGGATATTATGTTTTATATATATAATACAATTGAAGAGTATATTTTCATAGAGTAGTATAATTTGAAGCACAGCGAGTAATTATTTAATTACAGATAAAAGGGGTGGGAGTTAAAACATTCTACTTCATCTTACGCTCACTGAGATTACATTCTGTACTTTTTCTCATTAATTTGTTTTACTATATTTAATATGGATTTCAGTTTAAGTGATTTTCTTTGTGATTTCAAAGAAAGTTCAAAACCTTGTTTAGTTTTTAACATAAAAAAAAAAAAACTTGCCTGGAGCCAAGAAACGTCTATGCCCACTCTCTCGTGGGGGAGGAGCATACTGTCGCTTTCCATTGGTCTAGCATTTGTCGAAGTGTTGTTCAAGCACTGAAACTCTTGACTGGAAACACTCTCTACTTTAATGTCCTTCTTTTGATTTGTGGCCTGTGAAATAGAGTTTAACTTAGGAAACACTTGTGAAATGAATGAATAGCTGATGGTATCTTTATTTTTTTCACTAGCTAGATTTTGATAAAAAATTACAATTGAGTGTTACTACTAATGAACTTTTTCCTTTCTAACGAACTCACTGATTGTTGATGTCTTGTAGATAATATTCTACAATGCCATGGTGATGTTCCAAGATACATTCAATGAAAAACAGAGATAAGTGTTACCTTTATAGTGCGGATAGCATCCTTGAGGGCAGGCAGTCCCATCTCCAGATCGTTGCTGTTTATGACGCGTTGTAGGCCCTGTAAGAGACTCTCATTTCCTGTGGATGCATTACTATTACTAACGTTGCAGCCACTGGCGTAGGCGTTATGGCTCTGGTGGGTTCCGTTCCGGTGCTCCTTGGCACTGCTCTTTTCATGACTATGACTGCGACTTCTACTCCTGGCCCGGCTCTTGGCCCTGGCTCGGCTCTTGCTCCGTTCCTGTTTTTTGGTTGGACTCCTACTGCGACCCCTACTTTTACTTCTTGCGCGACTCTTTCCCCGACTGCGGCTCGGAGCACGACTTTTACTTCTTGCCCTGCTCTTAGCTCGGCTTCGACTGGTACTCCGCCCTTTGCTTCTGCTACGGCCCCGGCTTCTGCTGCGCACCCGGCTCTTACTACGAGCGCGGCTTTTTGCGCGGCAGCTTCTGCCACGGCTTCTGCTTCGGCTTTTGCTCTTGATTATATGCTTCTGGAACTCGGGGTCAGTTGAAACTGCTGCCTTCAATGCATTTGCTGATTTTAAAGCGTCAGCTAGGTTGTATGACATATTCCCTTTCAGATAGTCTGGGAATGGTTGGTTAGTTGCAAGACATCTGAGGAATTCTTCACCAGCCCTCTCGCTGTAAACAGAATATACAGCATTCAAAATATTGTGTGCCATTAGCAAATGAAAAATTATTAATAATTAATCTGGGTTCACAAACCTGGACCCATAACAAATTAACAGAATTTGAATCACTTTTAGCACACACATTTTGACTGTCAAACTGTACTTGCTTAGAACGTTAGCATCCATAATAAACATAAATGTCAGCTGAACCTTGTTTCCAGAGGACTCGTCAAGTACAAATCGAATATCTGGAAGGTCAGTGTCAACACTGCAGTGTTCCACTACCAGCACACATACACACCTGTTATCCTTATGATGTTGTTCCAGTGTTCCAGTATGATTCCACTGTGGAATCTGTTGGCTGCCCAAGGTCATCCCTGTATTATGGCCTATGGAGAAGCTGCTACAGTGGGGTTGAGTCTGGAGTAGGAGTATTCAGCATTCATGTTACAATGATTTACACAATTGCATTGGATACTATATATATTTTTAACAATTTTAAATGTTGTGATGCAGCTGGAACCTACCGTAAGTTTACCGTAGGGGAATATCATTGATAATAGACCTCCTCAATACCATGATGTTATAAACTTGTTTGTCTGCCAAGAACTTTTCTCTATGGTGTGTGATTAATCAGGTAAGATGAGAAAAACTCTTGAATGAAGCTTGATTCAATTATAAAGCCCATTTTTGCATAGTTGACGTTAAATGCAAACAGCTATTCCACTAAAATCTGTTATTGAGTGAATAAACAACACACTTGAATTAAAAACTATTTAATGTGTTAATAATCAGACTAGTATAAACTATAAAGCCTTCTACAGAATAATTAATTGAACACAGAGAGAGATGCATTACCGCCGAGTCGCCTACCTATAGGTTGAGAAGAGAACCACTAAAATATTTATTTTTGGACCACTGTTCTAAACGTAAGAACAGTGGTTCAAAAACTAATATTTTATGGGGGTCCACTTCTTGACATGAACATTTTTGAGAACCACTGGTCTAGATTAAGGTCATAACAAATGCGATTTGTATGTGGCACTAGCTTGTGTTAGTTTTTCTTTCATCTTCACCTTTTCTGTCAGCAAGACTAAGTTGTGCCATCAGTTATAAGTTGAAAAGACAATCAATTGAATTCCAGTATCATCATAGCCTCACTTTAGACGTGCATGATTTCACCTTCAATCTAAACTAACTATGCACGTAAGGATGGAACATTCGAATTAATAATCAGAATATATCAGAACCGCAAAATATTGAGTTATACTGCCAACATTGGACTGTGAGAATCATGCACTGCCCAGACCCCCCCCCCCCCCCCCAGTGTGGGTTTGGGGCAGTGCATGCAATCATACAGAGATGTTCACTTAAAGTTCAAGTGAACATCTCTGTATGATTGCAGACTTGTTAAAGACTGTACATTTTACAGTCTATGTGCCGGTAAAAGGTCCTGCAGTTGTTGTGGTCGAAATTCAGGACAAACCTGAAGGAAGCAGGGGTGTTGGCAGCCCTGGTTGTACTGTGACAAAATACTGTCACAAACATAGGTCACAGACAGTAGTGTAAGAAAAAAATAACTAGTTGCTTGCTATGCTTCATTCATTTATACAATAAATAACGCTAGCTATGTTGTGCTAGCACGTGATGCTAGCTAGAGTTAAATTATTCTACAGCAACGTTCATCGTCATCGGCATGGCCAAATAAATAATACATACATTATGCCTGTTGTGAAGATAATTACTGTCCGGCCCAGGGGCAGGGGGCAAAACAGGTCCACACGGTCGGGGGTTCAGATGTCCGAGAGGCGGCATGTTTGGTGGCGGACCTGGAACGAAAGGCCCTCCGTAGTAGGGGTGAGCTCCCCGGGCTGGAGGTGGCTGGCCGGACGGCGCAGGGCCCCGTGGAGGTGGAAGTACTCCGGGGTTTGGAAAGCCACGGTACATTTTATCCGTCAAATGAGCATCCCTAACTTAAACAAATGTAAATATAAGACTACTTAACGATTCAATGACAACACATCCTCCTTCCCGATAGCACTACAGGGCCTTGTAGTACGTGTTGTGGTCCTGCTTCGGAAGCAACGTCACACACACACAGCTTCAGATTTAATTCAAAATAAGAGCTCACAAACCAAATGCCAGTGTCCTCCTACTGCAGTGGTTCTCAATTGTCTCAAAACTTTACATTTCAAGGAGCCCACATATCTGAGTAAAAAACGGAAACAAGTGGACCTGTAAGGATCCATTTGGTTCTGTGTATTTTGTGTACACGTTACAGACCTCTGAGACCTGTAAAGGAACCCAGTCTGGCAGTGACAGTCTCTGATCCCCACTTTGAGAACCGCTGCTGCCCTCCTGACAGTGTACCATGTAACTTAAGTATGTATTTTTGCTATTGAGAGCACTTGTGCATATCATTGTCTAAATAATACATGTTATGCTCTGGCAGCACAAAAACGATGGTTTCTAAATTACAATTAGAAATACATTTAAATAGATTTTGACCAGTGTTCCATCATTTCAAAGTTTATTGCTCATCTCATTTCATTCACACACCCAAACAGTCTTTCTAACATCCAAATAACTATTAAGTACACAGTTCTCCATGAGCAGCAAAAGATGGCATTGTTTAAATAAGTAACAGAAGAGATCCCAGTCAAACTGAAAAATTGGGGGGAAAAAATAACAGGCCTCTGATTTGACCCATGATGTGAGTCATTGTAAACTTTTTAACAAAGGGACTCAAGACATAAAGCTGTATTCTTTTCAAGTATTCATCAAATCCAATAAAATTATAGTATGGACTGCAATAAATCGACAGATGAGGTCTACATTTTATGTCAGTTATACATTAGGTGCAGGAACACTGAAATGTCAGGACTTTTCTCCTTCAAATAATCTCCAAGATAAGGCTAATTTGTTGTCAAAATGAAGCCAAGACAGCAGAGTTCACAATGCTGCCCCAGCTAACCGTTTGTTGTGGCAGTAAAATGTTTTTCATGTCAAGATAGCAGAGCGCAGCGTACATGAATTAGAAAACCTGGGTATGTGATGCATTTCCTGGATCCAGACCACATTAGAACAGTCTTTTGTGTATTGTATTGTAGTACATGGTTAGCATGCATGTAAGCAGCCACCCCTGCCCGCCCCCCTTCTTTTTTTTTAAACTTTTTTGTTTATCCATACTATAGATTTTCTTTCACATTTAAATGAGGTGTTGAATTCCAAATCAATCACATCTCAATGGTAACCCTTTGCGGCTGTGAACACTGCTGTAATGCCTTACATGTTGTCTTCAACTAGTGTAATTTCTCCCCTGACCAAAGCCTGCCTGATTGTACTGCTGCCCACCTTGTTGGAAGTACTGTTCAAACTGTCCGCCTTGGTTCAAATTCTGACCCCCTCTCCCTCCCCAGCCTCCACCTTGTCCACCTCCACCACCTCCTCGGGCTCTTCCCCTTCCCCCTCCCCCACGACCACCTCGGCCACCACCACCCCTATCCTGATACCGACCCCCGTCTTGGTGGTAATTGTCATGGTGACCACCACCACCACCTCCTTGGTGTCCTCCTCCAGCGTAGCTAGGTTCCTGGAAGCCTCCTTGGTAGCCCCCGCCTCCTCCATAGCCTCCTCTTCCCCCTCCCCCCTGATGCCCTCCTCCATCTTGGTAGTGGCCGCCGCCACCCCTCCCTCCTCCTCCATCTGACCAGCCTCCCTGCACCTTACCCCCTCTACCACCTCCACCTCCACCTCCTCCTCCTCCTCCTCTATCTCCTCCTCTACCTCCTCTATCTCCATAGCCTCCCCCTCCTCCTCTCTCATAGCCTCCACGGCCACCCTGGGAGTACTGATCGTAGCCCCCCCGACCGCCTCCTCCTCCTCCTCCACGTCCACCCCCGCCATAGCTCCCTCCACCTGTAGGACCGTCCGACCGCTTCTGCCATGATGGCATCTCTGGAGGAGGGGCCTCGATCTCGCAGGGTCGTCCACCCCTGTCTGGTACGCGGCCCATCAGCACCTACGAAAAACAAAGATTGAAAAATGCTTACATCTTGAAATTTAAGCATCTTTTTATCTGCAGTCCATTGATAAAATCTAATTTGTTTCAAAAATATATCTGTTTCAAGTTGACTGAACAAATGTGCTGTGCACCTTGTTGATGGCACAAGCAGTTTTCTCTCTTATCCTGCCGCTGCTTGTGCGTAGAATCTTGGAGAGGTCATCTCTTGCAGCAAAAAGGTGGGCGACAGAGATCTTACTTTTTGTTCCAAGGGCAGCACGCAAAGTGTGGTAGATTTTTGACATTTTTTCAGCATGTTTCTGATCAAACAGAAGAGACAAGAGTGGATAAATATACATACCTGTAAAGTATTTTGTCCACATCTTACTAAGTGATATGAATAATAGTCATATAGCCAACTGAAATAAAATGTTTTGCATACCTTGGCTCTGTCAGACCAACCGAAGGACTGAACCGTCACATCTAGACGTTTCAACAGCATCTTCCGTCTGACTTCATATTCATTCACAAGTGCTTGGTTGATAGCTTCAATTTTTTCCTAGTAAAGTAACAAAAAAAAGATCTTTGATGTAATTACATAAATCAAGCAAAACATTTTTTGCAAAGGTCAGGGGGTAATTAATCAATTACATGCGGCTCTCAATCTCCACCAGTGTTGGGGGTAAGGCACTACAAGCTGTTATTGTAACCGGATTATCTATTAGAGTAGAGGAGTAACCACATTTTTCCACTACTACCACTACTTTTTCCAAAACAATAGTGTTACTTATTACTTTTATTTCACTGTCCCTTCTGTTGTCACAAAGGAAAAGGAAAAACACATTTGCACCAAAAAATTAATGATATTTTTATACAAAACTCTGTAACCAATGTCTTGCCATTTCCAGCAGTCTGTTGATTGCGTAATCATTCTATTCAATAGGTCACCACTTTTGGTGTGACATGGCTGACAGTAGTTTGGTTTTGTATTACATGCATTTTTGCCAGAGATTGAGAGAAGACATAGGCCAGGATATCCTTTAGAGTTTAGTACATCCTTTAGTGGTAAAGCCTTGGTAAAGCCCAGCACAACTCCACAACACTGGTGGCCACTGTGGTATGGTGCACTCTTGATTTTATGTTAATCAAACATAATCGTAATGAGCTGTAAAGGGGATATTGCATGTCATTCCTCACAAAGGAGTTTTAATCGTTGGTAACGAAAAGGTTATCTAACAAGTTACTTTTCTCACATGGTGGTAATCCTGTAAGGTAACAAATACTTTTTAATGGCAGTAATCCTGTAACAAGTTAGTTTTAAAAGTAACGTTACCCAACACTGCTTTCCACATACTGTAGTACAAGTCAGTGCAAATAAGGCTTTGTTTACAATAGACTAGAGCATGGAAGGCTGACAATGTCATCAGTTCTGTTCCATTTGCTGCAGGGAAAGTTACCACGGTCACATATCTTCTGCTTACGGAACTGTAAACCTGCTACGGATGGATGGATGGATCTTTTTAAACACAGCAGAAGATCACTGCAGTAGCAGGTTTATATTGTAGGCTATATTGTATTTAATTTACATATGAGGTGCCAAATAAATAGGCCCATCATATTTTTTGGTGAGGCCTTTAGGAGGGCCAATATAATCCACCACTCCTGAATGAAGTGCCTGGTGCTGGGAGTCTGGTGCAACGCACAGGTCCTGGGCCTGGTGAGAGCAGGAGTGGACCTGGTGAGACGTAGGAGGGGCCCGGACAGGAGTCAACCCACAGAGCCTAGTCTTTCCACACGCCAGAATTTGGTTCTCCCAGTCCCGGCAGAGTAGTTCCGGAGCAACGGATTGTGTGGCCTTGCTCATTCCCTGATGGACTGATCGAGGGTAGCTACTGGGATTTAAATCGGGATTTGATCAACCACGGCTGGGTCGCCTGAGTGAGGGGTATTGTAGGAGCCAAACTATACATTTTTTCCATACGATGTATTTTTTAGTTTAATGAAGGGATAAGTACCACATTTTAACAGCCACCTAAATTGTGAGTGGAAGTGGAACATGCTTCTTGCATTGTCTGTCAGCATGTCACGCTATGTGCGTAAATCTCCAAATCCTGACACTCGATCATCTCTCTCCATATAATAAAAAAATATGATTCTGATTCATACACCCAATGATAGACACTTTTATATCATTGCTCTGGCAAGTACTGCACAGAAAATAATAGTCAAACCTAGCTCTGGTCCATAGCCTAATGCACTTCAATGGCAGTAAAGTGCATTAGGCTATGGACCAGAGCTAAGTCAGACGTATAGAAGTGTCGCATCCGCAACCAGTTGTGAGCTTGTAGAGTGGCTATTTTCGAGGTGTATAATAAATGTCATTCGGGAACAGTGTTCACGAGCGCACATGGTCTCGGCAGGCACAGTGACTGAACGGAATGCATGCAGTCAAGGGTGCGCCCTTTATTACCTAAACAGGAGAGATGTGCCATGCGCATGTTAATAATATCCACAGTTTCTCTGTTGTGGTCCGCAATTAACCTATCATTCAAGCTTCGCCCTCCGCACCAATACAATTCCTCTGGTGGCCACCGCGGACTAGACTAGTAGGCTTATATTATTTATATCGATTGCAGCATGCATGAGCCTTTCACTGGTGACGTGGTGCAATTGATGCAATGATAAGTTACTTATTAACAGTGATATAAAAACATGAACATGAACAATCGGATACATATCGATATCTGTGTAGTTTCCAGGCGCAAGCTGCATTTCTCACCTATATTATACCGGTAGTCAAAATGATATGCGCAAATGAGTGGTGACGTCATCATTTCGCAAAACCTCCGTTTTGCATGACTGCGTGTCTGAAAGGCCCAAACACACAAAAACATGTGCGTTTGGCCTAAAACACTTAAAATTTTGAGTAATCAGTCAAACTCAGTTGCAGAGTATCTCGGTATCATGTTCAGGTTTCATTGAACTTGCGTTCCAAAATTAGTGACAAACATTTTCATATGGATTAAAAATAAAAGCTGAAAGTCTGAAGAGCTCTACATCAGATTGATTACTTACAAAGTGCACAGGTCCAAGTGCCTTTTTCATCAGAGGTTCTCCAACATGGGCCGGTGGCACTCTTGTCATGGCTTCTTTCAGCTAGAGAAAAAAATATAATGAAAAATATTGCCAAATATAGTACACACGTGAAATTGTCAAACAATTGATCTTTACACAACAGAACCAGCTCACTTTCTTCTCAATCCCACTAAAGAACTGGAACATGGTGATGTTGGCTGGAGGCTTAGACATGCCCAGGGCCAAGCAGATGCCTTTGAGCTCAACGAAAACTGGAGTACCCCCAGACTCCAGGGCCTTCTTCTGTGGCTTGTTGACCAGGATCATCCTCGATGCCTCCAGTTCAGACACCAGAAAGGCTGCAATTTTTAAAAAAAATGTTTTTTTTGCAATAATAATTCTGATCCCTGAACAACAATCTGTGTGATGCCCACACCAAACTATAAAATAAAGAATATTTCCATTTTAATAACAGCTAATTGATCCAGCATGCAGTGTTGTCTGTTGTGGTCATACTGAGGAGTAGCAAGCAGTTGGTCCTGTTGAGTAGCCTCTGGGTGACGTCTCCAGTGCTGAGGACAGTGTAAGGACATGCCAGCTCTGTCAACAGACCACTCATCTCCAACTGAAAACTATCTGCCTCACTGGGACCTGTGATAGATGGATAAGACAGACCAAACACAAACCATTTTGAAATTCAGTACATTTCAATTCCAGTCAAAGAAAAACCAATAAGCAAAATATATTATGTGATTGAAGCAACTTACAGTTTGTGGCATGGACATTCTCCTCAAGCTTGCAGTAGAGTCTGAGTTCAGACACCAACCACGCGACAAGCTTAGTAAACTCAGGTGAAGCTGCTCCGCCATTCACAGCGCCCTCCAGTGCACCATCTTCCAGAAGAGGGCCTTGGTACCTTCAACAGAACATGAACAAATAAAATGACCACATTTGGAAAGTTATATTTAGCCCGTCCATTCAGATGGCACGAGGAGTGAAGCCGAGCTAATCCTTTTCTCCTTTACCGTGCCATGTGGTACCCTTATCACTAGAGCATGGCAGCAATGATTAAGTAAGGTGAGGTCAGATATGTGTAGGTAGGTAGTGACTTAGGTAGTGACTTACAACATACTCAGAAGTGAAACCTAAGGTTCCAATTTGCTTTGTTTGCCAAGTAGGCTTAAATGTCACTCAGCCACCTAACAAACTTGTTTCACTGCATAGTGTTTCTACAAGCATTGACTTCAGCGTGCTATTCATTCCCATCACTCATCATTAATAATGGACCATGACGTGTTCAGTAATATTGGTGGCTAGCTGACAGCCTGGCCACGTACATACATCATGGCAAACGACATAAATAAACAAGCCATACAAAACTAAGAAACTGTTAACTGCAGTTGAGTAAAGTTTATACTTTCTCCCGGTTCATGCAATGCCGCTTTACGTTGTGTGGTTTAAATATTGTTTCCGAAATTCAGATGGTAAGAGGTTAGGTTAGCCGACCTGATCTGGATTTCATACCCGGCACAATCTGCCTGCCAAACGTTCACGTCACCCACAGACACATACTCACCCTAGATCTTCAAGGGAGACAAGGATGTCAGACTCATTCTCCATTCCAAGGATCAACCCGCTCGATTTAAAGCTTGGAATTAGTGATTTTATGTGTAAACAGTAGAGGTTTTAATAATTTCTACTCAGCTGAGAGATCACTGCTGCTTGGCTGGCATGCAGCTGGGGTCCTCACTGTGTGTGTTTTCTTTTTTTTTTACTTGACGGCGGTGCGTGGGGTGCCCGAAATTATGCCTATTCAATCTTTGAAAGCGCTATAGTCTGATTCCTGCAGGAATCATTCATCACGCAGTACGGTAATATTTATACCAAATGTTCTGTATACAAACAATATAAATTAATAAACATGAACATAATAATTATAAAATATTCATGATGGCTGTGAAATACTGTAATTTCTTTGTATCACCACTAGATGGTAACGTTCGGCTTGCTTGAAACCAGCTGAGAAATAAATCATGCAGTGTGTGTGTGTGTGTGTGTGTGTGTGTGTGTGTGTGTGTGTGCGTGCGTGCGTGCGTGCGTGCGTGCGTGCGTGCGTGCGTGCGTGCGTGCGTGCGTGCGTGCGTGTGTGTGTGTGTGTGTGTGTGTGTGTGTGTGTTTTAACACCAGTTGCCCTGATATGAGGCTGAGGGCGAGAAGCGACCGACCTCGCCTTTTGAAACTACAGGTCTGGGAATGCCCATATATGGACATTTAAAAAATAAAACATTTTCGGACCGGGTAGGGCGAATAATGTGTGCAAATTAGTAAGGCCAGGCAGGCCTTTTCGGGTCTGACTTTGGGATGGGCCTGTCTAGAGTTTGAATCAGGGCCGGCCCTGACGAAAATACTGCCCCAGGCTAGATATTTCCTGATGCCCCCCCCCCCCCCCCCCCCGCCGCCGCCGCCATGGTGCCATGATGCACTCTTCAAATTTTGAAAAAAGATTTGAGGCACATTTTCAAAAAATTTCAATAGCTAAAGTATAACATAATGCTTACAACCCGCCCAGAATGTGTTAAAAGAAAATACAGAGGACATGTATCTTGTGCAAATACTGTACAAATAATATTAACACAAAAGTAACACAGAGGACCTGTATTGTGCAGTGCAAATAACCTCTTGGTGGTGCTATAATATGCCAATGTGCTTTGGGTGGCAATTGGAACTACAGAGGACCTATGCATCTTGTGCTTATGTATACAAATAAGATGAAAACAAAAGTAACACAGAGGACCTTGTCTTGTGTTGTGCAGTGCAAATAAAATGAGATTATACCAGTCTCTTTTGTAAACACAAAGTAACACAGAGGACCTTGTCTTGTGTTGTGCAGTGCAAATAAAATGAGATTATACTAGTCTCTTTTGTAAACACAAAGTAACACAGAGGACCTTGTCTTGTGTTGTGCAGTGCAAATAAAATGAGATTATACCAGTCTCTTTTGTAAACACAAAGTAACACAGAGGACCTTGTCTTGTGTTGTGCAGTGCAAATACAGACAAATATAAGAGTACATCTAATGAAAAGAAAGAAATAGTCTCTTGCCGGAGCACCCTAGTCTCTTGTGCAAAACGTTCTAGAACTGTACTCGTCTTGACTCGGTTGATGCTAATAATGCCGAGCCCATTGAGGCGTTCTTGCTCCATGGTAGCCCTCAGAAACGTTTTAATGAGCTTGAGCTTAGAGAAGCTCCTTTCAGCGGCAGCCCCAGCCACTGTAACAGGGAGAGTGGCAGAGAGAGATCCTCAGAGCAACCCACATATTTGGGTATATTTCTGACATCTTCTCATCATGCATGAAGGTTAAGAGTTCCATGTTGGTCATATTATTTTTTGGCAAAGGAGGGAAGGTGTCCATTTCATTTGCCAGTTCCACGCCATCAATGTCCTTGTGTTGTGTAATTTAAATTCAAAGTTACTAACTTTGAGTGTACAATTTGTTGAGATTGAAATTGAAACAATGGGCTGGCTTTGCTTACTGGCTAAAAGTAAACAAAACCATTTGCCCTCAGGGGGACAAATAAAGTTGGGCTCTTGGGAAATTATCAAATTAACTTATTTGACATTATATGCCCATATATTTACTCATTCTCAACTAAATAAGCTAGCTAATAGCAAGTCTGACAAGTGACAATGACAACACAACATGCAGTAGCAGCTAGCTTGTTGCTACTTGTTTAGCTCAAATAACTAGACAGTTTATTCATGATTCACTGTTTAGTAATCACATTCATACCTCTGTCTTTTTCCCGTTTTTCATCCAACTCTTTTTTTTTTCTTTCTTCCCTGATGACCAGAGGGTTGGTTTGGCCTCTTGGACATCACAACACCAACAAAAAAAACACCACGACGAGTGGACAACACAGTACTTTATTTGTTTATTTTCCCCATCAGTGCACCATGCCGTTTGCCGGCTGTAGGTTAGGCTGGGGGCGGGGGAGGGGGCATTCCACCAGCCACACCCCCCACCCCTGGCTGGCTGGCTTTAGTAGCAGGGGTGGGGGGGCAGGCAGCAGAGCAGAACAGCCACAGCAACAGCGTCAGCTCAGCTGTTTTGCTGCGCGCAGCGCTTGAAAGCGAAAGTATCTGTGACTGGGCTCTGCTGCCCCCGTCCCCTCCTGATGCCCCAGGCAATTGCCTGACTTGCCTGATGGGAGGGCCGGCCCTGGTTTGAATGGACAGGTATCAGTCAAAAGGGAGACATCGAAGAGGAAGGTTTGGTAGATCAACATATGGAATGGCTGAACAGGTCAGCTCCATATATGGAGATCTACAGGTTTGAGGTCAAGTTGCTGGCCGGCTCAATATGCAGATTGATCTAGGTGATGATCCAGTCTTCTCCATGTATGGCTCATCAAACCCTGGATGGGTTTGATGAGGTCAGTGTCGTGATCTTCATATATGGAGACGGCCATATGGAGCGTGTCACGAGGCGTGAGGGACTGACAGACTATGGTGGCTTGACGTGATGGACTGACAACCATATTAGAGGCGTGACGGACGGACTGACTGATGGACTGACTAACTGACCGGTTTTTGCAGGTTTTCATAGTAATCTGCGACCTATGGTCGCAATAGGCTATAGTCAAGAGAGACTCGGACCCATTTCGGAGACGGTAAGCCTGTTGCGTCATTTCCTGTGTTGCCCGTCTGCTGTCTGACAGCTTTGTTGTCAGCAGCACGAACGGGACAAACACCAAACATTATTGTATTGCGCTGCTGTGGTTTAGACACACACTGTCACTGTTAACTATCCTACTCTGTGGCGATCTTATCGCTACTCGGGCTGGTTGTTTGGCGGGGCGAGCGTCTCATTCTGTCGGCTCAGCCGGGCGATTGTGATGGCTTTCCGCCAACACCACCCCTTCCCTCCCGGCGGACTTTCCTCTCGCTCTAGCTCTCTCTCCTGCGCCGTATGCAATATGTATAGTTACAGCCCTGACGCCTTTGTTGCTTCGGACATGTGCATCAAATGCAGCTTGTTTGCGGTGCTGGAGGGGAGGCTCGGCGAGTTGGAGGCAATTCTGGCTAGCGGTGCAAACGTTAGCCTAGCTCACACACAACCACGGGGAGCCCACCACCATTCGCGGTTGACGGGGACGGGCATGCCGTCGCCGCTGACCGCGGGTGGTCGGGGCTCCCACAAACAGGACGGCTGGGCCAAGGTGGCTGCTACTGGTCGAAAGCGTGGAAGTAAACAAAAGCACACGGGACACCAACCACTTCACGTTTCAAACAGTTTTTCCCCACTCACTGTTATACCCGTTGAGTGTAACGGTGAGCCTTCAGTTCCACTTGATGGCCCGCAACGCAAGCAGCGGCGTGTCATTAAGAATACAACTCTGGTTATCGGTAGTTCTATAATGAGAAACGTGAATTTAAAGACTCCAGGAACCATAGTCAAATGCATCCCCGGGGCCAGAGCTGGCGACATCGAATCAAATCTGAAACTTATTGCTAAAAGTAAATGTAATCGCTATGATAGGATTGTAATTCACTGCGGGGGCAACGACACTCGACTTCGGAAATCTGAGATTACGAAGATAAATATTGAGTCAGTTTGCACATACGCAAAGACAATGTCGGACTCTGTAATTTTCTCTGGTCCCCTGCCAAACATGAGCAATGATGACATGTTTAGCCGTATGCGCCAACTCAACAACTGGTTGTCTAGGTGGTGTCCAGATAATAACGTGAGCTTTGTAAATCATTGGGAAACCTTTGAGGGGAATACTGGTCTGATAGAGAGAGACTGCATACATCCAACCTGGGACGGTGCAAAGCTCATCTCTAGAAATATGGACGATTTTATAGATAGATTATCATGACCACCCAGAGTTGGGACCAGGAAACAGAGTTGCAGTCCTACACAGCTCTCTGTGCTTCCTCCAGTGCAGCCGCCTACCCAACCTGTCCCACAAATCAGAACTATACAAACTATACAGTCTCTGTACAGGCTGAACAAACCATATAGGCTGCACAAACAAAAGCAAAAGGAAATAGGAGCTGTACATACAAACTTGATACAAATCAAGACCAATACAGTTGTACCACAAGACACAAATATCAAATGTGGATTTCTAAATATTAGATCTCTACGCAAAAAAGGAACATTAGTCAATGAAATTATATCAGACAATTGTCTTGATATATTTTTTCTGACTGAAACTTGGCTAGGTGAGCAAGAATATGTTAGCTTAAATACAGCCACCCCACCAAGTCACACCAATGCACATATACCTAGAGACAATGGGAAAACTGGAGGTGGAGTGGCTGCTATCTTCAATACAGGCCTAGCAATTAGTCTTAGAGCTAGAGCTACATACAAATCATTTGAAAGCTTGATTCTCAACCTTTCACACACAAGCTGGAAATCAATACAGCCGCTGATAGTCATTACAGTGTACCGCCCCCCCGGCGCTTACACACAATTTTTATCAGAGTTTTCAGAATTTCTATCAAGTCTAGTTCTCGAGTCTAATAAAATCATCATAATTGGTGATTTCAATATTCACGCGGACATAGGAACTGATAGCTTGAATAGAGCGTTCATCTCATTGATTGATTCAATCGGTTTCTCTCAATGTGTAGACAAACCTACACACATTCACAACCATACCCTTGACCTCATTCTGGTCTATGGTATTGCAATAGAGCACCTCACAGTTTTTCCAGAAAACCGTGATCTCTCTGATCATTATCTGATCACCTTCGATTTTACATTGATCGATTATACACCACTGGACAAAAATGTCCTTGGCAGAAGTATATCCGAGAGCGCTGTAAGCAAATTCAAGGAAATGGTTCCATCAGCCATCAACTCTGTATATTTCAACAAAATAGAGGACCTTCACACATATAGTTCTCATCAACTCGATCAACTTGTTGATAGTGTCACATGCTCATTTCAAACTACGCTAGACTCTGTTGCTCCCCTGAAAAGGAAGGTAATAAAGCAACAAAGGCTAGCCCCATGGTACAACTCGGAAACTAGAAACCTCAAGCGAACGTCTCGCAAACTCGAAAAGAAATGGCGTTCAACCAAACAGAAAGAATCATGTATAGACTGGCAGAATAGCCTCAAAATATACAAAAAGGCTCTCGACACGGCCAGAGCCACTTATTATTCATCCCTAATAGAGGGAAACAAAAGTAACCCAAAGTTTCTTTTTGATACTTTGGCAAAACTGACAAAAAGCCGTGATTCCACGGACCCACGGATTCCTACGACTCTCAATAGTAGCGATTTCATGAGGTTCTTCAATGGCAAAATAGAAACTATCAGAGATCAAATTGATCTACAACTACTCTCGGCTCCCACTGGACTGCCACCAAATATGGTGGTCTCAGAGGTGGCCGCAGACCCAAATATATATATGGATAGTCTCTCTCCAATCGAGCTCTCTGAGTTCACTTCAATGATATCTTCTTCAAAATCAACGACATGTACCCTGGATCCAGTTCCGACTAGATTACTCAAAGAGGTCCTGCCTCCGGTTGGTACATGCCTACTCAATATGATCAATATGTCTTTGGTGACAGGCTACGTGCCACAATCTTTCAAGGTAGCGGTAATCAAACCTCTACTCAAAAAGCCTACTCTTGATGCAGGCATTCTAGCTAGCTATAGACCTATATCGAACCTTCCGTTTCTCTCCAAAATTCTCGAGAAAGCGGTCGCCAAACAGTTGTGTGACTTTCTACAAAACAACAATATATTAGAAGGCTTTCAGTCGGGCTTCAGAGCTAACCATAGCACTGAGACGGCCCTGCTGAGAGTTACAAATGACCTCCTGACTGCAGCAGATAATAACCTCCTCTCCGTACTGGTGTTGCTGGACCTTAGTGCTGCATTCGACACTGTTGACCACCACATTCTGCTACAGAGACTGGAACATCTGGTTGGCATCAGGGGTGCCGCACTGAAATGGTTCGAGTCCTATCTGTCTGATCGTTTTCAGTTTGTAGAGGTCAATAATGGCTCCTCTACACGTGAAAAGGTCAAATACGGAGTCCCACAAGGCTCTGTGCTTGGACCAATACTCTTCTCTTTATATATGCTCCCTCTGGGCAACATCATCAGGGAACACTCCATAGATTTTCATTGTTACGCAGACGACACTCAACTATATCTATCGATGAAACCGAACGAAACGGACCAACTAGTCAAACTTCAAGCATGTCTTAAAGACATAAAGAGTTGGATGGCAGGTAATTACCTACTCCTCAACTCTAACAAAACGGAAGTTATCGTGATCGGCCCTAAGCCCCTGAGAGACAAGTTGGTCGATGGGAACTTTTCTCTAGATGGCATTACTTTGGCCTCCAAGGCCACTGTGAGGAATCTGGGGGTTACCTTTGATCAAGACCTGTCTTTCAAATCTCATATCAAACAAATCTCAAAGAATGCTTTCTTTCACCTGCGAAATATTGCAAAGGTCAGGCACATCCTGTCCAAAAATGACGCAGAAAAACTTGTCCACGCCTTCGTCACCTCAAGGCTGGACTACTGCAATTCGCTATTATCAGGCTGCCCAGGCAAGTCTCTGAAAAGCCTACAGTTAGTTCAAAATGCTGCGGCGCGTGTGTTGACAGGTACCAGAAGAAGAGACCATATCACTCCTTCACTGGCCTCCCTACACTGGCTCCCGGTCAAATACAGAATAGAGTTCAAAGTTCTTCTTCTCACTTACAAAGCCCTCAATGGTCAGGCACCACAATATCTCAAGGATCTCATTGATCCCTACAAACCAAATAGAACAGCAGTGCGTTTGCAATATGCAAACATGCTTACTGTTCCAAAAATATCAAAAGTTACAATAGGAGGCAGGGCGTTTAGGTCCCAGGCACCGCAGCTGTGGAACCTTCTCCCGGCTTCGGTCCGTGGGGCTGACACGCTCTGCACATTCAAGACAAGGTTGAAAACCTTTCTCTACGACAAAGCCTATGGCCAGACTTGTCTCCGGGTCTAGCTGGATACCATGGTCGTACATTGTTGTGTGGGTTTGTCTCCCAGCAGTACTTGTAATATACACTATATAGGCTCCAGTAAGGCCTGCCACTAATCCAGCATCCGGGGAATCTCTCCCCGGAGTCTCTTTTCGTCCTCCCCGTCGCAGTTCTGTGGACCTCTAATATTAACCCCCAACTGACTGCCGAGTGTGACCGTGGATCAGGCCTCTTCATGGAGCCCACCAGAAGTGTGACCTGGACCCGGCCTCACAGAGCTCGACCTGGACCAGATGTGGACCAGACCCCTCCACGGAGCCCACCTGCCTATTCTCTGTCTTTTCTCTCTGTCTATCTCTCTCTCTCTCCCTCACAAAACGACCATGGTCGTACATTGTTGTGTGGGTTTGTCTCCCAGCAGTACTTGTAATATACACTATATAGGCTCCAGTAAGGCCTGCCACTAATCCAGCATCCGGGGAATCTCTCCCCGGAGTCTCTTTTCGTCCTCCCCGTCGCAGTTCTGTGGACCTCTAATATTAACCCCCAACTGACTGCCGAGTGTGACCGTGGATCAGGCCTCTTCATGGAGCCCACCAGAAGTGTGACCTGGACCCGGCCTCACAGAGCTCGACCTGGACCAGATGTGGACCAGACCCCTCCACGGAGCCCACCTGCCTATTCTCTGTCTTTTCTCTCTGTCTATCTCTCTCTCTCTCCCTCTACCCCCCCCCCCCCCCCCCCCCCCCGACACGGTCGAGGCAGATGGCCGCCCACCCTAGAGTCGGGTTCTGCCTGACGTTTCTTCCTAAAGGGGAGTTTTTCGTTACCATTGTCGCAATGTTGCTTGCTCTGGGTGGATCTTTGTTGGTTGTAAAGTGTCTTGAGACAACTTGTTGTGATTTGACACTATAATAAAATTGAATTGAATTGAATTGACTGTGTAACACATTGTATCTGAGAACACCTAAAAGCTTTATCTTCATTCCTTCATAAAGCAGGCTGCAGCAATTGACATTATTTTTCAAATGAGTCAAAATACCAATTGTTTCATGAACAAGGCTTCAAGTTCAGTTGTGTGAATTGAATATGAAGGACCCAAATGGAAGTTAAACCATAGGCTTTTCTTGGGTTTAAATACTCTTTAGACCTTGTTTGCTTTTCTGTGCTTTTTTTCTGCAAACTGTTAATAAAGTATTCAATCAATCAATAAAAAGTGTGGATATAGCTGTCTCAATGTTTTATTATGTTGTACTTGTGCCAATGGTGGAAAGTATAGGGCCTAAGTACATTTACTCAAGTGTTGTAGGTCAGTGGTTCCCAAAGTGGAGTCCGGGGATCCCCAGGACCCCCAAGGGATATTTCACTTTCAAAAAAACTTTTGGTCATTTTATCGTCTACTCAAGCTTATGTGAACACCCCAGACAGCTACAATGGGTTTGTATAGGAAGGGGCGGCTAAAAATCTAAATACTGAATCAAGCAACTTAAACAGTGTTTGGGGTGTTCACATAAGCCTGAGTAGACAATTTCACTTTTCGATTTCACTTTAAAAAACAAAAGTTGTTTTTGAAAGTGAAATATCCCTTTAAGTACAGTTTTGAGGTACTTTTACTTTACTGGAGTATTTCCAATTTTCAATATTTGTACTGTATTGTATTGTAATATTTGTCCATTACATCTCAGGGGCAAACACTGTACTTTTTACTCCACTAGTTGAAAATAGCATGTTGCATTGTGGGCTTGTACGGTAGATCTGCTATTTTCAAAAGATTTGTATGCATTTTGAAAACTTGTGAAATGGAACATTCTGTACAATGAATACTTTTACCGTTGGTACTTTAAGTACATTGTTATGGCAATACCATTGTACTTTTACTCAAGTAAATCTTGAATTCCGGACGTTTACTTTGTAACCGAGTGTTTCTACATTGCAGTAGAACAAAATAAAAATGTAACCATGACACGGAGCAGACAGAAAACTTTAATTAAACCAGTAGTACAGCACAACAAATATCAGTTTTTAAAAAAGAACTCTGTAAAGAAAATACCCTACATGGCTGATACATATGTAACACAGACCTTTATTTCTAAAGAATGATTATGAACAACTTTGTAAAGATGGTATTTCTATCTTTCTTCTTCGTTTAGAAAAATACACCATATGATTTTAAATAATAACACGTCAACAAAAAATATCTTAGTTTACCTATCATAGGTAATAACATAAATAAAGTACGGTCAGCTCACTTGTATAACTGTACATCTGTCAAAGTCTAGTGTGGAAGGTTTCAGTTCGGATATAGACCTACATACATATTACCATTTAATAGTTCAACTATAATAACATTAAAAACATGAGTTAGTTTCACTTTCATGCCAGCAATTTTTTGGCACAGAACATGCCAAAAAGAAAGACATGATAAATACTTCTAGACTAAAAGTCTTCATGTTTTACTACTAGTCTTAGAAAAGGATTTCCCTTATCAAAGAATATACACAAATACGTGTGGGATGTTGTCTAGTTCAATGTATCTTATAATACATACATTTAAAATCAACTGTCTTTCTTGTCATTTGACAGTGTACAAGTACACTGTATACAAGTTGACATGCAAAATAGCTTTACGTTATCATTTTGCAAACAAAACAGTGTGATCTGCTGAGCTAACTGTGAAATTCCAAAATAAAAACATGATTCACAATTCACATGAAGAATTAAAGACCATCCACCACAGCAGACAATGCTACAAAATGCTTTTCATAAATTAGAATACCACGTATAACGAATAAAAAACGAAGCAAATTAACAGCACATTTTTGCTCAAGTAGACCAGTTCATTTGAAATAATAATAATGATGATAGGATCACTCATAAGTCAACATCAATGTGACAGAAATACATGTAATGTTACAATGTGATCAAATGTCAATACCAGAGTATGATTCGATGTCATCAAATCCCTTGGAAGAGCAGAGCTAACACAAGTCAACAATGGCATCAAGTGGCATCCGATCCCTTATCATCATCATCAGTCCACCATGTTATCCACACATATTTTGGCCCATTTGCAATCTCTTTTAGTTTTAGGGTCAATGTTCCATGTACATTTTCATAGAAAGCAAACTGGAAAATTATAATGTTGGTATTTTTCAAATCCCATACTATTGCCTCAAAACACTGCACAAGTGTTATCAGTATTCAGTATAGGATACTCATTGACATTTACCGCAAACAATCATTTTCATCTTTGTCACTTACCACAAATTACTACTCAAGTAACTTTCTGCTGTTTGGCAGAATAGCCATTGGCACTGTGATGAACAGTCAAATCAGCCAATTAAAAATGATCAACGTACAACAGGATATGCTGAAAGGCCAAAGTACAGAATCTTCTTAACGCCCATCCAACTCAGCTTGATACCTGAGACATCCAGTAGATTCCAAGTAGAAGACACATCTTTGTGTGAGTGTGAGTGTGAGTGTGAGTGTGTGTGTGTGTGTGTGTGTGTGTGTGTGTGTTCATTGTATTTTTACTCTCTCTACAAATTTAAATAAACAACTTTCTTTGCGTAATTTATCGTATCCATTTCTCCTCCATGGCACCCGGCAACCATCACAGAATAAACCACCTGGTTTTAACTGTTGCTAACTATATGCAATTGTCCATTCTAGCATTACTAATTGTCTATAGCAGTTGGATCAGTGACTATCTGGTGACTACTGACTAGTTGATTAGGGCAGTGATTCTCAACCTTATCACCCCCCAAAATAATCATAATTGAACTGGCAGTGGGGACGCTCTAAAATAATCATATTTGAACTGGGGACCCCCTACCCCGACAAGCACTTTAGAATGTAGGAGTTGAGGCATTACACTTTGTTTTGTGAGCTTGTAGATCTATTGTCTTTATCTATAATCATTCTTCTTCTTGAATCTTATTATTTGCCAATTTGGCCAATGTTGTGACTTGTTTTAATAGTTTGTTCATTACTTTCTTTTCTTTCTTTCTTTTAGGTATTTAAAAATCTTGTGGCACAGGTTGAGAACCACTGGGTTAGGAGGCTGAATGAGTTGTGATGATGGCCTAATGTCAGTCATCTACTCACTGTACAAAATATAAGGTGAAAGGTCAAACGATGGCTACTTTTGACGGGTTTGGTGGGATTAGTCCAGCTGTACTGTAGTAAATAAACAGGTGACCATGCTTGCAGTTAAGTTTTAACATGTTTAAAACAACCAGACTGTTCCCAATATTTATACAGTCGATACATGTACATACATACATACATACATACATACATACTTTTTCACTCAGAAGAATGCATGTTGTTCTGTACAGCAAGATCCAGCCTGTGGATATATTAAGTCTGCCACGTTTTGATTTCTGTAAACAAACAAATTACAAATGCAAGTTCAAGGCAGACCAGCTGCGATTGTGTGGCAGGGAGTGATGGGAGTCAAAGCCATTGATGCCTTAATTAAATGCATCTGAACTCATGCAGTATTTTACTCATTTTGTCTGACCAAACTTCCTCTCACATTTTTTACTTGTTAAAATGTTAAATAAAATGTCCTGCTGACATATTACAATGTAACAATTGATCTTAAATCTAGTTGCATTACCGAGATTATGACCTTGTTTTCTAAATGTTAAAAACGTGTGAGAGAGAAAGATAGTTGGTGTGTGAGAGGTTGTACAAATCACGTGTACAACAAAATGAAGTTCCATGCTAGAACGAATGACTTCTATAGCATGGCAAGTAGGCAACTTAAGACCACCAGCTTTCTGAACAGCTTCCACTCAGCTACCATCAACGCCTGAATGCCATCTGTCACCAGGTACTGTCACACGTAACACTTTCTTTGACCTACTGTTTTCCTATATTCGATTGCCTCCATCATGTGGATTGTTCCCCTATGATAATTACTTTTCCTCCTGGTTCTACAATTAGACATTTTGCCTTGTGAATATCTTCTTTTGTGGACCTGCCATTATGCGACTACCTTTTGCACCTTATTGCACATACCATTAGCAATTCTGAAATGTGGACCTACCTACCTACCACATTGCCACTCTTTTGCACCTTGTCTAACCTCTGCTAACACCTGTAAATCTGCGATGTGACAAATAAAAACAGATCTGCTTCTGTATGACCTGCGGTTGATCACAGAAAGTACCTTTTCTTGGATCCTGGAGTCAGACAAATTATGTGACACAAAACTGTTAAGTAAGCCATCATTAGTAGATTACTATGTTGTGTGACCACATCCACAATATCAAACACCCTACTCTTTGTTTCCCTTTACATCCACTTTCATTGTACGTCATTTTGTCTACATCCTATCCCATCATCTTTTTTCCATGCCTTTGATCAATACTCTTTCACCAAATGAGCCATTAAAACATTCCTTGTGTCCATAAAAGTCATTCCATTCTAAACCACAACCCAACCCAGTTGGTAGTTACTCTTGAACAAAAAGTTCCAAGATGATCAATAGCACATCAACAAATGCACATTCCACGATTCAAACAGAGCTCACTTGCAGTACATGTTGAGTGCCTCAGTCACACATCCTCCATTCAGCAAATGTTGGACAAATGCCGATATCCCGGAACAGTTTATTTAAAAAAAAACAAGTGTGGCAATCTACTATACAATGACTACTATCCTCGGCCAGTGACAATGCAAAGGTGGTGAGGATGGAAAACACAGTCCATCTTCAGGGCCATCTTCCGTTTTCCGCCTATGTTATCTCCTCAATCTCTGTGACCCTTCCATAAGATCACACCTCTCTCTGTGAAGCCACAGTGCCTGCATGTGGCTAACAGCAGCCTGCGTTCATGTGTTCCAGAGAGACTTCTACGGGTCTCCAAACGGAGGCTTCAAACAGCGGAGGACCTCCCCCAGAGAGGAGAGCTTCTTGGTTCGAGTCCCCATGGGCCTTTTGGAAGTCTGGGTCTGGCCCTCACCACCGTGACCAAGTCAGCTGTCCTGTAAGACAAGAGAGGTGGAAGTCAGCAAATGAACGATCTTCTTTTTCATCAGTGTTCACTGTTCATTTCGTTGACTAAAACTATGACTAAACATGTTCATCGACTACCTTTTTCCGCGCACACATGCATGCACACGCATACATGCACACACATACATGCACACGCATACACACAGTTCATTTGGGTACATTGCGGAGGCATAGCGGAGAAGGGATGAATGAATGAATGAATGAATTATCTGACGTTTACCCTCATTCAACCACATCTATCCACGGTAACGTCACATCTTTGCGTTGTGTAAAATATGCCCTCTCCGTCTCCAACTGTGTTTACTCCTCATGCTTCTCACGTTTCATTTCCTTTATTTGATGCGATTGCATTCACACCTGCAGTGAATCGAAGTCAGGTGCGCTTTGAAGTGAAGCGAAACCCCCGTTTTTTTATGAACCAGAATGCGATTGCTTTATCCGCATCAGACTTCGATTGAGCCTTCTCACCTGCCAAACGAAGCGCACTTTCCGACAATATGCAGAAGGAATCGTTTTAATCGCAGTAAAGCATTCTGGTGTGAATGCAACCTAAGACATTTTATGATTGTTTGTGTTGTAGATCGGCTATTTTAAGTATAAATCAGGCATTATGAGCAGTTATTACATTATGAGTTGCTACACGCCATCAAGGCCTGCCAAAATGCATTTTGGTTGACTAAATCAACTGTAGATTTAGTCTACAAAATCCTATGATATTTAGTCAACTAAAACTAGACAAAAATGTAACTAAAACTAAATGGAATTGTATTAAAAAGACTATGACGATGACTTAACACCGCTTTTCATACAGTACCAGTCGCAACAGTGGGGCTGCGGCTGGTGACAGTGTCACAACTGTGCAAGAACAGATATAAATGTCTTATGTTGCAGAAAGGTCAGGGGACAAATCAACTGGTTTGAAAAAAAAATAAAAAGAAAGAAAAGTCAGACAGGAACACACCAATTGTGCATATGCACTTTGTGTACCGGTACATCCTGCTACCCTAATAGACAGGGGGTACATGAGCACATGGCCGATCATTCGTGCTCTATCTCCGACCAAACCACACTTCCACCACACATCTCTCTATGCAAAATAAAACCTGCACACTCCCACAAAACATATAGACTACATTGCATTCGCCAAAAATGTCTTATTTACTGTTTAAATATTACTTTTCTGACCTAATAGACAGGGGGTACATGAGCACATGGCCGTTCATTCGTGCTCTATCTCCGACCAAACCACACTTCCACCACACATCTCTCTATGCAAAATAAAACCTGCACACTCCCACAAAACATATAGACTACATTGCATTCGCCAAAAATGTCTTATTTACTGTTTAAATATTACTTTTCTGAAACACGCTATTCTTGCTCAACCTCAACAGCCTACGTCAAAATCGTCATGTTGGCGTCTACTACGCCAACTACGTTCACTTCATGGGGCCAGTCCTTCACAGTGACACACACGTTAGATCAACCACGCGACCGGGATGGTTTCTACCCCTCAATGTCGTGCCTACTCTACACTGCCATCCGAAGGCCCCTCCCCCTTTCACTGCTCCTGTGTCGCCAACTACGTTCACTTAATGGGGCCAGTCCTTCACAGTGACACACGCGTTAGATGAACCACGCGACCGGGATGGTTTCTATCCCCTCAATGTCGTGCCTACTCTACACTGCCATCCCAAGTCCCCTCCCCTTTCACTGCTCCTGTGTGTGACCTGTGAACTACTCTCTGACTGCACTGTAGGCTACTCACTCCACCAACAAAATATACTCTGCCATCACCCCCCCAAAAACACAATATGCCACGAAGAAAACGCAGCGCACTTTCTCAATACACGTGTGCCTCCAAACATTTGCGAGCCAGTCGCGCAAAACAAACCCAAACAGGTAAATCACACAGCATGTTGCATCCTTCTCAATGTTGCTTGCTTAATCTTTCGTTTGATTTATCCATACATCGCCCTGTGTGTGTGTCGCGAACCGAAACAGGTAATCACACAGCATGTTGCATGCTTCTCAATGTTGCGTGCTTAATCATTTCATTTATCCATACATCGCAATTGCGCGTGTGCGAGCATGTTGCATGCTTCTCAATGTTGCCTGCTTAATCATTTCATTTATCCATACATCGCAATTGCGCGTGTGCGCTGAACCTGCACACTCATGCACTATCCATTCCATGCACATTATTAGTCGCCTATATTTACTACAGTAGACTATGCCTACACGCTGGCCCCAGTGTGTGTGTGTGTGTGTGTGTGTGTGCCCCTCCACCCTCCCCCATGGCGCTGGCGCTGTGGAATGTCCATCTAAAAAGGAACAGTGAACCTCACGACGGCCATTTACACAAAGCACGCCAATTGTTGCAGCCTACACAGATCTATTCAGGCCCATTCAATTAATCAATCACTACATTAGTTGACTGTTCAATCTATCATCTTTTGTTTTACTGCCCATTATATGAAGCATTAACACATTTTGTAAAATGACAACCATCTGTGCAGACTTTTTCTGGTTGGAGGACTATGAAAAACTGGAATTATGTTTTAGGAAAGGTACTTTTGCTTTGGCAGACTTTTTATGCAGGGCGTGGGAAATAAGGCAGAATGTTTTGTTTGTGTAAAAAAAAAAAAAGGGAATATCAACAAAACATATCTGTTTATTGTACACAATGCAATATTGAATGCAATGATATGGTGTGTCCTGTAAGCCCATGTGGGCTGGGCGCCTTTGGTGCATGACACAAAAATAAAGAAATCTATCTATCTATCTATTCAGGCCCATTCAATTAATCTATCACTACATTAGTTGCCTGTTCAAAACTAAACTACACTTTATGAAATCATTGTTGCAGCCTACACACATATATTCAGGCCCATTCAGAACACATTTCCCAAATCTCAGTGATTTATCCACACATCGCTCTGTGTGTGTGTGTGTGTGTGTGTGTGTGTGTGTGTGTGTGTGTGTGTGTGTGGGCGTGTGTGTGTGTCGCGTCGCCCTCCAGCTGCAATTGCGAGTGTGCGCTGTGTGCAGGGCACACTACTGAGTTTAAAAACACAGCTGAAACATGAAGTGGAGTCTGTCAACTCCCGCAATTTTCTTCTTCCCATATTGCGCTGCAACGACACTGGGATGAGCCCCCCGAAGGGGGGCGAAATTCTAGTTATTGTAATTTGAAAGTTTCACAGATAATATTTCACCACTATTGATTGCGCAATAGAGCGTCGCAGTCCCTCCCCCTTTCAGAACAATGAGTGGCCCAGGAAATTAATCCCAATGCATTTTTCCCATAGGCGTTTCTTATTTTTTTTATTTAAAGACCTTTTAAGCGTCGTACGAAGCCAACTCTTGTCGTGACAAATCATGACAACAAATAAAAAAATTCGGGCCAAACAAAGAATTAGAAAGTAGAAAAAAACGGCAGGTTACAACACTTTTTTTTGTTGTTTTTCTTCTTTGTAATTATAATAATGCTCTATAATAATGTGTGATAATAATGGCTTAAAAAAATAAGAAAAAAAGAGCAATAAGCTCAACATACTATATATTATATAAATATAATAACATAATATAATATTACAAAATAATGTAATATATCGGTATCGAACAATTTGCATATTATCGGATATCGACATCTGCCTAAATTTCAAGATTGTGCATCATTTGAATTTATAGCTAACAAAATCACTAACATCTTAATGTATAGCACATAATATGAAAGCTGTCTATGTAATAAAAGTATTAATAACTTCTGAACAGTTTCTGATGGAGAAAAAGAGAAAAGGCTACCAACCTTCCCTCGGTGTGTTGTATTCCCATTCTGTACGATGCCTACCGGTCCCTCCGTCTGTTCCTGGGAGTCCCTCCTGCCGCGGACCGGCACACCCTGCTGCTTCCCGGTCTCGTGGTTCTCCCAGCGGGCAAAGCCTTTGTTCTTGGAGGCCTTCCGGTGGGGTCGATACCGCATCTTGGGAAAGGTATGGGAGCCGCTGTCCGTAGACCCCCAGCTGTGCTGCTGCTCGGACCACAGGGGAGACTCGGTCTGCGTGGCCTGGCTCGTGGTGGCCCGTTGCAGGCGCACAGATATCCGCTGGGCCGAGCCCGTCATCAGGGTGATGGACTGGCCGTCCCGCGTGGGTATACCCACGGGTGCCACCGGCGGGAACTCAAATACGTCGTCCTCATCTGGCAGGAGAAAGGAAAACGGAAATATAATTTGTGGATTAACAACGTGGGGTTTTTTTTTTTGGGGGGGGGGGGATTTCAGTTTTTATTTGGTTGCCATTAGTGGGCGATGATAAAAAGAAGGGATGGCAATGCATGAAATTATGTCACACTGTCATACTCATAAGAGTGCAAGTGATGTGCCTTATTGTGCCGTTTACAAATGTATAGATTAAGGAACCAAAATCCATTACATCACTGTGTGTGTCTGTTTAATTCAAAAGCTCACACAAATCGTTCACATGCACCCTGGCTGACAATCCATCTTATTTAGTTTATTCTATTCCTACAGGCTGTATACTTACATTCTAGTCGTTTTAGGCATGCCATTTTTATACAATTTTCCATCATGAAATGTACATATTATGTTACCTTTTACATTCTCTCAAAATGTAACCCAATTAGTATTATTATACTTTGTTATTTAACTTAATGTGCACAACTTAATTAATTTGGTTATCTTACGAGTTACACATTTTTGCAACTTTGGTTATGTTCTACCATTGCGAGCGTAAACTGTGCTAAGCAGTGTTTACACGTCACCATTAAGGTATCACCTCAGCCTACTTGGAACCCCGACGGGGCCGGAGCCACCGAAACAGTACCAGGGACCAGGTACTTTGGCCTAATGGAAGAGCAAAGAAGGAGGGTAGAGCTGTGGCGAGACGAACTGATACTATGCGAAGGGAAAGCAACATAAGTGATTTACGGTATACATATCAGTCAGTGGTTCTCAATCTTTTCAGGCCGTGACCCCCCAGAATAATCATGTTTAAACTGGGGACCCACGCCCCCACCCTGACAAGTACATGGAATTGTAGGAGTTGAGGCATTACATTTTGTTTGACTCGGTTCCACAGATACATATTGTGAAAATAGCATGGCATTCTTCACACATTTCTTTTTATTTGAAAAAGTTGGGAAAGGGGTTTTATAGTATCTATTTTTGTAGGGATTAGAAAGGTCTTGAAAGTTAAAAAAAAATCCCTTCACTGTCGTCTGGGGACGACAGACAATTAATAATGTGGGGACCCCACTGGGGGTCACGACCCACAGGTTGAGAACCACCAGATTTATATTATGATTTATAATGTATATAAACATGTATATACACACCTTTACAGCTGGGCAATGCAGGACTACTGGGCAACGAGCAGTGGGTGAGAACTCCTTGGGAGACACTTCCTAACGAGGTGGAGTGGAGCAGCTTCCGACAGGCCAGCACCAACAGCTCCCGGCACTGTTTATGGCAGTTCACTCCACAGTCTGCAATGCAAGTTAAAGATAAGCCAACTAGCACATTTTCCAATAATGTCATTGCTGTACAGTAGATTAGCATGAAGACCAATTAACAATGACCTGATTTTGGTAGAAGATCTACAAGCTCAGTGCGATGCGTTGTGAGCTTGCGGATAATTATTTTCCGGCAGACTTGTCACATGACTTACTGTAGTATAAATCAGGCTTTAGCAACTATAGTTCAGTGTATACTGGTAGTTGTTGTATGAACCGGCCATTAACAATCAATTGCTTCTATATACGTTTTGTCTTGGACATTTGGTCCGTTTCAGCAAAAGCAGTCCATCAAAAGCATACCTTTGCACTTGTAGCCCTGTTTGATGATTCCCCAGAGCTGCAGGAGCAGGTCCAATGTGTGGTGGGGGGAGGGGTGAGGGGTGGGGTGGGAACGGTTGGTAAAACAAAAGAATGTTACAATATGAAATGGAGGAAGTATGTTCACACTACAAATTTGTGGGCAGGCCACTGGGCCATAAACAGGATACACTCCCTCACAACACCCTTCCTGTAACCTTATGATAACGTGCAACAGTGTGTGGTGTGTGTGTGTGTGTGTGTGTGTGTGTGTGTGTGTGTGTGTGTGTGTGTGTGTGTGTGTGTGTGTGTGTGTGTCGTATGGGGTTGTATGCGTTTGTGAGAACAAGAACAAGTCATTTCCATTGCTGATGCAGCCCAAATAATCACTATTCCATAATGATACAGCCATCTGAGCAATCTACCAGCTAGATGTGTCGGGTAGATTGAATCAGCTTTATCTGAAAATAGCCTGTATGAATAATGTGTCAGGGAAGCAGTGAACAAAGTTGGACTAACTCAGATCTATCTGACTTATTTATCAACATACAGTGTAATCTGACCAGTGGTCCTCCACTTTTTAATGTCAAGGACCCTCAAATAGATATGCATTCTCAGCCAGGGAGTCATAAGAGAAGATTTGTCAAAATGTGTCGGCATAAATAAAATAGGGCGTAAGGGTTTAAACTGTTCATAATTTTAGTGGGGACCCCCTTGAACCCCTCAAGGATCCCAGGGGTACCTGGATCCCAGTTTGAGTGACCTAGACCTACAGGACAATAACTATGGACAGGTGTTCCTGGTGGCAAGTGGAGGACACTGATTCCTAGACAAACAAGTAGCCCACTTGCCTAAGACAACTTAATGAAGCCTTAACTGGGAGCTTTACAAAGTTACAGTGTGCACTGCAGACTTCTATTTCTTATATTACTAAAACAACTGACTATTAAAGCAACAACCCATTAAGACCTGAGGTGGATTCCACAAAAGTCTTTGTTTTCTGAAAAACCCTGGTTGCTCTATGCGTTAGTCTTATATGTAATGCCATTGCCGTGATTTCAAACGATATTTGCTTGGTGGGTAGATCTTGTTGAGCTTGTCATTTTGAAAGTAGATCTCAAGTCAAAAAAGTGTGGGCACCTCTGCTCTATATCGTTGCTGGGCAGAAACCTCTCATCTCCTCCATATTTTAACTTTCTGTGTTTTCGCGTGAATGAATGCCCTACTTGAGCATACTACAGCGACACACCAACACATCACAAGTGGTAGGTCTGGCCCGGGCTGGCCTAGCGGTCCGGACACCTAAACTGGTAATCCAGCCTGACAGTGTGTTGCGGGTTCGAGTCCCGATCCCGACGACGTTTGCTGCATGTCTTCCCCTCCATCTCTCTCCCCGTTTCCTGACAACTTACTATACATCTATCAACAAAGGCAAAAAGCCCCCCAAAAATATCTAAGTGGCAGATCTACGCAACGCATGTTGAGCTTGTAGATCTGATACTTTTGCTACTTTGAATTTGAATCCAGAAAGTAACAGTTTTGAACATATGAGGTTTCCACCCGACAAGAGATGCTAAAATCCAAAATAACACAGATGCTTTTCCGGGATGAATATGTTAATGGCAATGCTAGAGACAGAGATTTGGAGAGGGCTGTTGTACACATTGAATAGATCATGCATGTTGACAACATAATATTGATATTGATTGATATTTCACTGGAATTTGGAGTTTGTCTTCTATTCAGCACGCACACCATGGTTGAGTCACTTTCAATTGGAGTAGTAGATCAACACATGGACACTTCTTCAGAAACTTACAAATCCAGCACAGTGTTCACAGAAGGTAGGCTTCAGGTATGTCATCTCCTGGAAACTGTGGATGAAGCCAGGGCCCATCTTACACTGGAGCAACGGGTTGGCACGCAGAAAATATGCCATCATCTCATCCTTACTGATCAATCCATCTCTGAGAGAGAGAGAGAGAGAGAGAGAGAGAGAGAGAGAGAGAGAGAGAGAAATATACACAAGTCCAAGTCTGACTCCTGTCTCCTGGCATGTCCCTTCTGTCTGACCTTGTCTTTCTACACTCTACTAGTCAATGAAGAAATAAGAGTAACAGCAACAGGTGCTTTCCAATGCTTCATTAAACCACTAGGGTGCAGTGTTTTAAAGCAGAAGACATATCTGCCTTCAACTTGAAGTAAAATTGTATGCACATTTCCACCATCTTCATGTCAAAGCCACAGAATGCCAAATCCAAATTCTCCCAGAACTAGTATTAGTATTTACGGTATTTGGCCACTCATACAGACATGATCGTAGCATTCTTCTAAATTAAATTGATGCTTAAATGGATCTTGGGCTCTGATTATATTGTCATGGGACAGATGGTTACTTATTTATATGGAGTCGCCAGCTCACCGCCCTGGCTGCTCCCCAAACAAAAGCCATGTGCTGGGAGGCAAGCCAGGGCTAGAAGTCTCATCAGTGTCAGCACAGCTGATGAGAAGAGGGAGGAGGAACCAACCAGAGGCCTCTCCCTCCATCCCCCCTTCAGAGTGAGACACTGGTGATTTGGTCTTCACTCCAAGATGATAGTAATGTTGAACCTTTTATCAAACAGGAAACTGTGGTGGTTCCATCATCTCAGAACCATGGCACCGACGGGACTATTTATGAACGCATTTCATCATAATGGGGATTTGTATTTACTGTATGGAAGATAGATTTGCACTGTCACTCTCAACATGGAGAATGAGTATATTATAATAAGTATAATAAACCTTTAGGTGGGGATAGTTAGTTTAACTATTTGGGCATAATGTGAGAATGTTGGTCTGATATTGTCTAAAAACAAAAACAAAAATTATAATAATCATATATCATCATAATCATGTTCTCCAAATTATTTCACAGGCTATTCACGGATATTATTCCTGGGGGCTAGTCTTGGCCCACGGGCCACCTGTTGCCTACCCCTGACACACAGGCTTTACTGTCCTCCAGGTCTGGGTCTCCTTGTACTCCTGAGTGATCAGTGAGGCTTCCCTAGACTGGCCACAGGCCTTTTTCCCCCGCTTACAACCATATTTTGCACATAGGCTCAAGGTGGGATTGGAATATTTTCCGTAGCTGAACCAAATCAGACAGAGAGAGAGGATGGAGTGGTGCTTGCGTGCGTGCGTGTGTGAAAGGAAGGAAGGAGAACAGAACCATCTAGGTAACTTAAATGTGTGAAAAGCAAGCTAAATGTGTGAAGGTCTGTGAAGAAATGTGTTATAGTGCAGTTAGAAGATGTGTTTGCATGAGGGCTTATGTGATATTTGATGGAGTCATGAAAGACCACTCCCTCTATGATATTCCTTGGCCAGAAAAGACTATCTGGAGAGAAGGAGAGAAACACAAAAGAAAGACTAGATACAGGAATAAGAGAGCAAGTGAGAGCAAGAAACCCTTCTCTTGCTGTCTCTTTGTGGATCTTTGTACTGAGCACCATTGAAACTTGAATGTTATGCATAGTTTATACCCCATGCACGCGACATATCTGTGTCGTTTTAGATTTGGGCTATATATATAACTACATCTCCTACCTATCATAATGTATTTAAGTTCCGGACTATATTAAAGTCACATAAAAATGTATAAAAATGTCAGGTGTGCTGTGAACAAAACACAAATAACTCCTTATTTAACATATTTTTATGTTTGTAAACAAACAAACAGCCTTTTGTACTTCAAGTAAATTTGGATTACCGTACGTTTACGTAACAGAGTGTTTCTGCATGGCAGATTGGCAGTATTGATACTTTTACTTAAGTAAAACAGGTGAGTACGTTTTCCACACTTACTGGTCTTTGTCCAGAACACAGAAGGAGTCCAGGAAGGGAAAGTTGGCAGCAATGCTCTCAAAATCCTCTTGAGAGATGTAGCCATCGTGGTCATGGTCATAATTCCTGAATACAGACTTCCCAGAATCAGAAAGAATAAATAAAAATAAAGTACATAACTTTAATAATAGTGCACATAACAGTACGGTAGACTATCAGTACTTGCTTCGGGGCCTATTTGGTTAGGGGGAACAATGGCTTGGAAATGACGAATTATGATATTGAAAGTAAAGCGTAGAAAATGGCTGTTTTTTCCGATGCCCTATCCTATTACAAAATGTCCAATGTTTTAATCAATGTGTACTCACAGTCTATTTATAATGCCATGCTCATATAAACACTCTCTGTTATGTGAGCATTCATTTCAAAAGGGCTGGTGTGAATTGACCGCAAAAAGGATGCCCACTCACATCGACCACCTTCCTGATGTGCTTGTTGACCACAGAGGGGTCTGGCTTGGTGGTCACACCTGAGGCCCAGTCCAATGGAACAAGGGCCTTGTTGGGAGTTGTTGGAGAGGTAGGCTGTGGAGATGGAACACATACAGTACATGGCTATTCTACATGCAAAAAGCACAACTGTACTGTTTAGTTTCAAGTGAAATTGTGACCAGGCTGCAGTATATCTTTTCCATTCAGTGTCAATGTCTCAAACAAAGCAAAGAAAGGGTGGAAAAAAGAAAGAGTCTAAAACCACCGTAGCCAACACCCCAAACCCCAACCGGACCAAAGTGGTTTCAGGTCGTTAACGTATATTAACCCAGTAATGTGTACACACCTTTTAAAAAAAAATATATATATATACACCAGTAAGGAAGAAACACTGAGGGAGAAAACAAGCCAATAAAGCGCATACACTGTAGGAAGAATCAACCATGACATGCGAATCCCTTGACTCCTTCAAACCCGCTCTCAAAGGGCACCTATAGGACGGCTGCAATTCGAAACTGGCCCCCGTAAAATCTGAATCCCCCCCACCCTTTTCCCTCTCACTGTATACGTTTATTTTCCCTTTTTACCTCCTTTATGATGAAATCGTGTTCTGTTCTTTGACTATATAGAAGTGTCTATTTGTACGTCTCTAAATGTTTTGATGAATTGAACACCCTCTTGTAAACAAGTGTAATTGGGTCGTCCACTCACAGTTAACAGTCTTTGTATTGAGTTTGTGCTTGAAATGTACTGTAATTCTGCAAACTGTTAATAAATATTTCAATCAATCAATCAAACAGTGATTATAATGAGAATAGCCTCCCGTCTAAAAATAAATAGCCTAAATCTGGTTTACATAACCCAGCAACCTTAGGTATATTAGGCCACTGAAGCAAAGACTTGAGTTAAAAATGTTTGCTTTTTGATTAAAAAAAAAAGAAAATAGCAGATCTAGGTACAAGCAATTTCTCGTTTTAATGGGTTAATAACAGCAACGGCCCCAGAGTGCTTCCCTGATGTGGACCATTTACACCCATGGTCCATTTACAACGGGTGAATCAATTGAACAAAAATAAATGCCCCCACTGTGTGTCGGAGCCTTTAGGCATGCCAGTATACAGATAGCACTATGCTTAGCAACAACTTACCAATGATTTGGGGTTTCGTGGTTCCCTTAGCAGTGATAGCTCGTAAATCTCATCTTCTGTGTAGTAGAGGTCTAAAGAAAGCTGCAAAGGGGACAGATTTGCAAGTTATACTTGTGTGAAGTGAGCGGTGCCTTTGATGATCTGCTGCACCTGTGACATCATGGGGGGATAGACAGACATACACACAAAGCCACACGTTAACACTGCTCAAAAATACATTTTTGGACAGAATGGTGTGGAATTGTAAAAGCGTGCATTTACTGTATGAGAGTAGGCAGTGATCTCCATCAAAATGTCCATTCAAATGAATCACACATCAATCACTTGATGACCCTCTGAGAACCCTTTCTGCCCCTTACAAGATAATGCCTTATTCACCCCTCACTCGCCTGTGACAATTATTAATCATCTAATCGCAATTATTTGAGATAATAATAATCACAGTACATAATCGTGCATAATCGTCATAATCATTTCCATTTCCATTTCATATATTTTCAAACTGGAAATAGCCGATCTATCGGCTATTTCATGTTTCATAATCATGTTTTTTGTTTATTTATTTTGAGTATAAGGGTATTAAATGATGCACGTTATTTGTCATAAATATGCCCTGTGCACCTTTTGTTTACAAAGCCTAAAAGCCAAACAGAAATAATTTGTTTACTCATAGCACTCCAATGTTCAACGGCAGAAATGGAGTTGGAACAGATGCCCTGCCCATCATGCCACTCTCGCCCTCCAAGCCAATCTACCTGAGCCTATTTATACCTGCCCAAAACCACCCAGAATCCTCTATGCTTTTCGTATCCCTCCCGCCCATGTCGCCACCAGTCCGCATTCCCAACCACTCCATCCTTTTCCCTCTTGCTCTCTCCTCATCTCTCTCCCTCTCTCTTTCTCCTCCGATAGGTTCCCGCAGGGGGATGACTTTCGCCACATGACCTCCTCCCCAAAGACTCCAGGGTCGGTGACCCCCCCCCCACCCCCCCCCCCCCCCCCGGAACCTACGCCCCATTCCATTCATTAATTTATTGTTCAACAAATCCTTTAAACTTTCTCATGGTGTGTTCATTCTGACTAGTGAAACGCAATTAAATTGTCAATCGTGCAATGATCTGAGTGACAATGCTCAAGTGAAACGTCATGGTGGTCGGTGACAGCCCCGCTCACCGTCAGCAGATAGATGAGGTCCATGTTGGGTTCCACGTGGGCCGCGGCGCTCTGCAGCGACACCAGCTCGTTGAAGGTTACGTACAGCTGCTGCATCTTCACCAGGTTCACCTTGCCGTCCACCCAGTCGGGGAAGACCACGTGCAGCGCGATGAGGTCCTTGAGGTGCACGCCCAGGATGGGGATCTTGAAGCCCTGGCACTCGTTGAAGGACTTGCGGTAGCCGGAGTAGTTGCCATTGGAGGAGACCAACTCTGTCATCTCGCTCCAGATCTGGTAGAGGGGGTGTTTGTTTGTGTGTGTGTGTGTGTGTGTGTGTGTGTGTGTGCATGCGTGTGAATGAGAAAGAGAAGGAGAAAGGAGTGAAGTTGGGGGGAGGGGGGCATAAGGCGATATGTAGAGGATCAATAGAGGATTAGGTCAGAATCAATATTATTTAACACAGTCACTGGTTTTAACTTCACGCCGTGCCTGTTCCCCATCACTCGTCATTTAAACTAGCTATAACCACTCTATTGTTACTCGTGCATCGTTTTGCAGAAATACAAACAGATCTCCAAATAGCAACATGATATTCCCTCTCCAAATTGTATGACAAAAAGGGCTCCTTTTCTGTTTTGCTCGCTCATACAGTTAACAGTTGTGCTGATTTTCGGGTCATAGAAAATATGTGACTTAATAATAATGTTGTAGAACATATTAATAATACCACTGATTTAAATGGTTTTGTCAATATTACAATTATCGACTCTAATCAATGACTAGATAGTTAAAATGTAGTGAACTTCTATATACTATTTATCCACAAATGCATGAAAAGTAAATAAACCTCAGTCTCAATCTTGACATGTACTGACCTTTGTGACCTCTGGGGTCAGGTGGTAGTGAGTCTCTTTCAGTCGAGAGATGGAGCTGTGACTCAAACCACCGACCACCGCCATCAGAGTGTTGAAGTTCTGTAACTGGAGCAGTTTCTATAATGAGGGAGAGATGTGTGTGTGAGACAAACAACAACAGAGGGTGGACAAGATAGATAGAGGATGACACCAAGGATGTATAAAGTGCTCTAATAATATTAATAGTGTTTGGATATACAGTAGGTCTGTGTATAGGAGAAGATGTCAGTGAAGACAGAAGAACATAATGGAGTTTATGTCATTAAAACAGTACCAAGAACATTTTACAAAATTCAGTGTTGCAACATGCGCCTCCAATCAATAGTACCATGGTTTAAATGCTTGCATTCTTATCACCGCTCTCCTCCAACCTTCCAACCTCACTAAAAGGAATGGAATAGCCATCGTGTGCGAAGGCAGACTGTTATGCATTAGTATAGGAGACCGACTGCACTAATGAAGGAGACAGACCAGCCATGAGATGTTATTACTGTTAGGTACCTGAATCATCCCTTTCACAACAACAACACTGATAGAGTAATGAGAAAGCAAGGCACTTCTCATGGAAAAGAAGTGCCTTGCACTGTTTGCACAAGCACACGATTTGACAGGTAAGTGCAGCTGAAAATAATAACATTATTTGTTTAATTTCGGTGTCCCTTATGTGCCAGCATGAAGTTAAATACTAGTGACTTATTTTCTGTCAATTACACACCCAGAAATGGAGTCTCCTACTGACCAGGTCATCGAATTATTGCCTGAGGAGTGTGACCAATTAACAGTTATAACAGGAGTTATTATGTTATTAATGTCAGCTGTGTTTACTCATCAAAAGGATCCATTGTCATGAATGGGTGTTGGCCCTCCCCCCACCGAAGTACACATCCGTCTGTACACAAACAACCACCTACACACAGAACAATTACAAGCCTAGTACAACACAACAAAACCTCAATAGTGATGAAACAACATTATTGCTTGAAGGATACAGTTCCAACAAGCATTTCTATTCATGCTTGATAGTGAATGTTCAGCCTTTTGAGCTGCAATGAAAACAAGCAAAATCCCTCAACAGTGACATCTGCTGGCAAATTGTCATGTCATATATGGGATTTGTTACATCAGAGCATTTGTTTGAGCCTAATTATTCAGAAAGCCCCACCAAACCACAGAAGATCTACTGAATGTTCAGTTTGTTTCTGGTACAGAAAACAAAAAAATAAATTACAAAAACTTTCTTTTGTCATTCAGACCTTTAAATAGTGAGTACTTGTTTCCACCACTGGTGAATAATTCTCACCTGGGCCACGTGGATGTATTTGGTGATGACGTCGGCGCGGTGCTGTGGCGTCAGCTTGCTGAGCACCATGAGCTGGACCCACTGGGACACGCCGTTGAAGAGGGCGATGGAGCGCTCCAACGTGGGGTTGTCCACCAGGCAGCCGTGGATCACATAGCTGCGGTAGTCCGTGAACTGCAGAGGAGAACACGTTGTTCCGAGAACCGGTTTAGGCACTTTCAGCTGACCTTCTCTCATTCAGAGTGACTTAAAATGTGTATACAGCAAGCAACAGTATAGGAAAGGTCAAATGTCTCTCTGGATTCTACCACGGTCACAAGAGACGAGATGAGTGATTTGGAAATGTGTAAATAATAATAATCTATAAATGCACCACGTCTCTGTACGTGTGTGTATGTACATATCCACATAACTTCAAACCCTTCACCCCACCGACTTCAAATTTGACACACGTTCCACACCCCCACAGAGAGTGCAGTGCCCGGTGTCGAGTCTGTCGGATAGCCGGTTGTCCAGAACCGGCACAAAGCCTCGCACCAGGCTCTGGACAGGGCCTACATTAGCCACCTGTCACCCGGAGCTGGCCTGTTCTGACATGATGTTCTGACATCTGCATAGACTCCATATTTGGACATGCTTGAAAAATAACTCTATATCGGCATAAAAGGGACAATAACGTTTTAACAGCGGGCGACAGCCTGGTGTATTTTCCGGAAGTGCGCTATTTGTCTATGGGATCCGGAAACTACCGGAGATAGCAAGCGGAACAGGCGGAAAGTGGGCGGAGGAACGTCGCCCGAAAATATGAAAATATTTTATCTTTTGGGCGACATCGTCCAGCGATAGCAGGCGATTAGGCGATAGCCAATGAAATTCATGTGTTGCTCGCTGTTCTTCTCCCACTGTTAAAACGCACTGTAATATACTGGCATAATAATTGGGTGTGGCATGCATTTCCAACTTGCATCGTTCCAAGTAGGCCAGTGCCCAACGGGTAATAATAATAATAATAAATATAGCTGCAGGACCAAGAAAGAAGAACAATATGCACAAATAATACTCATAGGTTGAATTGTCGGATTGGTGACGAAGGTGAGGACGCAAATTGTGATTGGCCGGAATGAGATGGTGTTGTTCTGTAGGATAATGTACAATGATAAGAGCGCCCCTCACTTCACACGGGTGTGATGTTTTTAAGTCTGAACATCAAAAACTGAAAAAGGAAATCAATGATACATATAAACTTTATTATTTTTGGGTAGTGTTATTGGGATCGGCTCGTAATTCCGACGGCGCATTCATCCAACAACGTGGCTAGGCGTGAGGTTAGGGTTAGGGACAGGGTTGGTAACTATTAATGATGCTGACCCAGCAAAAGAAAGAAAAAATAATATATCCCCAATGACTAGTCTTGCTAATGTGTGCAAACATTTGTTATAAATTGCTGGAAGTGAAACAAAGCGACCACTACGTTAGTACGTTACTCAAGCCTCCCATGCAAAAATAGAAAGCACACATGGTGCATTGGGCACCAATCCTGAATCCTTTACTATTCTTATCATAGTAGCAAACCTGAAAACATTCTTTATCTCCTGGCTGTCTGGTCAGTGGAAACAAGGCATGCAGTTCACACAGGGGCCAGCCAGCCCCATGCAGATCAAAGCTCTAGCACATGTGCGTCTTCTCTCAGGACATTAGAGTATGTACTGTATGTCTCTGTGTTCAATTCAATCTATGTGGTGGATTTTATACAACATTCAATTATGAAATGCCAGACATATCATATCTAAGCTATTAGAAATAAAGGAGGATGAATGCTCTCTCATAAGCGATATTTCTGATGTATTGAAAATGTACTGAACAACAGGCCCCAGCTGCTCGTTACTATACTCAACCATTGGCCCCTTGAGGGACAGCGAGTGCTCGCTCGTTCTGGGCCCTTCTACACTAGTTGTGACCAAAAGAAGGAAATTGGAAACAAACAGGCGTACATAGCAGGGTATTCAGTGTGTTTTTGGGGGTGTTTTTTCTTTGTGAGCTTGTAGGTTTGGCTTAATGTAGTAAACCACAGACACCAGTATTAATCAACTCAAAACGTGTGGTCAACCTACAAGGGTGCATCTAAACACAAACATTAAATGCCATTGATAACGAATGGACAATTTTGATTGTTTGTATAAACACAAACATTGAAAACGAAGGTGAGGACGCAAATTCTGATTGGCCGGAATGAGATGATGTATGATGTACGATGATAAGAACGTATAAAAGACAGAAAGGGGCTCAGTGATGCCAAACAAAAAAACTAAAACTAAAAGACAAACTCGTGGGCAGACAAACACTAGTATTATTATACTGAATGGAGTTTTTATATGCACTCACGGATATCCTTCTGATGGACTTGAACTCCAGGAAGGTGAGGTGCTCCGCCAGCTCCATGGGCTCCAGATGGTCGAAGAGCAGAGACGCCTTGCCCTTCTTGGCGTGTTTCTTCCTCTGTGTGACTTTACGCATCCAGTCATACGACGGACTGCAAGGACACGCAGGGCAGGGGGAAACAACGGAACGCATAGTGTCAGCCACCTCTCGTGTGCACAGTGCACAGAGCATAGTGTCAGCTACCTCTCGTGTGCACAGTGCACAGAGCATAGTGTCAGCTACCTCTCGTGTGCACAGTGCACAGAGCATAGTGTAGTGTCAGCTACCTCTCGTGTGCACAGTGCACAGAGCATAGTGTCAGCTACCTCTCGTGTGCACAGTGCACAGAGCATAGTGTCAGCTACCTCTCGTGTGCACAGTGCACAGAGCATAGTGTAGTGTCAGCTACCTCTCGTGTGCACAGTGCACAGAGCATAGTGTCAGCTACCTCTCGTGTGCACAGTGCACAGAGCATAGTGTCAGCTACCTCTCGTGTGCACAGTGCACAGAGCATAGTGTAGTGTCAGCTACCTCTCGTGTGCACAGTGCACAGAGCATAGTGTCAGCTACCTCTCGTGTGCACAGTGCACAGAGCATAGTGTCAGCTACCTCTCGTGTGCACAGTGCACAGAGCATACTGTAGTGTCAGCTACCTCTCGTGTGCACAGTGCACAGAGCATAGTGTCAGCTACCTCTCGTGTGCACAGTGCACAGAGCATAGTGTCAGCTACCTCTCGTGTGCACAGTGCACAGAGCATAGTGTCAGCTACCTCTCGTGTGCACAGTGCACAGAGCATAGTGTCAGCTACCTCTTGTGTGCACAGTGCATAGTGTCAGCTACCTCTCGTGTGCACAGTGCACAGAGCATAGTGTCAGCTACCTCTCGTGTGCACAGTGCACAGAGCATAGTGTAGTGTCAGCTACCTCTCGTGTGCACAGTGCACAGAGCATAGTGTCAGCTACCTCTCGTGTGCACAGTGCACAGAGCATAGTGTCAGCTACCTCTCGTGTGCACAGTGCACAGAGCATAGTGTAGTGTCAGCTACCTCTCGTGTGCACAGTGCACAGAGCATAGTGTTAGCTACCTCTCGTGTGCACAGTGCACAGAGCATAGTGTCAGCTACCTCTCGTGTGCACAGTGCGTCGGCCCCCCATGTGGCAAGCTGCACAGTCACATCAGTGGTGCAAACTAAAGTAACTAACTACTTTTACTCAAGTACTGTAATTATGTACAGTTTTTAGTATTTTCAATGTTCAGCACTTTTACTTCCACTCCACTACATCTCAAAGGCAAATATTGTACTTCTACTATACTACTACTACTACTAGCTATAAAACAAGTATTGTACTTCTACTACTAAACATCAGTTACTTCGTAGATTCATACAGTAACCACTTCAGCCCATTATACATTTTGGCCATTTGAAAATAGCCGATCTACAAGCTCACATTTTTTAGCTCACAGTTTTTAGCTTGCAGTTTTTAGCTGCTGTTTAAAAAATATTTTGATAGATTTCATACATTTGAAAACTTGTGAAACAGGACATTCTGCTAAATTAGTACAGTTTGATACCAATACATTTGTACTTTTACTCAAGTACATTTTGAATTCCGGACTTTTAGAGTAGTATTGATACTTTTACATAAGTAAAACATGTGAGTACTTTTTCCATCACTGAGTCACATGCACCACAGCGGCCGACAATATCCCATTTCAAATGGAGTAACATCGTCATCGCAATCAATTGGCAGCAATAAGCAAGCATGTGTGTGTGACTGTGTGTGTGTGTGTGTGTGTGTGTGTGTGTGTGTGTGTGTGTGTGTGTGTGATGTGTGATGTGTGTGTGTGTGTGTGTGTGTGTGTGTGAGTTCCTTACATAGTGGAGATGTCGATGAGTTTGAAGTGCTGCTCACAGCCCAGGTCTGCTGCTATTTCTCGGAACTCCTCCGTCATACGGATCAGACCCAGGTCTAAGTTGAACTCTGCAGGAAACGTCACTATCCAGTACCTGGACACACAAGTGCCCGCATGCACGCACACGCATATGCACGCACACACACACAAACACAAACAATGTTACTATAAAGACATCAACATTTTAGGAGAAAATTGTAGAATTTAGCATTGGATATTCAAAAATAGCAGATCAAAGCTCGCAGCGCTATTGCTATTTTTAAAATTTCTGGAGTGTTTTTTAATCATTTTGAATTATGAAAATGTTTGAGAACCATTGATTTAGAAAGGCATTTGTAGAATTGGCCTCAGGTCTTAATGGGTTGGGTTACCGTTCTTAATGTCCGGTACAACCCGGCCAGGATTGAAAGGCCAACCTCCTAGTCTCAGGGCTCACACTCTAACCACAAGGCCACTGTGGTTAAGAGTGTAAAAACATCTTAGCAGCAGAGCAATGGTGAATGTGCAGGATTGGGGGAGGCAGGGGAGGATAATAGACTGCATGGCAAGGTAAGTTAACAAGATGTGATGACATGCACAATATCATCGTACAGTCTTAAAGGTTCATCAAATTTGCATTGCGCCCGAGCAGAGCATCCATCGCTGAATGGGAATGTGATGTATTGCCCGAAGCAGCAGTGTGGGATTCAGAGTGATCTCATCGATGAAGAACCAGAGGAATGCACCGATGCAGAAAAAGGGGGTCACTGGCAGCTGTTTGCTCATATGTGATAACACGTGGACAAGGTGAGGAGAGCCAAGTGTTCAAGACGTGCCATAAGCGTAAGCCAATGCTGCAAAGCCATTTGGGACCACAGCATTACACAGTGACCTTGGCCAGCAGCACTACACAGTAGATATGCAGTGTTAATGTGTGGTGGTTCCAAAATGTGTACACTACCAGAGTTAAATAAAAAAGGATTTTACAGTGTAGTTGTTAGGCAAAGACCACAGAAGAATGTGTGCTTTTTTAACACATGGTTGTAAGTAATTTACTTAGTTGATCAATGCAGACATTTTAAGGAAGTGAAACTGATTTAGAGTCCAACACTTATGTCCTGTATCCTAAAAGGACTACTAAAGAACATCCTATTAATATAATATTACATTGTCTTATGATAAAGCAAACATGTGCCTTCTAAAGAGGTTACGTACATACTGTATACTAGGACCTAAAACCTAAATGCGTCACAGTAATGTGGTACGTCATTCTGCACAAAGCCTGAAGCCTTCTCCATATAAAATAGTGAATCACAAGATCACTGAATCATTCAACATATTCAATTCCTTTCAATGGTCCATAAGTAATATCAACCCATGGTGCCTTGGCCAGCTTCCCGTGCCCTGTCAGGAGTCAGGCCACAGCTACAATAACTGACTGTCACATTGAATTACGTCACTTTCGTGGCTTCTAGGCTACTTACCTACCGATGTCATGGAATATATTCAAAAATACAATTGTCTTTTCTGGATTTTATTCAGTAAAACCCAATTAGGCTATAATGAATTAACCCGTATAAGACGTGAAAGCATCTGTGTCATTTTAGATTTTAGCCACATATATATAGCAACATAAGTTTTTCAGAAAACTCTAAACAGTGGTTTAGAAGAGTGGTTAGCAAAAATAGCAAAACATTTTCGGATGATGGGTCCACGGCTGGTTACCTGTAAATGTTGGGATGGAAAAATGAGGGTCTGGGATCTTACCTCATAAAATAACAAATCTTCGAACGGGTTCTTTGGCAGTTGTCACCGCGGCAGTCACGATACGTGCGGTTGGGTTAAGGAAAACTTGTTTTTAGACTTAATATATGACATCAAACCATGTAATCAGACTTTTTGACAAGTTGTACAAGTCAGAACAATCAGCTCTGTGGCTGTTCATCCTCAGGACCAAAGTGGTGGCCAACATCTCTTATTCTACCTCTGTCTCTTCCTTGTGTAAAGCATAACAATGACTTTGACCTTTTCTACCCCAGTGGTTCTCAACCTGTGGGGTCCCCACATAAGAGAGTAGGGACACAAGTTTTCAAATAATTGTAGTGGAGTAAACAGTAGAGATGTGATGTAATAAAAAGTAAACGTAAAAGTATTGGAAATCGAAAATAATCCAGTAAAGTAAAACATTCTCAAATTTGTACTTTAGTACAGTACTTGAGTACATGTACTTACCGGTAGTTATTTTCCACAACTGCAGGCAGGGTATCAGTTCAGTGCTTGTCAGTTCATCTAGATCAGTGGACAATTCATAACAACACTACTGTGCTTCCATGTCAATTAAATGGAAGATGCTTTGGTTATGGTATCCGTAGCAATAAATATCAAATAGGTGTCTGTGAAGTGAACCCGCAAGTAAGGCTTATGACCAGTGGTGGGGAAACTTATCTATGTACTTGAGGCCATGGTGTTAATTCATTATTTTAGAGATATTAATATTTTATGTATGCCTTTTTGCAATTCTGAACACTATTGCACAAGAGCTGCAGTAGCAGGTAGCCTACAAAATATGGGCAGAAATAAAGCATTCTTGCATATCGTTGCAGTCGGACAGAAGTCTTTTTTTTCACATAAATTTACGCCATACTTGATCATACAGTACCACAGCGCTACACAAAATCTAAAGTAGCAGCTGTCACTTTTGTACCACGTTTCGTGCTTGTAGATCTGCTACTTTTGCTATCCTTGAATTTTAATCCTACATAGATGCACTGCGGCACAACAGTTTACAACAACACTGCAGAGCTCAAGACCCTGATGCTAGATAGTATAGAGGAGGGCAGCGTTTCAGGAGGCCCGAGTTGATGTTGGCCAGACTGAACTCTCGCATCGCATCGAATTTGAATCCTGAAAAGTTAACAGTTTTTGGACATATGAGGTTCCCCCCTCCCCGACCCGGCAGGGCTTCCGGCCCTGGAAGGATATATCATCAGCAGCTTCCCGGCCAGCTCCGTGGACGTGACATACCAGCGGTGCATCAACAGCAGGGTGCGAGGAAGCAGGCTGGACTGCAGCTCCCCATTGTCATCTGTGGAAGAGGAGGAGGCAACACAATGTCACCCATGTGTGCGTTCCACACCACAACGCCCACAAACACGCCAACACAAGTGTTAAGTATACAGTGATGAGTCAGTGATTGTTGTTGTAAACAATGTATATTACCGCTTGCTAAGCGTCTTATTTCATTGTGTCTAGATAGGCAGGGCTTGGCTACGGTATTTTAAATAGAATAAGGAATGCCTTCCTTCAGTAGACAGTATAAAGTCCTCAGTGCCGGCAGGTTTACTGCGTCACCGTCTTTTAGTTTTTACCATTAAAACCAGGAAAGCATAGGTGTCACATTCAATGTTAGTGTTCAAAAATAGCAGATATACAAGTGACGTGCTGCGAGCTTGTACATCTACTATTTTTAAACATTTTTGAAAAATCTTGAAAGTGTGTAAGCTAATGATTTAGAAGGCATTTGTAGAATTGGCCTCAGGTCTTGGCAGGTACTAGCATTCCAGAGCTAACTTAATGAATATATAGACATTAAAAGACAGATATTGGTTCACACACACACCCAAAGCGTGGATGCATTCCTCCAGGAGGACGTCGAAGGGAGCTGCCTTCCCCAGAGTGGACGAACCCATGGTGGCGCGCGGGCCGACCGGGGGGCACCTACTGGCCGCGGAGACCGACAGCTTCACGCCCCCTGCTGGCCAGGTGAACACATGGCACACCTCCACAGCTGGAGGTCACTGGGGGTCAAGGCGTCTCGCTCAGCGCTCTGGACCAATCAGGAAGTCCCTTTAGAGAGGAAGTGAAGAAGCAGAACATAAGCCGTGAGTGCAGTGATTAGCGTAATGAATTATGCAAATGTGCATCTTCCTTTTTGTGCTGTGAAGTGAATGCAAATGTATCCAAATTAGCGATGGCATGATAATTGATATTATAAAAGGGGGAAATTGAAAAAATAATGTATTGCTACGATTGGAATTTATCATGAAATTGTCCTCCGTCATTCACTAGGATGATAAAACGGACCTGAAACAGAGCGCATTTGGTACGCCCTTATTTCACTCTACACAAATCAATTCACCAAAAATAGCTGATCTACAAGCTCACAACACGTTGAACACCACCCCCCCCCCCCCCCAACACACACACACACACACAGTGGTTAACAAAAGCTTTAAGCATATTGTGATTACAGCGTGTAATATCGTTAATCACAATTACAGCATGTTTGCAACAATAATTGTGACATGTCACATGTGTCATAGGTAATAGAGTATGCACATTCACTCTAGCCCAGGTGCTGGACAAATGGCAGTACAAGAGAATGAAATAGAATCCGCAACACTGGTAAGGAATAACTCAGCTCCACTGGTTTATTAATTCCTCTCGATCACTGGGATCTTCTTCAGGAATGTAATTATCATCCCATCCCTAATCCACAATCTGTGTGTTGTTTTATTACCACTTGTCACACATTTATGCCCATCATCATGTCCAGGATATCAGATCGCGTGGAAAATGGACGAGAACGGACGGACGGACAGACTGACAGTGCTTAGTGAGTGAGACAAGCTTTAGAAAACACTATTGATGAGCTGTTCAGGGATTTCTCTGAACATGTACACATGTTCCCTCATGCACACAGAGTGACCGACTGCATCTCCGAGAACTCCTGTGGCCGTCATCAATATTTGAGCGGTGGGCACACCATCTCCAACATGTAGCTTTGTGTGTCCTTATGTCTGTCTGTCTGTCTGTCTGTGGTACCAACACATGACACTGTTGAGCGCTGTTGAGCTTCACACTGTGCACAGGTGCATGATGGGAAGCTGAGTTAGTGTAATACCAATGTCTTTTTCAGAAAGCAGTACAGTACAGTACAGTACAAGTATGAATAAAGTACAGTACGAATACAGTAAGAGTACAGTACAAGTACAGTATAGCCTACAGCTGAAGACCGGCTTTATGTAACCATACTCTGATATTTTACTATTTTACTTCAAGTAATAGTAGCAATACCACAATATAACAATACTCTGTTACAAGTAAAAAGGCCTGTGTTATTTTTTACAAAGGTATGAGTCCAGTAGCCAGCCCATAGAGCCCCATTGTGAACCCAGACATGTTGAGTACACCAACGTTTTATGTTAGAAATGTTTAGCATGGGTCCCCAGCATGTAGAAACTGCCGAATGCTAACTTGCATATGTTAAGCAATTTTCATAATTCGCATAATCATTTGAATAATTTGCATATTTCGCATTATCACCTGTATGGACAATACTGTCCACACTGATGATCTACCTTTTTTTAAAATTATTTAGCAGTTTTTTTTTTTACAATGCCCTAACCCCTAAAAATGAGTTATTTAGGACAGCAGTGCACGCACACGCACACACACACACACACACACACACACACACACACACACACACACACACACACACACACACACACACACACACACACACACACACACACACACACACACACACACACACACACACACACACACACACACACACACACACACACACACACACACACACACACACACACACACACACACACACACACACACACACACGCGCGCGTGTGTGCGGCGAACCACAAACAATGGACCACATCATGAGATGTATCTCTGCTCCACAATGTACTGGAGATGACCTGGCCAAGCCAAATGCCACTGCACTCGCCTGTGCCAACCACTGGAAAGACGTGATATAGAGGATGGCCGGACACAAAGAAGAAGACACACACACACACACACACACACACACACACACACTTCGACATGTGGACAGGAGGAGCCGGGACTCGAAGTGCCGACCCAGGGATCATTGGACGACCTGCTCTACCTCCTGAGCCGGCTGTCTCATAGCCAGACCTGTTCCTAAATATCATTATCAAGTTACTAATGAGGTCTGCAGTTTGTCAATGAATCATCCATGCGTGTGTGTGTGTGTGTGTGTGTGTGTGTGCATGCATAGTGAGTGAGTGAGTGAGTGAGTGAGTGAGTGAGTGAGTGAGTGAGTGAGTGCGTGCTTTCTCTGCTCATATCAGAATGAACTGAAACTTCAATTGATGCTTTGAAAGAAATAATCAAAAAGGTCTTGAGTCATAGCCAGACCTGTTGTCATAGCCAGTCAAGGTGTACTTCATTCCAGACGAGGTGTGATGATGAGAGGAGATGGTAGGAAGAGAAACTTCAATTGATGCTTTGAAAGAAATAATCAAAAAGGTCTTGAGTCATAGCCAGACCTGTTGTCATAGCCAGTCAAGGTGTACTTCATTCCAGACGAGGTGTGATGATGAGAGGAGATGGTAGGAAGAGAAGATCGTAAAGGAGGAAAATGAGGAAGATGACATGGTTTGTGAGGATATGCGACAGACACCATTTTGGTCATTACAGAGGAGATATACATCATGGAACAACTAACTTTTATTCTTAGACTACAAGAGGACAAGTTCTATAAAAATCACACCCGTGTGAAGTGAGGGGCGCTAATATATTAAAGTCTAACTCATGTTGCTATGATTAGGTAATGTTAATGGTGTTTCTTTATGTTTGTTTAACTAAAAACAAACATTAAACATGTATATGCACCCCTCAAAAAATGGGAAAAATGGGATCTCTTCCTCCAGCCCATATTGTATGAGAATTTCAAACATTGTTTTGATCGTGTATTGTAGTGCATGAAAAATGAGAATTAAATTAAATTACAGGTTGTGTAGACAACAGAGTTATAGGTTGGGTACAGGATTTTCTTAGTAACAGGAAACAGAAGGTGGTTGTTAATGAAGCCACTTCAGATTGGAAGTCAGTGACCTCTGGAGTCCCACAGGGATCTGTATTAGGCCCTGTTCTTTTTGTTATTTATATAAATGATCTACCAAGTGAGATACAATCTGATGTCTACCTTTTTGCTGACAACACAAAAATATTTAGAACTATAACCAATGACACGGACACAGCACAACTCCAAGCAGACCTCCAGAGTACCAGCAATTGGTGTGACAGGTGGTTACTGAAATTAAATCCAGATAAATGTAAACAGTTGCACATTAGGGGAAAAAGTAACAACTTGGCTAATTATACAGTCGGAGATCTAGTGATTCATCAAGTAGAGGAAGAAAAAGATATAGGGGTGGTGGTTGATCATTCTAAAAATATATTTTTTATCCCACGATTTTGTAACCCATTTTTCACCCCTGTGTCAATCATCTAATGTGATCCTGGGCTCTACACACCCTCCACCAACCTAGTCCCCATATATGGGGGACAAGGGGAGAGCAACGGACTTTAACTCATGCTTCCTTCATGCCTGAGTGTCCAAGTTGCTCCTTTACACCTGACAGGGGGGAGTTTCCCTGGTTGGACGTAGCGCGTGGAAGGAACACGTTATTCCAACCAGTTCCTTTCCCCTCCATCAGGAGCCCCGGCTGGCCAGGGTGAGGCACTGAGGCAGTTTAGTGACCAGGATTACTGCATGTTTTTTGTGAGGGTACCTACCCTAGGGGACACGGGGAGAACATGAAAACTCCACACAGAAAGGCCCTTTCGCCAAACCCCGCCTTCGGGTATGGGCACTGATGACGCAGAGGAGGAAACACGCCGCCAGCACCCACAGCGTCCCGAGCGGGAATCGAACCCAGGACCTTCTAGCTGTGAGGCGACAGCACTACCAACTGTGCCACCGTGCCCCCGTGGTGGTTGATTGCGAACGCAATGAGCACTTACTATGAGACCTAGTAGATCATGTCTGTCCGTCTGTCTGTGTGTCTGTGTGTCCGTGTGTCTGTCCCGCTATCCAAATATGGAGTGTGTTGCATCAGCAATCACTCAGCTCCATATAAGAATTTGAAATGCACATCTCTGAAAAAGTAAAAAAAATAATAATTAGAAGAACCTTTTTAAATATACCTAAAGAACTATTTATGCCGTTATACAAATCCTTGGTGAGATCACATCTTGAATTTGCATCTTGAAGTCTGGTGCACTTACAAAATCAAATACAGAGAAAATAGAGAAGGTTCAGAGAAGGGCTATAATTAATACCAGGGTTGAAAGAAATGTCATATGAAGAAAGGTTCAGACACTTACAGACACAACGTTAGTGTACAGGAGGCACAGAGGAGATATGATCGAGGTCTATAAACTTCACCAGATATATGACTTTACAGCCGAGCCTGTTGTCCATTTCTGGGACAACAGGTATGAGTTAAACTCTTAGATTAAACTCTTACCAGTAAATTGTCATTCAGAAAAGAAAATATATTTATTTACACTTAGAGCTGTCAGAGCATGGAGGAAGTGGTCCAGGCTCCCTCAGTCAACACTTTTTTTTTTGTATAACTTTATTTATAAGATTTTCAATTTTTGTAGAAAAACAACCCCACATATACCCCACCCTCCCCGGTTCCATCACAAAACAAGACAACAACAACAAAAAAACAACAATAAAATAAAATAAACAGCAGTCAACACTTTTAATAAATGCTCAATAAAAACATCCACTCACATTGGCCACCCTCTATCTCAGTGGTTCTCAAACTTTTTCATGTCAAGGACCCCCAAATTACGGCTCAGTGATTCTCAACCATTTTAATTTCAATGTCCCCCAGTTTGACATGCATTAGTCTACGGATCCCCATTTAATGGCAATTCTATCTCTGGGACCCCCAGATAAGATAAAGATAAAGATAAATGAGACGTTTGCCCTAACCCAAACTAGTGAATATAGCAGATCTACAAGCACACAATGCATCGCTTCACGCCGTGCCGTCAACTATTTCCACTACTTCTTTATTAATATTATTTTTAGTCATGGGATTTCTTAGATATGTTAGTTTGTTTGTTTGTTTTAAAATGTGTAAAGTCATTTTACTTATTTATATTTATATACCGGTAATATACATTTTGAAATATAAAAAATATTAAGCATATCTGAAATATCTGAAAATACTTTGTTATAAGTCACCACCAATTACCTGCATATAAAATCACTAAAACCCACTCTGCCAGGGTCCCCAGATGTCAACCAATATAACGTGGCGATTAACGAACACTCATAGATATACACACTATATGCACATGCGATTTGTATGCCATACTCCACAGGAGGAGCCAGTGGATTGATCATTACTGCTCAAAGCAGTGGCAGTGATTCCAGCCATAAACAAGGTATACTGAGCAGGAACAGCTATGACGTGCTGGCAGAGATGACAGTGACACCATGGTAGGTACCGACCGTACTGTATGCCCAAGCTCATGCTTGTCGAAGTCATGCCATTGAAAGTGGTAAACATCATGAGGACATTAAGCAGTTGCCTCAGTTGCCAGATTTAATCACATGAACCCTAGCATCCCCAGACTGGGGCGGACATTTGGGAAAAATAGCCAATTACCGCATGTACAATCTCACAATGCAACGTGCTGTGAGCTTGTAGGCCTAGATCAGCTATTCTTCTGCGAAGAGATGGTGTTGATGGGGAAAAAGAACAGAACTGGGGGACCCCCGTCGACTAACCAATTATAACGGAGAAAACATCTGTGCCATTTTAGATTTTAGCTATAGCACATTGGTTCTTTATACTTTGGCTATTAAAAAATAGCAGGTATACAAGCTGCATCTGAATGCCTGAAGAAGGTCTATGACCGAAACGTTGCCTAAATAAAGTTTATTATTGCAAGTGCAGACGGTGTGCGGGTCTTTGTGCACGAGTGCATTTTTCTGATTACATTGAGCCCTACCTACGCACCCATCCAGAGCATATACAGCAGGTGTGCATAAGACTTGTTTGTGTTATTGCCTTGTAATGGCAGTTTTGTAGATCAGCTATTTGATCAGCTATTTTTGCACGATGTCCCCCCGCCCCCCCAGAATAGGGAGGCTATGTTTCAAGTGGTCAAACAAAGTTAGCAGAAAAGCCTATGTTTCTTTAGACACCGTCACACCGAGGTTATCTCTGTTCCATATTTCTGCAAATATTAAAAGAAGACCTATTTCTGGACCAGCTCACACATCACAACTAAAACCTTATCACCTATAGCATGGAAACTGTGGCTCGCCATCTGTTTGTCCAAGGTAACTGCAGCATAGATTAGATACGCAATCGTGTTCCATTCACAAAGGGGGGGATGTGATTGTGAAGTGGAGTGCACTCAACATAAATATCTCAGAACTACTTAAAAATCATCGAGTCAAGTCTTTTATCCATGTCGCTTCTCAAAGTGGATTCCATGGACTCTCTGGGTTCCAAGTATGTAACTCTGACAGTATAGACATGGAACCAAATGGACCCTGACAGGTGAATTTGGTTCCATTTCTATACTGTTAGAGTTAAGAGGGAGACCTTGAAATGTAAAAGTTTGAGAACCGTTGCATGCACATTGTCTCACTCTCTCTGTTGTTCTATGATGCAGGCTGATAATCAAGTCTGCACTGGGGGCACAGAGACAGAGACTTGCGTCACGTGTTAACCTCACAGGTCCCTTCGCAATAAACTGAGAAGCACACAACTCAATTAGCAGCCCGAGTCCCTGGAGATGGCAGTCAGACAACGTCATCCATCGGAAACAACCAAATCTGTCAGGAACACAGCAGTATGGTCAAGTGAGTCAATGTAGACGACACTGGAGGGCATTTCCTTTTTTTAAATGTTTGTTTTTTACTTAAAAGGAGTATAGTTCAGTCCAAAAAAGTACTTATTCTCTATTAATTACACACGCCATGAAGCCTTGAATTCACAGAGAGTTTTTAGTTTTTGTCACATTCCTGAGCCAACGATTTGATGAGCCGGTGGCTGCTCAGTAGGAGACTCTTTAAGTCTCCTAGCGGATGCACTGCGCCGGTCATCAAATTAAATAGCAACAAAATACAATTTAAATGACAGCAGATATACTACGGTAGAAAAAGTCCCCAAAAGCTCTCACTTGTGAGCTTATAAAATGCTATTTGTGAATGTTTGCCTATTTCCGCCGAATGTTTGCCTGTTTTTGTGTTCATGAAGACATGCCGAGAATAGACCAGATCAGAATGTTTGTAAACAAACGAGTAGGGCAGTATTTCCGGGTAGAATGTGTATGCAGGTTTACACAGTATTAAAAGAATCACACCGGTCTGAACTGAGCGGTGCAACTATATACTTTTATTGTTATCTACACACTGGCTCACTTTATTTGAATGGGTGGTGCTCATACACAGACATACACACTCATACTTGTACATACGGACATACACACGCGGCCAGTGGCCACTCATAGGAGCATTGGCACCGCTCAAAAAGTCCACACCATTAGCTATGTCTAGTTTGTCATCCTGACGATATTTAAAATTATATTTTTGTCAGAAATAGTCAGAAATAAGGTTCATGAATGATACTGCTCCAATACGAACGCTACAGGCTAAATATATTTTTGGTTGTGGTGATGTCATGAGGATTTGGTCCATAGGGATGCTAGGATTCATGTGGTTAACTCTCCTATTCAGCAAACCAAAAGCAAACTGTAACTGTACTGTACTGAAAAAACTCCCATTAAAAATGATTAATGTCTAAGCCTTCAATCCAGTCAGATGTGGAAACAACAAGTGCTGCAACAGTGAGTTTAGAAGCAGGTCACAAGAGAAGCATACAAAACCATGCCATACTTGCTTGACTCACTTCAGGTCAATTCATTTTGAACATAATTGTTGAACAAAGCACGTGAATATCATAAGCCTTCTTTGTTTACTGCAGAGCTTATTGTCTAAATGTATCTGAAACCCAACGCAAGAATTCCATCGGAAATCTGTGCTGGGATTTGGGAACAGTCTGGAAGGTGGAAGCCATGGTGAAGACAACTCCTGGCTAGGTTAGCCAGGAAAAAGACATCATCACTAAAACAGTGGTCCTCAAACCTTAATTTAGACCGTGACCCCCCAAAATAATCTAATTTGAACTGGGGACACCCCACCCTGATAAGTACTTGTATAGGAGGATGTATACATGTACTTGTATAGTATGTAGGAGATGAGCTATTGTTTGACTTGATTTCTGTATTGAACCAGGTGGTTCAATACAGAAATCAACTGCTCCGTTTTGTACTTTAGAATAGGTTTCCACCCACGTGTTTCTGACCTGTGAGGATCAGCGCCCCAGGATCAGCTCATATGCTGACCTTGAAAGCTGCTATGTGTGGGATTCATACATGTATACTGTAGCCACAGACACAAACAACTGGAGAAATAATGCCTTGCTCGGGGGCACTTTTCATTTACATTTTTGGTGGCTAGATTTTCCTTTGCCTATATGGTGATTACAAAATGTCGCTGCCGGGCACAACCCTTGTACAACAGTATCACCATATTTCACCCTTCTATGTCTTCTTTCCCTTGTAAAATATTTCCCTGCTTCATCACACAGGTAATACTGTATGTGTAAATATGTGGATAACTTGTTTGTTTTCTTTGATTGATCTCTCTTCCCCTTTGCCCCCCCCCCCCCCCTTCTGCCCCCCCCCCTTTGCTATGGAAATATCAAAACGATAGATCTTGCACAAAAACGAATTTCACCCATTTTTACTTGCTGTAAATGTGATTCTGAGTGTTGTACAACAGTAGTGTGAATAGCAGATGCATTGTGACTCGTGAGTTTGTAGATGGGCTATTGTCACACATTGTTTTTCTTTTAAATAATAATACTATTAGGAATGGTTGAGGACATGTGACCCGACAGCGATGAAGAGCACCAAAGCAGCTGTTCAGACAATCACATCTACATAAGCATTGAGTCCGTCACGCATCCTAACTTCCTCCTGCTCATGACGCAGCATCAACGCACAAACAACAAACAGTCTATTCTGAACAACTTTTCACCCGCCCACACTCTTATCTTCATCAGAAAGTCAAGCGCTTAAATGGATTACACCTCAATAGCTTACAGGAAAATAAGGACATACACTGACACACTGTCGCTCCTTCGCTTTCGCTGAATTTCTCGCCTGAGTCGCGCACGTTGGGGTCAGCTGTGCCCTTTAGCACTGACCTGGGGTCAGCTGTGCCCTTTAGCACGACTTGTGCTTTCCACTTTCACAATGGGTCACTGTGTCTCTGCCTGTGGCTGGTTGCATCAAAGTCTGAGTGTGCGTACTCACACACACTCGAGTGATATAATACTGTTTGTGGATTTACGCACACACACACACACACTCACACACAAACGCACACACATAATCACACACAAGTGTCACACCCCTACTCTTCCAGCGCTGGGATGTGTCCCTAAATATATAGTATTACACACACACCTCCCACGTGCCAAAGCGCACAGAGTCTCTTGGAGTTGTTCCACACCAGCCTCTAATCCACTACTAAAATAATACAAAACAAAACACAACATCTGAGAATCATACAGACAAAGAGAATAAACAGACAGACAGACAGACAGACAGACAGACAGACAGACAGACAGACAGACAGACAGACAGACAGACAGACGGGGGGAAGATTGACAGATGAACGGATATTGAGATGGGACAGAGAAACAGACAAGGAGACAGAAATAGACATGTTCTGAAGCCTGCACGCACGCACGCACGCAGGCACGTACGCACGCACAGAACAGAACAGATTGACAGAGAGATAACTAATAATAATATACTATATCCTGTCTCACTTACGTACTGTATTGACCTCAGGTTCACACTCTACTATCAGCCAAATAGACAAGAAGAAACAATGACACACAAGAGAGAGTCCACTTCCCTGACTAACCTTGGAGGTCTCATTCAGTCAAGTTCTCAGCAAGGGACTATACTGTACACTGCTTCTGACACAGCAGCAGCACAAATGATATAGTAAACAACAGCAAGGACAAAGTCCCCACACACACACACACACACACACCCCCCCCACCTTACTGTATTTCACCAGTACTTAAAACTTACCCTATAAAAGGGGCACTAACATCCATGCAGGACAAAGATCAATATTCCTCTCTGAGCCAGCCTACTGTCAGTCTGTGTGTGTGTATTGTATTTAGGATAGATACAAGACCAGCCCACTGTGTGTATAGTAGGATAGAAGACCCAGCTGCCTATGAGATACTGCAGCCTGCAACTGGCTCCTGACGTGAGAAACTCCCATGATAGAGTACACGCTATGCTACGCTGTCCCCTCCTCCTCCTCCTCCTGTTAGTAAACACAGCAGCTCACTGCCTGGAGCAGTGGCAGCAGTGGAGCAACCATGACATGTGACCTCTTTCCCTCATCCCCCCCCCCCCCCCCCCACACACACACACACACACACAGTGCTGTAACTACAGGAATATGCATGATGACCAGAGCTGACCACCAGAAACACGTTGGAGGGAACACAACACCGGTCAGACCCGTGCACACCGACAGCTGGCTGGCTTCTTCTTGGTGGGTGTGTGTGTGTGTGTGTGTGTGTGTGTGTGTGTGTGTGTGTGCGTGTGTGTGTGTTTGTGTGTGTGTATGCACGTGCATGCGTGCGTGCGTCACATTTACCACATTAACCCTTGCGCCCTACCGGGGACAAACATGGGCGGAAATAGCAGATCTACAAGCTAACAACACGTCGCAAAAACATACATGACTCATTGTCAGCAAACTTATTGTGTAGAGCAAAAACAGGAGGGCCTAGCACAGAGCCCTGGGAGACTCCAAATGGTTAATTGCCTCATAGGGTTTGATTATGGAATTCAGCCGGCTCGCTCCAAAAGTCTTCTGATAGACTGCTACATTTTGTATTTAAATCAGAAAATAAAGCAAAAAAAATAATGTCCATGGAAATGCAGCAGCTTATTATTATTTGGCCGCAGACCCCCAATTGAAAAGGTATTGTGCCAGGGACAAAAATCTTCAAAAATAGCAGATTTACAGTGCAAGCTTACATTTTAAATGGCCACGGTAACACATTTTGGTGAGGACCACCTGGAACCCCCCGCAAAGACCCTATTTCTAAATCCTGTTCTGGTGATTAAAGTTGTCAAATTGTTGGTCATTGCCATGATTACACAGTTGGTCAAGTAAGGATGTCAACTCAAGCTGTTTGACTCAAGAACTCCAGGACAGCCTTTGACTTTGCCTTTGAAGAGCTTGCATATTTAAGCCTCATTTGTACTTTGCTGTACAACCGCGTTGCTAGCAGAAAATCTGTTATTTCCAACGAGCGGTTCGACGGTCGGTACACTGTACAGAATAGCCTACACTACCTGTGGGTCGAGAGCCCCAGGAGTGCCCCCAGGGTGGGGGAGATTGATTGAAATATGTATTAACAGTTTGCAGAATTACAGTACATTTCAAGCACAAACTCAATACAAAGACTGTTAACTGTGATTGGACGACCAATTAAGCATTACACATTAAACGAATTGAATGCCTCAGTTCCTATAATTATTTATATATATATATATATATATATATATATATATATATATATATATATATATATATTATTCCAATTGTTTATCAGGGTGGAGCAGTCCATAGTTTAAATATGATTATTTTGGGGGGTCACGGTCTGAAACAGTTGAGAACCACTGGTCTACATGAACCGATAGAAAACTGAAGAACGCTGGCTGATTTTATTACATCACTCTGGAATCATGAAATTACAACTACAACCAACTGAAACAACAACTACAGAGATGATAGACAAATGAAAAAAAACATGCACTCTCATTAAATAGTCCTTTGAAGCTCATAAAAGAGGTTACTACTATAATGTAACATGAGTGTTAATAATACCTCAGGTTTCATGTAGTTCAATTAATGAAAAAACTAAACAAATTCTGCAAATGGCATAGAGTTCATCCTACTTTGAACTGTATACTCCTTTTGTGTAAAAAAAAGGGGAAAAAAAAGAAAAAAAATGGAATGTCTCATCCGCAGATATGTCTAGAGAGACAAAAAGGTAAGAGCACATTATCACTTGAAAGGACTGGATGGTATGCAATTCATAGCATAATGCTACAAGCTATTGATGTGTCGGTAGCCTTTTTTGGGTTTTTTTCTGTTATCTAAAACAAAAGTGATTACCGTGTATTATTAGAGACAATTTTGGGAGGGTCGCTGCTTACTAATGGTCTGATTGATATTTTGTAAATAATGATTGACTCACAAATTATCTCTGTGGTCATGTGATGTATAGTCAGACTTTTCAAATTCCGAAGATACTGAAATCTGACATTTGTACTGTAGCAACAAAAGCTACAAAGCTGGTTACAACTTTGGCTACAAAGATACAAGGCTACAAATATTCTCCCGTATCTTTTATTACTGTATTGTCTAGCAGCGAGTTAACATGTGCAAGACAGCAGGACCAGCCTGCATTCCAGGAAGGGTGTTCAGAGCATTATGCAACACAGATATCAGGAGTTGTCACAGATATTAACTAATACCTCCTTGAGGGTAGAGATAACACTCATGTTTCAAATCAGCAACAATAATTCCAGTGCCAAAAAAGTCAGGTAACTGGTTTAAATAACTAGCACTCACCCCCATGGTGAGTAATGAAGTAATTCATAATTACTTAACATTTAGTTCAAAATGATTATAAGCTTAAGTAATGATTAACTAATGATGAAAACCATGACCCACCTAGGGGTCCCTCTGGGACCACTGGGCCTATTCAGTCCAACTTAGGAGACCCCCTATTCATAGTCAAGTTTTGGTGAAGATGTGACCACATGGTGGTTAGTAATAACAGCGGTGACCACCGCAGCGTGACGTTTTTTTCGGTGGCCACCTCTTCACCGAAATCTGGACTATGAATAGACCGCCACCAGAGAGCAACTCTCCTCGCTACTCTTACCCGCCTATGAGCACTCATCCTGGGTATAGAAGCCACTGAATATATCAGATCTACAAACTCACCACTTGTGTCCCTTAACTAATATATTAAAGGAGTAGTTTACCCCAAACATGACTTATTTTCTATCAATTACACACCCCATGTAGCCTTGAATTCATGGAGATGTTTTTGTAGCATTCCTGAATCCTGAGCCAATAATGTGATGGCCGGGTCAGGGATAAATACTGTAGGAAACTCAGTCCAAGACTCTTTGGACACTCAGTCAGTCATCATATTATTGGCTTTAGAATGTGACAAAAACTACTCCTTTAACTTTGGTTAAGTCATGGTGATTTCACCATTAATTAGCAGGAATTCATGTTGAATGAATGTCTGAGTCAATCATTAATTCATCGTTTAATTACGTGTATGAATGTGCTAGTAATTGTGAGTTTTGAACTTCGGCTGAATTCTCACAGTTGAATCCACTCAAACTCGCTTATAGGTTTGGACACTGCAATGGAGCATGATATATTATAGATGAAATAGTAAAGCTAAATTTCCAGCAAAGCACTCTGTTGCCAAGTTGTGGGTTTATGAGAATCATTAGCGCCCGGTGTAAAGAGCATCTTCACAGCATCTTCCTCCGTGGGTCTCTGCAGTTTGGTAGTCGTATGTCCGCTTGCTTGTTTTCATGGTTTACAGTTTGTATGCTGGTGCTTGCATGTATGTCCCTCCTTCCCTGTGTGTTTGTGTAAACAGTAAGTTACAGTACATACATGTACTGTATCTGCACAGGAAAACCCAGTGTTAATTTATAGTGTAAAGAACTGACCCAAATGGACTTGTAAGTGTTAAAGTAAAATACGGGAGTTTTTTTTTTTTTTACTGTGTACTCAGCATTGTATCTGGGCTGCCTCCCTGTGTGTGACACACATCTTCTTCAATGGGCCACGTGGCCCGGGCTAATGGAGTCATTTTCTATCATTATACTGGTGTTTGTACATTATGAGTGATTTTGTTACGTAGGCACAGATGTAACCAGTGTGGACAGGGCCCAGAGACGGTGATATAGCCCAGTGTTGCCAGGTCTGCTTATTAAAGTGACTTTGGGCTTGTTTCCTCTGTAAAGTAGCTTGTCAATATATTTTCTTTTGTTCAGGTTATGTGGTTTGTATTAGTGTCGCTTCCATGTTAGCATAGGACTATGCAACTTTTTATTTTATTTTATGCTACCACAATATTTTGTGTATGGACAACATTTTGTTATCTTTTATATGTTTCATATGGGTGTGTCACATATACTGTCATTTGATTTACTGTATACCCTGAATCTTGAATAAACAAAACAGTGGAAAAAAATATATATTTTCTTTTGTTTCCACGACATCAAAAAGTATTTTGTGACCCCTGTACCAGGATTTATTTTTAAACATTTATTTTGAACATAGCCTCTACAAGCTCACAGCGCGTCGCATCGCACACATTGTGAGCTTGTATATGGGCTATATTCAAATATCCAACGCATATAGGTTTAAAGTGCTCATGTTGGGCTTGTTTTCATAAACCCAGATGCTTATTTCTCTCGCAAATCAGTGGCAACACATACTCAGTCATCAACAGGTCGTAGTGACACACAAAAACATGTCTGTCTGTCTGTCTGTCTCTCTCTCTCTCTCTCTCTCACGCATGCAAACATGCACAAAACACACCAAAAATGTCAGTTTGCATCACTGACATAAGACCTATTTTTTCTCGATGGGATTCCATTTAAGCCACATCTAAACCACAGCTTGGGGTATGCCACTATACTATTTCATTAACTACAAAATCATTGACACAGTCAGTGCAACCTATTCACATAGATATCTATGATTGGCAAGACAGTGATGCGGTCAGGAAGGAAAGGCGGAGCAGAGTTCCGTAAGCATCACTGAAGTGCCAATAATCAAGGTAAAGCACACCCAACAGTTACCATCAAAATAAAACAAACATGTATGCATATACTGTATATTGTGGGGCTTTTTGCTCTCATAATAACCTTGCTCTGATATCCTGGAAATACATGAGGTCTGACTAGCCTGGGAGGGAGGCATACCATTTCAGGTATATGATCCGGTCGGGAGTGGATGATATCTTACGTCATGTTGTAGTCTGTTTATAGTCATCAGGACAGAACCCCCAAACCAAAATCATAACTACTCAAAATGATAGGGCCTACCCAATAAAAGCCTTGATGTGGCGTATGAATTCTAGGGCCAACCCAATAAAAGCCTTGATGTGGCGTATTAATCCGACAAGTTTCTTAAAGTACTTCTTGGAATAGTTCGTTTGGTATATCCATCTTTTATTCCAACTTGTAGCGACTGGCGAGACTAAAAACAACCAGAGGGGACCATAACTCTATGGAGGGGAGGGTGTGGGGGGGGACCAAAACAAAGCGACGCAGAGGTTTTTTATTGTTTGGTTTTTTATAATCCGGTCTAAACCGGATCACACAGACCAGGGGTAAAGGCTGGTGACGTGAGGTTAGGGTCTGACAGAGACCCTGTTTACTCAGCCAGTCCAGACAACATTTCTCAAACTGAGCACATAGAGAAACAAAACTTAACTGTTAGCTCAGTCTCATTGTATTTAAGATATTCAAGAGATATTTAAGAAATGACTGTAGGTACAATATAGCGTTCTGTATAATGCCTAATTTATACCTACGTAAGCTGTTATCAAGTATCCTTGAGAAAGACATCACTATACATTTTTGTTTCTCAAAGTGGGTGCCGTGATGCAAGTCCAGGGGTGTCGCAGAATGCTTATGACTTTGTAAAACGGCCCTGAGCTGCAGTGTACTTGGGGCCTTCTTATTCGGTCTATGCTTCGACAAAAATAGCAGGCACATTTTTGGCTAAAGTTCCTCCCAGAATAGGGATGCTGGGGTTTAACTGCATAAGTATAAAGATATTTTCAATCTGTCCCAAATGGAAACTGATATCCTTGCATGTTTTCCTCGTGACATACTGTATCTTAGGCGGGGTTTACATATTTACGTACCGTAATATAACATAAATGTACAGTAAGGTGCTATAAAGTAATTCAGGAGTGTTGTGGATTAAAACGTTATTTACAGGGGTGACCCGAGACAAAAATGTTTGAGAGCCACTGGTCTACATGTATGTTTACTGAGACGTGTCTGTGTGTGAAAAACTGAAAACACACTAGTGCCTGTTGAAGTGGGCTCTCGTGCAACAACTATGCAGTGAGTGATAGACAGACAGTAGGAGAGAGAGATGGGGAGAGCTGAGAGGCACCGACATAGAAGGATGGAATTTCAATGAAGTGCACCTCCTTCTTCTTATCTCAGTCCCCTGGTATGAGGGGAATGGGCTCTCTGTGACATACAGTACATACCCCAGCATCAAAGCTATACAAGCATGTATCTCATCAAACAAAAGAAAAGACACATCCGTTGATCTGCACGCGTCAAACTAAATCTCTGTCTTGGCACAGAGGTGGTTCAATACTAAAGCCGGTACAGGTGCTACCTATAGTCTCTCGAGACAGACTGTTTGGTTCACTGTTGCTGCACCTGCACTATTGGTTGGTCGTGGTGCCTGTTCAGCAGCAAGGAGAACTGGGAGGTATAGCGTGTCCCTTCACATGTCTTACAACTTACACTCTTCACCGTCAGGTGAAAAGATGCGGCTGGCCACTCCATGTGTTCTGGAGCAGTGGTTCCCAAACCTTTCCCAAACATTCCAGGTCAAGAACCTAAGAGATATTAGACGTCTGTCCGGGACCCAAACTAGTGAAAATGGCTGATCTACAAGTGCACGTGTCGCTTCGCACCATGTTGCAAGATAAAATGAACAAAAATGTTTGGGAATTTTTACTCAAGTCGTCACCCATAAAAAAATGGTCCGTGACCCATAAATGGTCCTCGACCCACTGTCTGGGAAACAGTGTTCTGGAGGAGATGTGATTGTTGACATCCTCCTCAGACTGAACAGTAGGGGTTGGCAGTGAGTGACAGGACTACACAAACATGAGTCTGGTGGCTCAGCCTTTTAGCACACAGTCAGACACCATGCTCCTTGTGAGTGCAAGGACCAAGTGAATCGATCCAACCCGGCAGCCAGGTCGCTCCTCTCTCTGCCCTTAAGGTTTCCTATATTTTTACAATGACCTGATCTGAAATGGAACATATCATATGGTATATGGAACTGGCAATGACTACAATTGGGGAGAATATTATAAAACTGTTTCTGTCTTCAATCACCAATGCTCCACAGTAGTAAAAAGTGTACAGTATACTGCGGGTCAGTTCAATGGTAATATGCATGTTATATATATGCCAACATCTGAGTAAAGGTGCAGAAAGCAGGAAAAAGTAATGCTCCTACACGTCTTTCTTTATTCATAATTATGTAGGATTGTTTCAGTGTCCATGCGTCCTCTTAGAGAAATTAAGTAACATCTAAAAGCTTTTTTGTATATTTCAGTGACAAACTATAAATGTGGCACGGAGCACTACAGTCTATGAAAGGGACGGATCAACAGAAGGAGGCCACTTTTTTCAAAACAGTAGGATTAGAGTAACTGTACTAACTGAGATACAGTATGTATGCAAGTAGTCACCCCCTTGGCTTTGAACAATTTGTTCTGATGGAAATACTCCTCCACATGTCTAGCCTGAAATATACCAAAAAGACTTTGTTTTATCCACCACATTCAGCATACTAATGCTTAACTGTGCACTGAAAATAGCCAATCTACAAGTTTACATAGTATAACCGCTATGCCATAGGATATCTCTCTCCTCAAGTTTCATTCAGACTACAACATCAGCAGCACCTTACCTCAACCAGGACTGTCAATTAGCCAAAGGATTCCAGTCCATATTTACCAGTAGATCAGTTGGATCCACCTTCCACACATGTCTGCACGTAGGCTAGATCCACTGTCTATCTGGAGATCATCAAATCACCATCAGCACCAAACTGGTTTATAGTGACACAACTTGTTATGAACCCCACAATTCCACCGTTTTCTGCAGATGCCCCAATATCTTCCCCCCCTTGATCACTCCATACCGCCCTAAACCTCTTTGTCTCTCGCGGTCTTACATAGTTAGCTATTCTGCTAGTGCTGCTAGACCCAGTGTGTGGGGTTGTTTGTCTTAATGGCAAGTAGACTTCCTCCAATTCTTTCCCAACTTAGTTTTCCTGCCTGTGCCGGTCCGTTTTCCTGGGCTGGGCTAAATTTAGGAACCACACAAGGTAAAGTGGAAAAGAGTAGAACAGGAAACGTGTTACAATACATACGGGGGAGCTGTTGTTCTGCTGTTCTGTGTGTGTGTGTGTGTGTGTGTGTGTGTGTGTGTGTGTGTGTGTGTGTGTGTGTGTGTGTGTGTGTGTTGCGAATCTTCACATATTTTGTCCCATCCAATCAGTGGCGTAAAGTAACTAAGTACGTTTACTCAAGTACCGTAGTTACCGGTAAGTACAACTTTGAGGTGTGTTCACTTTATTGAGTATTTCAAATTTTCTATATTTTACTGGACTACTTATTTTTGTAAACTTTAGTTACTAGGTTACTTTGGAGATTTTTATTATAATTACAAATCATACATTAACCAGCATACTGTATACTTAGGATCTTTGAAAATAGCCGATCTACAAGCTCATGTGTTGTTGAGCTTGTAGACGGGCTATTTTCAAAAGACTTTTATACACTTTGAAGTGTTTTGAGGTATTGATACATTTATTCAAGTAAAACATGTGAGTACTTCTTCCACCACTGTATCCCATATCTCACTGAACAATGAGAGAGGGAATGATGGAAGAAATTACTTAAACAAGTTTTTTAAAAGCGGTTTTACTTCTACTACTACAATACATTGTGTATTTACTTAGCCAAAAGCTAAAGGAAACAAATGAAACTGTGTGAGAGACAAAGGAATTACGCAGGGAGGGAGTGTCTCTCTGTGTGTGTGTGTGTGTGTGTGTGTGTGTGTGTGTGTGTGTGTGTGAGGGTCAACCCATCCCACTCTAGTGACGTTGTACACATTGTTTTGTCTCCTTCGTTTAAAAAGAAAAAAAAAAGAAATCCCGCTAATCAAAAACAATGACTACATATCCTGCTGTCTGGACGTGCTAGTGGACACACATCGCCAGGGGGTTCTGAACAGAATGAGCCTCCGAGGCTCCTGGTCAATAAAAAAACAACCGTGTTGTGTCCAATCAAGTGAACATCTCCCTGTGTAAGCACCAAGGAGGTGTGTGCGGTCTAATGAACCATACCATACTTATTCTGGGGGGGGGGCGAACATTCAGAATAAACAGTTGATCTACAAGCTCACAACATCTCGTAATGTGATGCGGTTGTAACTTGTGTGCTATTAAGTAAAGTAAATTGGTCGTTTGCAGCAAAGAGATTCGGTGTGTAGAGGGGATAAAGCATAAAAGAGTATAATTTGAAAAGATGACGGCAGCAATGTTTGATCAAATTGATCATTTGATATGCTTGAACTTTGAACCCTATACAGTAGTTGTTTAAGGGAGAAAAATAAGTGAGACAGATACTGTAACCTTGCTCATTGCAAAGAAATCTCCTTAGTGTTAACTTAAGTGAAACAATCGACCCAAAGGGACTCATATGGCTACTGTACCCGGCTTCATGAAATGTAGTTTCATATCTCACTGTGCTGCTGTGTAGTTCAGGTACCAGTAATTATACTAGAGCTGTGTCAGACAAGGTGTCTGCACTGCAGTTTGGTATAATGGAACAATTAGTGTAAGTATTGCCTATTAATGACATCGGCTGAATGCAATTGCTTTCTGCTCAGTTGTTTCCTTGGTACTGTATGACTAATGTCTAAAAATACTTCTGAAAAAACAAAAGAAAGTGCATAAAACATGCAATTTCCAAAGCGTGCAACATCTTTAGAGAGGACATACTGTACGGTAAATATTCAGAGACCAGGCACTCGTTTCAATTCCAGGTGTAAATGTAATCTGGCTAAATAAAGCCCATCTATAGTAGATAGTTACTGTACTAGCTACTGTACTACGGGTAGCTACTGTACTGTACTGTACTGTAATGTACTGTTAAAGTCCACACACAGGATCAGGATTTACTTGGTCTCAAAATGTACTCAAAGTATCAAAGTACTCATTGTGCAAAATGTGTGTGTGTGTGTGTGTGTGTGTGTGTGTGTGTGTGTGTGTGTGTGTGTGTGTGTGTGTGTGTGTGTGCGTGTGTGTGTTAGGTGTCACAGTGTCACTTTAGGTCACTCAGTGGTATTGCTGTTCTCAAGAGGACATACATACATGGGACACACATAGCTGTTCATTGGCGCGGTTAGGCACCATATATAGTGGAGTAGAAGTAAAACTAGGAAATACTCGATTAAAGTAAAAGAAAAGTATCTCAAAATTGTGCTTTTGTTGTTTTGTATTGTATTGTAGGTTAGGTACAGTAGGTGTGAGATCTGGACCTACCAGAAGGCTGTCTCTCTTTTGTTGCAGGACAATCAGGTCTCAGCCACAGCTTCCCTAAAAAGGAAAGCAAAAAGCAACTTTTATTATTCATAATTGAAAATAAAATAATATTCTTTGATCAAAACCTCCAAACTAACAGTTCAGTGGGCTCTTCCAAATACAGGAGACAAACCACACAGGAATGTTATAGGGGAAAGTGACATGTTGAGACGACCAACACCTGTTATTGAATCGATGCAAATAGTTTATTTACACGATGATTACAAAAATAAGAACACCACAATATTGCTTATGTGATCCCACACGCCATTTGGTTCCATTTGTACACTCTCTGAGTTACAGACCCATTTAGCTGGCTCTCTCAAGGACCCCTAGGGGTCCCCGGACCCCACTTTGGGAACCACTGATGTATGGAACAAAACCTACTGTGAAGCTGTTCACAAAAAGTTGACATAACTTTGCTACTACAGGGAAAACATGCACATACATGTACTATTGCCTTTCTTGCACTCTTTTTTATATCCCTTTGTTTGCTGTGTTTTTGTTGTTCTGAATGTTACGCTATCTATGCTGCTGCATTGTCTGAAGGAAGTTTTACTCTTATGTACCTGTACAAGATGTAACAATAAAGTACAACCTTGAACCTTAATGTTTTCATATTTCTTTGCCTAATTTTAGCTGCGAATGTGTGAAGATTTTGGGTGAGTAGCTACAGTACAATAGGTAGGCTACATAATAACTAATAATAATAAACGTGATAACAAATGTATGGACATAAATGGTTCAGTCCATCTTCCTGAGTTGGTCAACCTAAAAAACCTAAAATACTATTTCCAACATTAAAAGTAAAATGGTCAAAACAACGAGCATGAGGAATCAGCTACAACTACATTTTAATTCTGGTTAATTATGGTTAGGTTATTAACCCTGTACATTTGTGTTTTCCAGTTGTATTTAAACCATGTGCCGGAGTGATGCACCACAACTCATTAACTCTGTATCATGGCCTTTGCCGAGTTTACCACTGGTATTTACAACTTAGGCCATTCTAGTGCAATTTTCTTGTGGTAAACTTGGAAATGTCCAACTATATGACGTCTGCACATTCAGGCAATAGACTCTGAATTTAGCAGTGTCTCTGATGTCATGGACACAGGTCTCATTTCCTTCCTGGACTACATGTTGTCTCAGTAAGACAGCCCTTCCCCTATCCACAAGGAGGAGCAGTGCACCAAAGCATTATGGGAATTGTAGTCCAGGAAGTGTCGATCACATCACAGACACTGGGCTCACTGCTAAAATCTAAAATATCTAAAACCTCATATTACACACAAAGACCCCCAGGAAAGTGTTCTAAATCTTCTAAATGTCATTAACATATTTTTTTGCAAAAACAGTCACTGAACAGTTCATTCTTGTTCCTCCTGGGTGTCAGTCTGCGGGTGAGAGAGGTTGATTAGTCTTTAATCAGGCAAGTGAAACAGTCTGGATCACACTGGCGACAGACAAATAATAACAATGGCCTTTGTTTCTTTCTCTTCTAGGTTCTATGGTGGACAGTGGCTCCGGTGGCAGAGGTAGGTAAGTACAGGTAGGATTTTAGAGTAGGTCGGGTGTGGTATTTAACTCTAGCCTTTTCCTTCCATAGCCCAGTGCAGTTAACCACTCTCCTATCGAGCCAGGTGGGGAATTATTTAGCCTTAGTGAAGTCCTGCCTCAAGGGTGTCTTCTGATCTTGAAAGGTGCTTGGTAACAATGAAAAGGTTTCTCTTATGACCTTTAGCACGGGTGCGGGCCTCCGGAGTTACGGGGTTTCCCTGCGCTCTCTCTCTCTCTCTCGGCAGCGGAGAATTATGGAGATGTGCGGTTTCCTCCTCCGCCTCTCCTCCACATAGACTCTCTGTGCCCAGCTCCGATCCTGAAAGCCTATTAGAGAGAGCAGTCAATATCAATGGTCAGTGTCGTGATCTTCATATTTGGAGCGTGTCATGAGGTGTGATGGACTGACAGCCATATATGGTGTTGTGACGTGTCACGTTGCAAAAATATATATACCGGTACTGTATATCCAGCTCGGTGGCCTTGTGGTTAGAGTGTCCACCCTGAGACTGGGAGGTTGGGGTTCAATCCCTGGCGGGGTCATACCAAAGACTCTAAAATGGGACCCAGTGCCTCCCTGCTTGGCACTCAGCATCAAGGGTTGGATTGCGACCCCCTGCGACATACTAGCGTCATGTCCAGGGGGTGTACTTGTACATCAAGCTGCCTCATGCTACAGACACAGGAGATAGGCTCCTCCCCCTATGGGCCTCATGGCTCGGCAAGGCTACGACCCTATAAGATCTCTCTCCACAAAGCTGATGTAAATCAATGATCAATGCTCATTATCAAGCACCGAAGTCACTTAAGAAGAAGTGAGCACACCTTCACCGCACAAAACGCCTAGTCCAGGTGTCTCTTCCTGGTTTTTAAACAGCTGGTGGATGGAAATGAAATGCTTTCTTGCTGCTTCTACGCGCGTATATGTGCCCACACTCAGTCATAGCCATGCAGAAATTCAGGTGTCACAGCAAAAGCAGCCAGTAAAGGCTCATACATAGTCTGGATTTTAGGTGGTGAGGTGACCACCGCTCCGGTGGTGAGGTGACCACCGGATCTGAAATAACGTTGAGCAGTGGTGAGTAAAAACAGAGAGAAGGGCTGGGGCGGTGGCGGTGGTTTGCTCTTCACTGCGGCTCGTGACGTCATGTTGTAGTTCGGTGGTCACCTCACCACCGAAAATCCAGACTATGTATGAGCCTTAAGAATGACACAGGAGAAGAGCAAGTGTCAATTAAGAGCCATTGCTCATTCATTTGAATCAGTAGTGTGGAGAGAGTTCTTGTAGGGAAAGTAGGCAGACTCAGAGCCGTCGGGCCAGGTCTCCCTCCACACACACACACACACACACACACACACACACACACACACACACACACGGCATGCTGGGAATTAAGTCTCACTCGTCTGGGACACTACAATATGATGATGATGAGTCAACAATATGATGTCATTGAAAGTCTTTCGTATTCACTTGTATGCAACTGGAGAAAGAAGCTGCCTCATTCTTCATTGTATACGGTACTTTGAAAACACAGATTTATCTGATTACATATTGGAAACACTTGGTGAGTTATTGCTTTTCATCTGGTGTCTGCACCTTTTGATCTTATATTCAAAAACACCTGCCATATCCAGAATTGGGCCAACTTTGCGCTCACTGCCAATCCATGAATGGACGGGCGTGTGCACGCGAGCGCACACACACACACACACACACACACACACACACACACACACACACACCTGACTCAAATTAACTTTTCTTTTTTTCTTTTTTCCCTAACATCGCTATTTTGAGCTATTAAAACCAAATACTATACTTCATGCCACGCTTGGAGATCTATTTTTGAATAGCCAAGCAATGTGCTCTATCTATTTAACAGGTTAAAAGACATACAGTACAAGGTGTACTGTATGTACACTGTGTACACTGTATCAATGAGTGAGCACACTGGAAACACACTAAAAGCAATACAATGTTCCGTTCCCTCTTCTCTATTTGTTGCGGTCCAACATTGCTCCCAAATGGCCTCTTCTAACCAAAACATAATCCTTTGTCTCTTTGGCCATTATGTCTTTTTGCAAATGAACTGTGATCATGAGGACATGCTGTGGAACTAAAGATACCTACTTTATGTGGACTGGCAATCTACCAGAATGTATTTTCTGCACACACACACACACACACACACACACACACACACACACACACACACACACACACACACACACACACACACACACACACACACACACACACACACACACACACACACACACACACACACACACACACACACACACACACACACACACACACACACACACACACACACACACACACACACACACACACACACACACAATAAATAGATTCAGAGTTTAGTGGAAACAAGCTGAGGTGCATGACTGCTCTGTAAGTAACTGTGTGTATAGCTGTATAGCCTTGGTGGAGATAGGAACAGAGGGAAGAAAAGGAGATAAAAAAAAGAGAGAATAGCCTCGTCTAACCCTCTTAAAGGTGGGATGAAATGTCCATGATTCTAGCACATCTGTGAATGAGCCAGTCCACACCACAGGCCAGGCGGGGTCCCCATATGACCCAGTGAAGTGATGACAGTGAAGTGATCATTTTTAAGCACTTTTAAGACATTTTTAATACCTAAAAGGTATTGGATTCCTGAATGTGCGCTGCAGTGTTCAATGTGTGTGTGTGTGTGTGTGTTAGGCTGCTCAACAGTGACACTTTAGGTCATCCAGCGGTATTGCAGCTAGAAACAGAGACACAGAGACACAGAGACACATAGACACAGAGACACATTCATTGGAGCAGTTGGCAGGCACTAACCTGACGCTGCCAGATCCAAGAAGCTTGCTACACAAATTTGTTTCACAGCTTATTGGGATCTGGGATCTCGGAAGCAAATTCGATGACAGGGCTGTTCCTTTTTTTCAAGATACTTGGTAGATGATTGGATGGGACCGTCTGTCTATCACCGTGTGGGCGTGCAAACACAACCAATCATATTGACGTGTCTATATAGCTTCACATCCGGTTTCGCACATATCCCGCCCTTAGCTCACGCTGATTGGTTCGGTGCGGAACGGATCGGTGTTAGCTCAACTCCCTGAGAGATCCCAGATGGAAGCTGTGTTGGGGAACATGGTTACCCAATACGGCCCCCATCTGGCAGCGTCAGGTTAGGCAGGCACAGCATTGTCAAATAATATGGAAAAGAGGCAAAAATCGATAGGCGTTGTGAGCTTGTAGATCGGCTATTTTCACAATATTTATCTGTGGAACAGAGTCAACTCCTACAATAAGTGTGCTTGTCATGGGGGTGGGGGTGATTATTTTGGGGGGTCGCGGCCTGAAGAGGTTGAAAACCACTGATATAAGCTATGACAGAGTTCTAAACCACTGATATAAGCTATGACAGAGTTCTAAACCACTGATATAAGCTATGACAGAGTTCTAAACCACTGATATAAGCTATGACAGAGTTCTCAATGAGTTGGCTGCTTGGAACATTGCTATGACGGAAAGCCAACAACTTCTAACACGTTGAGTTAAAGGAAGGTCATTGTTTGATGTAACAGAAATGTACCTGATGTACCTAAATAATATTGGCACTAAATTCACTCCATATACCTATACATCGGCTATTTGCGGCAAAGTATTTAGGGTGTAGAGGGAAAAAGGAGGAGGCCTATTGTAGACCCCTGAGGGACTCCGGTAAACTAATGATAGGGTTTAAGTGAAGAAGAAATTACAGCTGATTTTGACAGCTGCAGCATAGCTGAAAACTTCCACTTGATGGCGATAGCTTAACACTGCAACGGGTTGTATTTCTGACCATGGTTGTGTTTTTAGTTACTGTACCACAGTGCTGTTTTCATTTTTGCCTAATAGAGTATTCAATCAGTCAATTTGTTTCTAAACTCCATAACCGATGATGAATGACTTCATGGCGGTAAACGGCCCTATGTGACGCAGCCACACTAGAACCCAGGCCAATTAAGGACCTCTTAGTTGAAGTTTCATTCATTGTTTGACAGCACTTGGTCATCATTGGATTCATGTTATTGTTAATGTGTGTTTTCAGACATTTAAATACTTGAACCGTCAATACATAAACTTGACCTTTCACTCTGTACTTAGTGTTCTCCTTTCCCCCTTTAGACAAAGTCTCTTTGCCGGAAATAGTCGATCTACAAGCTCACAACGCCTTGCATCACAAGGCGTTGCATTTGAAAAATAAATCACATTTCTGAGAGCTTGAATATCTGCTATTTCTTAATAGCCAACGTATAAAGTGTGGATAGAGTAGTTAAAATGAGTGTGATGATGTATAATCATCACAAATTTAGCTGGGGACCCCCTGGAACCTCCCTGATGACCTCTGGGGGTTCCCGGACCCCACTTTGAGAACCACTGCTCTGGACTGTTGAACCCATTGCCTGAGCATAGAGGGACAGAGACAGAGAGGGAGTGAAGCTTAATGTGATTCAATAAAAACATAATCAAAGGAATATTGAAAACTATAGGAAGGGGGCGCCACCAAAAAAATGTTTTGAGGCACTGGTCAAATAGTTGAAAATCCTCTTTTTTGTCCACTGGAATGTCAGTATGCTGTAGCAATGATATCAGCTGAGCTCTTCTCTGACCCAACCCATCTTGGAATTCAGTCTTCATTATGATCTGAAGATTCTGAACCATGCAGTGCCGAATCAACCCCTCCGAGGGCCCTGGCGCTACACCAAATCAAAAGGCCCTTTTGCATGCATGCGATTTGCGTAACATAATCAAGAATGACACTTTTTGCGTTCGCGGTTTCGACAGAAGCAACAGCTGTACCTATTTGAAATACTCGCACAGGGCCCTGCAAGCTGCGGGCCTGAACTACACAGCTTTAAAGTGTCCTGGTAGTGACTGCATCTTATACTGATGTGATGCCATATCTGACTGTCCACAGACACAAACAACAACGCCATCCATGCTGTCGCGACTCGTAAACACAAAGGAAGCAATTAAAACAATGTTCTTTCCTCTCCTCATCTATAGGCAAAAGTTGTTCTGTATCTTCGTCTTCTATGATGGTAGTTTGTGTGGTGTAATTTAGGCAGTGGTGTAAAGTAACTATAACTATATTATACTATAAGTCCATTAACTTTCTTCTTTTTTTTTTTTACTTTAGTGGAGTATTTATAATTTTCAATACTTTACTTCTACTACAGTTCAGAGGAAAATATTGTACTTGTACTGCACTGCAAATATTTGAAAACTATATGTACAGTAGAGTCTTGAATTTAGGCTGTTGTGTTTTAACAACAGCTAATAATAATCAAAGTCTATAAAGTAACTTTTACTCAAGTCAATTTTGAATACCGAGCCTTTACTTGTAACAGTGTATTTCTACATACACTTTTACTTAAGTACAAACTGTGAGTATAATTCTTCCGCGTTGAATTTTGTCTGCATTGTGTGTGTAACAGCTCATCACAGCTCGTCTGTGAAGAGGAAGAGAGAACGGGACAGATAAGAATGGTATGTGACCTTGTGACAAGTGAATGGTGTCTCCCTTCTCATCAGCTGCACCTCCCCTCCACCACCACCACCTCCACTCCCCACCAGACACCTCACCATTCCCAGCCAACACTGACAACAGGAGAAGTATTACTGTTGCTGCTAGCGTAAATCAATGACACCTAGTATGCTCTGCTTTTGCTACTCTAAAAACTCAGTGTGTTTGTTGCCTGTCCACAAGCGTGTACAGTCTGTCTGTCTGTCTGTCACATCTTTAGTCCCAGGTTCTGTATATGTACTAGTCATCATGTCTTCCAATCATCATAACTCTTGTCATATTTTACCAGAGCTGTATAATACATTTGTAATAATAACTGCTCATATATGTGTGTGACGCACGCTGTGACACACACACACACACACACACACACACACACACACACACACACAAGCTAATTGATTAATTAACTAAATGGACTGAATGGACTTACAGTACAAACCTTACAGACCTTTCACTTTCCTTAAAATTTCCTAAAATCACAATTCCTTATAAATATGTTTTCTGAAAGAAATCTAAAGTGCTCCCTCTGATTACTCTAAAAGTCACAGCCCCTCCGACAATAATTCATTAGAGTGAGGTGGACAGACAGAGACAAACAATAGACATTGGAGAGAGGGGGACAGACAAATGGACATTGGCTGAGGATGCTGGTGGTACCAAGGCAACGCAACATTGATTGTTGGCAGTCACACAATGCATAACGCGTACTATACACTTGCACGCACGCACGCATGCACACACACACGCACGCACGCACACAGCCCTGATGAATTTTGGCACAATTATAAGAAATCACTGTCTATTCAGGAATGAATAGACAGCACACAGACATCGGTATGTAGGCGCACAAAAGCACAGACCCAAACCCCAAACTTCCCGGCAAGCTTGTTTATCAGGTTGACCTTGATACCGGGTTCAAGAGGTTTGTGCCGTCCTCCTACAGACAGACTCACTGACATGGCAATACTTTGGCTTAGCTTAAAAGTCACTGCCAATAACAACAAAAACACTGTCTTGTAAGACCACAGCGGAACCCTTGTAAAGGTCAGTATCAAGGAACAACATTTAGAGGAATAACATAAATAATTCCACTAGATGGATGATCTAACCAAGACTAGCATATTATTTGAGTACAGGTATCCAATGGAATCCTGATTATCTCTACTCCTTAGAATTGGACAGAACATAAATGAACAGTTTTGGTAGTACAATTCAATGATCAGAATTTTATATGATATATTTGCTTCTTCTTATTGCTTCCCTTTTTTCTAAAAAAGAATTGTGTGCATTTATGTTGTCTTAAAACGAATTGCCATACAGGGTAATTGATTGTTAACACATTCTCAGTTAATTATTGATTGGCAACAACCCCTTGTAGCCTCTGCATTGATCCCATTGCTTAATAACGTGGTAATATTACTAGTCGTTTGGTTCTGATTAGTTAGTTGATAGGTAATTCGTTGATTAGTCTTTTTTTGTTGCTGCTTTTTCTATAATGTCAATAAGTCTATAACTTATACTATCCAGTAGCCATTGTGAAATCAACATTAGAATGTTCAGTTCTCAACCTGGAAATGTTGGTTTGTACATGATTATATAATGTGTGTGGCAAACATCATTTTACAGATGTTTGTAGGTTCTTTATTTGTTACGACTTGTGTACAGGTTCATAAGAGTAAAATGTACTTTTGTTCGGTTCCTTTGATCAGCAGCGTTTTCAATTACAAATCTTGACAATTAGTCGAATTTCTTTAGTCGAGGACAACCTAATTGCGAACGCAGTGATTGCGAACGCAGTGAGCACTAACTATGAGACCTAGCAGAACTTGTCTGTCTGTCTGTGTGTCTGTCTGTCTGTCACGCTGTAACACCACCTGCCCGCCACCAGAGGGCGCAGCTGTATCACACACAAAAAAACACACAAACAAAAAAACGTAACTTAATATTTTTTTAACCACACACACACGCACACATAGTCACATACACACACTAAAAAAAATCTTAAAAACGTAACTTAAAAAAATCTTTAAAAACCCCAAATATGTACGAGCTGCGTTCGCTTCCCGCGTTTGCGCGTCTTACTTGCAGTGGTGGAAAAAGTACAAAAATATTTTACTTAAGTAGAAGTACTGATTCTCTACTTGAAAATTACTTAAGTAAAAGTACAAAGTACCCATTAAGAAAGTTACTTAAGTAAAAGTATAAAAGTACCTCAAATTAAATGTACTTAAGTACAAAAAGTACCCGGTGTAAAAATGTACTTAAGTATAAAAGTAAAAATTACAAAGTACAAGTAAAAAGTACAAGTAAAAAGTACAACATGCTTTTCAAAATGCCTACAAAGAAAAGTCCAAAAGTGGCTTTATTTCAACACTCGTCTCGAAACTGGCCATTCAATATCAATGGCATTTAATGTTTGTGTTGGGATAAACACTAGAAACTGGCCATTCATTATCAATGGCATTTAATGTTTGTGTTGGGATAAACACTAGAAACTAAACTGGCCACTCATTATCATTACAAACATTACAAACAACTCAGGGTGCAAGCAAGCTCACACAAAAATATATTTCAGATTTAGGGGAGAATGGGGAGAGCCATTGCAATTTGCAAAACAGACATTATAATTGCATGAATTCACGCATTATAATTAGCCCTTCACTAATTAAGCCCCACCCACTCCACTTTGCAGGGCAAACTGTCTCCCATTGAGATGCATGTAAATGATTTCTCCATAAAAAAGAGCTTGAAAATGTCTTCTAAATAGAGTAAAAAAAGCCTACAGTAGTACAGTAGGCTATAGGCCTATGCACAAATGTGGATTTCATTATTGGGGGATAAAGTTGAAACCGATATCAACTTTAACGACCATCCCGTTCGACAGACGTTTACATGCAATGCACGGTAAAGACGGCCTATACAGTGATTATTATTGCAATCACCTGGATGGGTGAGTCGTGTAACGTTCCTGACGTTAAGATGTGTATGTGAGTCCCATACACATGCGCTGCATCTGCTGCTATTGCAGTTCTGTTTTCGTCACATAATGTGACGAAAACAAAAACAGAACTGCAATAACCAGCAGATGCAGCGCACGTCAGACACACACAACACACACACACACACACACACACACACACACACACACAGCGTGGCTCGCTGTTATTTATTCACCGCACCAGAGAGAGACAGAGAGAGAGAGAGAGAGAGAGAGACGGGCGCTTCTTGTCCAGCTTTTTCAACGCACCGCACCACCATGCTTCTGTGTGAATGTGAACGAATGAGTGAGGCGATGACTTTATAAACTTTATGTGGAAAATGCGGAGATTGCGCATATTTCGCGTGGAAATGTGTAGCGAGTAACGAAAGGTGTCCAATTTTAATGTAGCGGATTAAAAGTACGATTTTTTACTTGTAAATGTAACGAAGTAAAAGTAAAAATACAGAAAAATAAAAATAGTAAATAAAAGTACAAATTCTCAAAACGTGTACTTAAGTACAGTAACGAAGTAATTGTACTTCGTTATTTTCCACCACTGCTTACTTGTTATTATCCATCAACACAAAATGTATATGTGGAGAAACTACAAACTGTAAATATTATTCTTTCTCAAACATTCATTCAGAAGGTACACAAAATATCCATAATTTAATGTGTAGCATTAAAAATCATATCCATGACCCAATTTTACATAAGGAAGCTGCACTTGAACGAGTCTCTAAAAATCATCCTGTTGCAAAGGTCTAAATGTAAAACATCCAGCAACCAAGTTGAGTTTAACGTTAAAATAAAAAACATATTTAGACTTGTCAATATCCAAACTGCATATTTATCTTACTGTACCTTAAAAGTTGCTCTTCTTAAACTATTCCCTCTCAGCAGTAGCTACTGTAGTTGTGGTCATGTTATAATAATGACTGGCTAAGCAAGTACTGCTGTGTGTAATGCCGGCTGACCGACTCTCACTCTCAGCAAGCAATGAAGATAAACAGACAGATATTGTGAGTGGAATGGAGAGAGAGAGAGAGAGAGAGAGAGAGAGAGAGAGAGAGAGAGAGAGAGTGGGGGCAGAGAAGGGGGAGACGAGAGGCACATAATGATTGATTACAGCCCTCAGTGGCTCTGTGCCAGCTGTACCCTCTCCTGTCTTTCACTCCGACTGATTCGCTGCCATCTCTCTGTACTGTCTCACATCTGTGTTCATCTAAATCTGTCTCTCTGTCTCGTATCTGTCGAGTTCAAGTTTGTCATAAAGTGAATGAAGTTGAACTCACGTATTATGTGCTATGGACGGGAAAATGTTAAAGAGGACAGTCATGTGTTCTACAGTCTGACATCACTACACTAAAACATAAAATATCGAGGACAGACAACACACTAAAGCACAATAAAACATAACATCTATCAAATATACAATTCATATTAACAGATTAACCCAGGACTTGAGGCATTAGACCTTACTGGCTGTTCATCATCAATCTAGTGGCATAGGATGTCCAAGTAGCAATGCTTATGTGTTGTTTGGCTGAAGGGGAGAAGATAGAAAAGTGCCTGTGCTGGGTGGTTCAAGTCATTCATTGATGATAATAGGGATTTTAAGCAACTTCTGTTTTCAGGACTGCTCCGCTACGCGGAAGTACTATGACTACTATGTAGTCATAGTACTATGTAGAAGTACTATGACTACTATGTAGTCATAGTACTATGTAGAAGTACTATGACACAATCGATGTAGCTGTCAAAATCGTTAAGCAAACAGCCGTCGGCGACGGCGACATTGGTTACCATGGTGACGCGTCTACGCAGCATGTGTCAAACATAAATAAAAAAAATTAAACACCCCGTCACACGTCATCTAACTTGACGATATTGCTTAATTCTTTATACATGCGCTGGACATGATCAGCCGTGGAAAGAGGAAGGTGCTGGAGCAATTTGTGTCATTCTAAAACCGTTTTAATAAACATGGTTAATATGACATATGGTATTAGTGTTATTTCTTCATTCAGAGTATGCCAACACATTACACAGCATAACATGACATGACATGGCGTTGTAGACACTACGTACGGTGTAAGTGTAGGTTCTGCCGTAGTAGAAAGGGCTGCGACGGCAAGCAGGTTTATGTATCGAGCACTGATCCATTTCCGGTAGCTGGAGCGGACTGCCGTAGCCGTCCTGCCGTAGCCGTCCTGCCGTCGTTGCTTAAAGTCCCTAATGTCTGTTCTGTTGAGGCAGAGGCTTCACAGTATGACCACACTCTGTAATGTTTTGCGGCCTTGAACAATATTGCTGTGATAGGAACCAGTTTAAAATAATTCTAATGTGAACCTGGGGAACATGGCGAGTGGAACTTGGTGCTTTCCATAGCTGTCAGAAAACACAGCAGTGATGTGATTCATCCATAATATGAGGACCTGAGTGATGGTCACTCCCAGCAGGACCCTCTCCACAGCTACTCCGTCAATTTACACTATAGATTGAAGGGGGAGCAGCCTCCAATCCCAGGTTACCTCCCATTGTCCTGAAGTCAATGAGCAACTGATTTGCTCACTGGCATAAAGAGAGAGGTTGTTGATGTTGTGGTACCATGCAGTCCGTCGCCTAGCCTCCAGGTAGACTCATCGTTGTCAGAGATTAGGCGAATGGCTGTTTTTCATTGCCTCACGGTTGAAGTACAGTGAATGCTCTCGTGGTCCATGTAGAATTTCTGTAGGACCTTGGGGCCCATGCCGAATGTCTTCAGTCACCTGAGGACGTACATGTGGCTTTTCCACCACCTATTCAGAAATTGCAACTTCCAGACCCTCTCACGCTCTCCACTGCAGCACCATCTACAGTATGTAGATGGGAGTGTGGCGTCACTGGCGTGCCCTCTATGCCTTTCTTCCTGTAGTCCACCATCAGCTCTTCTGTGTTGTTGACATTGAGAGCCTTCTTGTTCTCCTGGCACCACATGGGCGAGGTTCTCCACCTCTCTCATCACTGTTGTGTTGTCAGCAAACCACTGACCGACTGCTGGTGTTGCATGCAGTAAATAGCAGATCTACAAGCTCTACAACGCGTCATGAACGTAGCACGTAGTGAGCTTGTAGATCTGCTATTTACTGAGCCCCACAGTGGCACACAACTCAATATAAATGAGGCTTTAGTTAGAGCTGTGCATGGCCATGCAGGTGTAGGTGTACGGGGAGTAGACTAGAGAAGGGTGCTCAGTCTGAGGGTCAACGCAGAGAACATGTGGCTGTTTCTGATCTTCACATGCTGCATGCGGACGTCAACCAGTTAGGAAGTCCACAATGAGCTCATTCAGTCAGGGAGTCCACAATCCATGCAGGTTGAGGCCCAGATCTAGGCCAGTTGGGAGGGAATACATGTTACAGTCCAATTGAAAAAACTGACAAATTGAAAAAGGAGTGCTCGTTTTCCTCGAGTTCACATTGGGTGAGCCCCGTCAAACTAAGAAATGGCATTGGAACACGCGGCACGGCGACTTGCTTGATTTAGCTCACTCAGCTGTGCCTCTCGTGGTGTGCGCCTTTCACCCTTGGGCGCACACACACACACACACACACACACACACACACACACACACACACACACACACACACACACACACACACACACACACACACACACACACACACACACACACACACACACACACACACACACACACACACACACACACACACAGTTTCTTTCACCTTGTATTAACTGCAAATGGGTCTCTATGCTCTCTTTATCTGATTTCCCTCACCCTCATTATCCTACTTATTACTACAAGAATACAATGCACATGTACTCCCACTCACATCAGACACTTCCTCTCTCTCTCTCTTTCTCTTTCTCCACTGACTGTAATCTGTTATCAGTTGACATGTTATCAGTTATCTGCTCTCCCTGTGTGCTCTCTCTCTCTCTCTCTCTCTGGTATTGGGAGTGAAGCAGGGTCATGGCTACTGTGTTATGCAGACATTTGAGCCATACGAGAAACAGTCCTGAGTCCTGACTGTGCTACTGTATATCACCAATCATTTGAGATGCCCCTCATGCGCGCGCACACACACACACACACACACACACACACACACACACACACACACACACACACACACACACACACACACACACACACACACACACACACACACACACACACACACACACACACACACACACACACACACACACACACACACACACACACACACACACACACACACACACACACACACACACACACACACACACACACTCTGTCTGAAAAGCCCATGTGTTCTGGATTTAGACAAGAACTCGCTAGTGGAACAGTGCCCTAACCTGCCCTGGGCCTGGAGATAGATCACACTGCTCTTTTTGATATGGAGCCAGCCAGGCTGTTCTCCCTGGCCACTACCACTGTTGTATACGGACACTGAGACAGGTGCACAGCAGGTGCACTGAAACCCACAAGTACTCACAAGTAAAGGTATCAATACTGCAATTATGTAGACATACTCTGTTACAAGTAGAAGTCTCGTATCGTATTCGAGTAAAAGTAGGCCTGCCGCCTACAAAAGTATTGGCATTGGGGGGGGGGGGGGGGGTTGAGGCTAGTAGGTGGGTGTTAAGGGTATGGTCACAGACTTAATGGTGCAGTTCTCACCAGGAACTGGTGTTGTGCCGTCGAATCTGCATAGGCATTATAGAGCGGATTTGTTCACTTTTGCAATCACATAGTAGTTTCGGAATCGCACAACTGAAAGCACTATCTTATAATTAGGCACATTCTAGGAAAAATAACCAAATTATATAAATAGCAAAAGTAGTCTACAAGCTCACAATGTTGCACCGATTGTAGATTGTATATTTTCGCCATCGTATTCGTACGAAATAGTGGTTAATAGTCTACTGGAAGCCCCAATGGTCCCAGTTAGACCCAGACATGTTGTTTAATGTAAACTTTTATGATTCAAATGGCATCTATAGGCTTAGAAGATGGGATTAAATTTGGTTGCTAAAAATCGCACGTTGAGCAATTTGAGTTATTAGCATAATATGTGACCATATCAATTAACATCCTAATTACTCAAATTGCTCAACGTGCAACTTTTAGCAACCAAGCTTAATCTCATTTTCTAAGCCTATAGATGACATTTGAATCATAAAAGTTTACATTAAACAACATTTCTGGGTTCATGAACATTCCAGTAGAGACTATAAGCAGAGGCCATACTCCTAATAATAACTGTCTTCTAAAAATCACACCCGTTAAGTGACCCTGGGCGATCTTATCATCAGACATCATACATCATTTTTTGGGGTGGCCAATCACAATTTGCGTCCTCACTTTTGTCTTCAATGTTTGTGTTACACACTTTCATAGGAAACGGTAGTAAAACGATGTACCTACAAAACCCTCAAAGCTGCTGCTGGACATATAGCGCCCCTCAAAAACAAACGTTCACAGGTGTTGCCAATCTTATGCACAAGCACAGCGCTCAGTTCACACCTCTAGCCATAGGCAGAGTCAATACTATACTATACGTACTGTACGTTGCAGAGAGATTGGCAGTGCCAAACAACAACAACAGCACACAACAAAGCAGGAAGCAGCCTCCTACAACAACACGGTCCTCCCAACAGATAAAGGGATTTACCTCACAGAAAAAAGCAGTGTTTTCATGGGATGGGGAGACACATTTTCATAATAATCCAAATCTCCCACAGAAAAAGACACTAGAGATATTAAAACAGAACAAATTCAAGGTATGCCAGTTGGAAATTAAACAATTGCAGCAAAGTTGATAGAAGGTACACCATTACACTTAGCAGTTAGCATACAATTTATCTTTCAAATGTGAGAGTGTGTGTGTGTGTGTGTGTGTGTGTGTGTGTGTGTGTGTGCGTGCGTGTGTGTGCGTGTGTGTGTGTGTGTGTGTGTGTGCGTGTGTGTGTGTGTGTGTGTGTGTGTGTGTGTGTGTGGTGTCTGCCATGGAAATACCTCCCCCATCTCTTCCAAATGACTTAACCGAGGGAATTCTGTCGCCGGGCCTTTTGTATTGTGTGAACACGGACTCTGGGTTGCAGAGCAGCATCTAATGCCATGTGAAACCTCTCGTCAAAGGCTTCTAGCAGCCCTGGGCCCATACGTGTCACTGTGAGAGTGCAGTGGGCGTGGTTTTCTCTTTCTGGTTCCACTCCACTGTGACTGAGACCACCTTTCCACCGGTTGGTTCCATGAGCCACAACTCCAAAATTGGTGGGAAAAACTAGACCTATATTAAATTGTTTATAGATCAATACAAGACAAGTAAATGTAGTAGCTTTTTCATATTTTCGATTATTTTGCATATTTTCCTGCAGAATGCCTCGTTTGCATATTTAAACATGTAACATTTGTAATACAATAAATCATTGTCTTCATGTAAGTACTAAATTGGGAAAGTTTCATGGTGATAACAATCTAATATGGTTTTGCCCACTCAATTCATAATTAGCCCTTCACTAAGTCCCTCCCCAACCCATCCTTGTCCAATAGGCACGTTAGCAGCGAAGAAAGCTTGACCTGCAGTGCATAGCAACTGTTGCTAAACTATTTGATTTGGCATTGGACAATCGCTTTTTGGGGTGGGATTTAGTGAAGGGCTAATTAACGTTCCAATTTTGGAGCTATGGCTCATGGACTAGGAACCAAAAAGGACTGAACCGGTTCCCATTGGGAACCAACCGGTGAAAAGGGCCTGAGAGATTTACAAAAACAAAAACAAATCTTAACCTCAGACTTCCCAATAACTGATAACATTGATGCACTTCCACGTCTGCCAAAAGTAGTGCATTGTTCCATGGAAGAAAATACAAAATGATTAAGTTCATGTAAACAAAAGGTATTCTTCCTCCAAGTAGTACTGCTTGTCAAAATGTGAATTGCAGACTTGAAAAGAAAAGAATCCAAGGCACTCCATCTTTGGTGAAAAATTAAATCGTTTATTTGATGATGAGCAAGGCAAATAAATAACAGGACCTACACGTTTCGACCAAAAGGTCTCTCAGGGTTAATCTGCTGATTAAGTTCATGGTCAGGGACCACATGCAATACCTTCACGGACCACCTGTTGAAAACCCCTGGTGTAGAGGGAAAAAAGGAGGAGGGGCTAGTGTAGAGTAGTGTAGACCCCTGGGTCAATATAGCGTCCAGTCCCGCCCCCGACGAGAATTCCCCATTCATTTTTCCCATTGACGTTTCAAGTATTTATTTAAAGACCTTTAAAGCCTCGGACAAAGCCAACTCGGCTGCTGACAAATCATGACAATAAACAAAGATTTCCGGGCGGAACAAATAATTAGAAATAAGGAAAAAAAAGGGCAGGGTACAACACGTTTTTTATTTGATCTTCTTCATCATAGGACATGCAATGAGTTTTGTCTATGATTTGCACAGAGAGTTCTGATGCATGGATTAGTGGAAAGCAGACATTGGAGAATGGAGCGCTAAAGGGGGGGGGGGGGGGGCAGGCAGGCAGGCATGCGCTAACATCATCACAATTTGTGAGCAACAAGAATGCAGCAACAACAAGGTCATAGGCCTATAGATGCATGGCTGGGCCCCCCCGACACAGTCTAGTTAACTTACTCTGTCCCTTTGTACACACAGCTTCACTGTCCCCTAATATCTGTCCCTGTACAACACACACTACAGCCACAACTACTGACTCTGAGTTTTTATGCTTTTTGGGTCAATCCCAAGGTCACAGGTGATGCGTCATGATCTGACTCTAACATTTAACCTCTAACCTGTGTGCAACTCTCCATCTCTACTACCGGTATGTGGAACATACTGAGAGACCCATCAGTCCTCTTAACTAGACTGGGAAATCCTATGCGTTGTTATACCTTTAAAACCGGGGAATAGACTATAGACTGTAGCTTTGCATCTGCCCATGTGAACGCAGCATAAGATTAGACTTCCTCACAACTGTGCAAAATACAGCATGGCTGAGCCAAGCAGGAACAGCTCAACTTGATAACACAACGTTACAATGAAATATCTCTACTATAATCACTCATCAGCCTTCCGAGGAGCAAATAATGTAACCCCAAAAAAGTTCTGAAGCTAAACCATTCAAATGTGATTACACAAACATTCACCTGTGGTTCTCAACCGTTTCAGGCGATCTACAAACTTGTAGATCAGCTTGAAATTTTGCCTGTCCTAGATTATTTGACAGTCTGTCCAATGTTTGACCAGTTTTTATAGTATAGTTGATTAGTTTGATGCAGTAATCCGGTCTTTGTGTGTGGGGTACGTGGGGTCCCAAACCCACAGGTTGAGAACCACTGGCTTAATGTATCATTTTATATTGGATTTTCTTTTTGTTTTGGTATTTATTAGGGATGTCCCGATAGACTTTTTTTGTTCCCGATCCGATCCTGATACCAATACCGAATACCGATACCAGTGTTGTGATCTCATGTTGTGTCTATAGCTATCTAGCTACAGTATATATCTCATGTTGTGTCTATAGCTATCTAGCTATATATCTCATGTTGTGTTTATAGCAGACTCCTCACTCAAATGTGCACTTGCAGTTTGGGCAACTCGAAAGCAAACTCCACATGCCCAAACACCTTATTTACCTGCCATGGTGTCAACCCCTTACCCCTGTGTCGGATTGGTGGTTAGACTGGCATATTCGCCGATACCGATATGACCCGATATGACAAATAAGGGTACAGATACTTTTCCGATACCGATAAAGTATCGGGACATCTCTAGTATTTATCCCTAGAGATGTAAACAACATACCGTATAAAAACAATCCACATAAATATACACATTTTGTGTTATCAATTATCAATCTATGTGGTTGGTCTCCTCCTGAACAGTTGATTACTTATAAATTACATAATATTCCACAATAAGGCTATGACAGGTCAGTCAGTATAAATATCACAATTTGTGATTTATTACCAAGGGGTTTAATATACAATGTAATATGAATATTCATACAAGAGCATTTTTTTTTCATGTACAAATTACAAATACATCAACTGGTTTCTCCACTCTTCTGTTTAAATGTACAAAAGTTTACTCTCCCACCGCTGTCCCATAGCAGCTTTGCAACCTGGCAAGAACTCGTAGACATCGCAGTAAAAATGCAGATAAAAGAGAAGTATGAAAAAATAAGGAAAAAATCTTCATTTCATTCTCATTTCATTTCATTTAAAAACTAAACAAAAAAATAAAAATAAAACATAAAATAAAAAACAATAATAATTGAATAACCAAGGGAAGGGAGAATGACTGCTCCACAGGGCAGGAAAGAAAGAAAGAAAGAAAGAAAGAAAGAAAGAAAGAAAGAAAGAAAGAAAGAAAGAAAGAAAGAAAGAAAGGAAGAAAGAAAGAAAGAATTAAACCTGCTATTGTCCAATGTCCCAGACACAGAGAAGTAGTTTGAATTGTATCATTATTACGAACAAAAAGGAAAAAATAAGAGCAAAACAAAGATTATTTCAAGACATGAACAACTTCCTAGTTCAGTAACATGTACATACTGCCCTGGGGCTGAAACAAGCCATGGAGCTGAAACAAACCGGCTTCCAATATCGTCAAGAAAATCTTCCAGGGTGAACTGCAGACAGAAGGCTTGATGAAGGGAAGGATGACTATGAGGAAGAAAGTGGGACGGACAGGGGCAAAAAACACAACAAAAATAAAAACAGAGAGCTGGCTTCTTCACATAATTAAATATCCACACACATTGTTTTCCAACTGGGTAGAAAATAAAACTTAATCCCCCAGCAAGAGTCCATAGGGTTTGTCGTTGTGTTAACAGAGCAGTCAGTGCCCGTGCGAACACATAAAACTCCTGATACGAAATGAGAAACAAACTTACAAAAAGGAACAGACAAAAACATACATTTTATACAATGCTGCGTTTCTCCTCCCCTAAGGCACCACATATTAGATTAAGTTGAATCTTCATCTCAAGTAAATTACTTTTTTTAGTTTGTTTCATTTAGTGTGTACTTTATACAGTGCAGAGTATATGGGCTTGGATTAAATAAGTGTGTGTGTGTGTGTGTGTGTGTGTGTGTGTGTGTGTGTGTGTGTGTGTGTGTGTGTGTGTGTGTGTGTGTGTGTGTGTGTGTGTGTGTGTGTGTGTGTGTGTGTGTGTGTGTGTGTGCGTGCGCGTGTGTGTTTGTGTGGCCTATATGAGTGTTTTTGGTGTGTTTTGTCCCCCCCTAGTGTTCGTGCACATTCACTGCCTCTGTGTGCGTGCTGCTGCTGATTCCGCCACGCAGTAGTTGGGCTTTTCAGAGGGACTGAAGCCGGGCAGACACACACACTTGTAGGAGCCTATTGTGTTGATGCACTTGGCGTTCTTGCACAGTGACATGCGGCCGTTGAGCTCCGAACACTCATTCACGTCTGAAAGCAGAGGGAGAGTGCATGTTAAAAGAAAGTACTTTAATTTTATTTTATTTAAGTGAAAGTATCAATATTGGAATGTAGAAATTCTCTGTTACAAGTAAAAGTCCGGAATTCAAAATGTACTTGAGTAAAAGTACAGTATTAGCATCAAAAGTAAAAGTTATTATTTTAGGCACAATGTCCCATTTGAAGTTTTCAAATGTATAAAAAAAATCTTTTGAAAATAGCATCTCTACAAACTCACAATGTTCAAATGGCTGAAATGTATATAGGGCTGAAGTTGTTATTGTAAAATGGCGTAACAGTGCAATATTTTCCTCTGAGATGTAGTGGCGTCAGGGGGGCAGTCAGACAGATATTTTGTGAAGCCACTAATGAAAGTTCTTATAATGGCCTGTTGTGGTGCTGTCATTGGGCCCAAAAAAACCCATAGCTCCATAGAGCTCCATGTATTTGGGCCCAACTTCATGGTCCCATTTATTAAAAAAATTACCATAAAGTCACATATGTTCTGAGGGGCGTGGCTACCGTTACAGTCTATGATCGGGAGCCACCCCCCGTTCGAGTCAAAATAAAAACCAACTAAGAAGAAGGGGCGAAGTCCCGCCTCGTTGTCTGGGCCAGCCAATGGCCATCTGGGCCAAAATGGATCTACAAAGATGGCGACTTACAGTTCAAGGACTGACAGGCTTCATTTTACGTCCATATAAGACCCGGAGAACGCTTTGTCCATATTCTTTACAGTCTATGAGTGGTGTAGAAGTAAAAGTATTGGAAATACTCAAGTAAAGTACAAATACCTCATAATTGTATTTAAGTACAGTACTTAAGTAAATGTACCCAGTTAGTAGTTCATTATGTCAACGTGTAAACAAGACAGTCTAATAATGGTGTGTCCTCCTTGTTCAATCTTTAGCCATCGTCTGTGTCGGGTGTAAACCTCATATGTTCAAATAGCCCAACAGCAGCGCTAGGATAAGCTACAGGGTGTGCAGCTACAGGGTGTGCAGCTACAGGGTGTGCAGCTACAGGGTGTGCAGCTACAGGGTGTGCAGCTACAGGGTGTGCAGCTACAGGGTGTGCAGCTCATAAATGAAGCACTGTTCAGTGACAAAGTCCCGCAATCCACAGAAAACCCAGTCAATCAGTGTGGTGACGCTACGTCTATTACTTTCTTCCAAGAACAAAACTACTTCACCAGAACAATGTTGGTCTTCTAAGACATTCTCTTAACGGAGTAGTTCACCCAAAAAACGACGTATTTTCTGTGGGCACTGGCGGCGTGTTCCCTCCTCCGCGTCATCAGTGCCCATACCCGAGGCGGGGGTTGGCGATAGGGCCTTTCTGTGTGGAGTTTGCATGTTCTCCCCGTGTCCCCTAGGGTAGATACCCTCACAAAAACATGCCGTAATCCTGGTCTCTAAAACTACCTCCCCCTGGCCAGCCGGGGCGCCTGATGGAGGGGAAAGGAACTGGTCGGAATAACGTGTCCCTTCCACGCGCTACGTCCGGCCGGGGAAATTCCCCTCTTTCAGGTGAAAAGAAGCAGCTTGGACTCCTCATGCATAGAAGGAGGCATGAGGTCAGTCCGCTGCCCCCCAGGTTGGCAGAGGAAGTGTAGCGCCCAGGATTACATTAGATAATTGGCACTGGGTGAAAAAAGAAAAACTGGATTACAAAATCGTGGGATAAATTTTAACTTAAAAAAGAAAAAAAACTATCAAAGGCCCTTTGCCAACCCTGAGTCAGCACTGATTCTGTTCTGGAGGAGAGAACACGCCCACAGCATCCAGCGGGAATCAAACCCAGGACCTTCTGGCTCTGAGGCGACAGCGCTACCGACTGCACTAACGTGCCCCGATTTTTTTGTTTTTGTCACATTCCGAAGCCAATCATTTGATGATAGGCGGTACTGACTGATCAAATTATTGGCATAGGAATGTGACAAAAAAAATCAAGGCTTAATGGGGTGTGTAATTGACAGAAAATAAGTACTTTTGTTGGTGAACTAAAGCATGATAACTACGGTCATATTGTAGCATGTATCGCATAGCTTATACACAATAAAGCATAGATGCAAAAACAACACAAACACACAGAAAACTAGGACAATCCGTACATAAACATGGAATGATACCAAGCGTACCACTCAGATGGGACGAACTGAAGAGTTTTTGACCTACTAGTGCGTAACAAAGCATAGCACAGTAAGTGGGCTGACCAAAATAAAATGGCTCACTTAATAAGGCTAGCGCATTGTTCGGCTCCAAACTCATTTTGCCAGCATACCACTTTAGATTTCAATTTGAAACACGGTGACGTGTTAGGAATGCAGAGAGGCCAGCCGGGTTAAGGCTGATTGTGTTTCAGCGAGCAGCCGTGTCGCCAGTAAAGTGTACTTAACGGGTCAGCGTGTAATGTATTATTTGTGGAGAGCACTCCAGCTCACCTTGAAACTATACGTGCAGCTAATGGACTCAGGGCCATGAGAGGAGGGAGGCGTGGAGCCTCGGTACGCTTGACCGTATGGAGCGCACTGGTTCCCAGACTGGTGCTCGGGACCCATGTTTGGGTCTCGCAGACCAATTGCTACGCGAGTACATACTGTATCGCCTTTTTTGTGGCTTCCATTAGAACAATAGTATCTTTTCATTGATTAAATGGAAACCACACATATTAGTGTGGTTACCATTGGCAACCAGACAATAGTAATTGCCCAACTTTATTTATTTATTCAGTATAAAAATGTTAGGGTCCCTGTGATGTCATGTGGGTCAATACATCAGTGTGTGTGTTTGTGTGAGGATGAGTGAAGGGGAAACTTAGGTGTGGGCTATTTTCTTTATCATTATGGTTTTTGGTTTTCAGTATTTTATTGGACAACATCTTGCATGTTGCCAATCTTTTTTTTGTGCACGGTTTGCTGCTAGCTAGCTAAACTAATTGTTGGTATTTTCCTGGTACTGTATCTCAGGCGACCTTTGGTTAAAGCTAGCTGACCGATTGCAGTGGTGGAAAGTAACAATTCTGAGGTATTTTTTACTTTACTTGAGTATTTCCAATTTCTAGTACTTTTACTTCTACTCCACTATACATCTTTGAGGGAAATATATAATATACATTTGCATACATGACCCTATAAACAATTTAGTATCATTTAGTATAATGTAAGGTTTTGCCCACTCAAATGGTACCTCGTCAGATAGCCTACAACAACTTCTGTGAACCGACTTCGCTGTAGTAGCCTTTTCATAAATTATATTTGTACTTAGGCTGTCTGCTGTCGTGAAGGTTTATAGTTAGAGATATTCAAATTCCAGCTGTCTGCTGTCCAGCCTCTCCCACCCCTCACTAGGGAAGATTCCGGGAGGAAAACAGAAAAGGGGTGAGTTGTCCTGTTACCCTTTCTAGTACTTTTAAGTACATTTTGATGCCAATACTTGTATACTTTTACTCAATCTAGAATTCGGGACTTTTACTTGCAACAGAGTGTTTCTATATTGCAGTATTAATACTTTTAAGTAAAACATTTAAGTACTTTATTCCTGTGTTTCATGCAGTATGTGTGTCTCTTGTCCTACCAATGCAGGCCATTCGGGACATCTCCAGGGTGTAGCCGTCGAAGCAGTCACAGGTGTAGCCCTCGTGCACACGCACACACCGGCCGTTCTCACATCCGTTTAGAATCCCACACTCCTCTGCTCGCAGACCCTCAAACGCATCATATGGGTCTGTAGGGTAGATGGTGACAGACAGAGGGAGGAACATTATGTCACACAAGCTCCGGATGGAATAATTCATTCATAATCTATTCATATTCATATAGTCTAATTTGACACTACCGTAGGTTCCCTTGATTAATAAATGCAGTACTTAAAAATATATTATTAATAATAATAATAATAATAATAATAATAATAGTAATACACAACAATACACTTTAGATGTAAATAAAAACACTAATTTGGCAGTTAATTAATTAATGTCATGGATTGGGTTCCCAATGAGTTTCTAACCAGGGCAAGTATTCCATTGAAAGGGGGAGGGTTTGAAATGGCCACAAGATGGCAGCAAAGTGCTTTCATTGGCAGTCAAGTTAAAAGGGATTATGCATGCTCCCTATTGCCTACCAGTACCAATGTAAGCTTTCTCCATACAAAACATTTCTGCTCACTGCCAGTGCCAACCATGAAGGACAGTGCTTCAGTTATGGACTTAGAAATTAATGATTTCCATATAGATAATGAATTAATCAGTTGACCACTCAGGCGTCTCTACTTTCTGGACCACGTGGACGTGGACATAATTAATTATTGCCACAATTGATTATTGTGGCACTATAGCATGTACATTGATCTGTGGTTGAAAGATTGAATGGTCTTTGGCACCATTTCTTAACCATTGGTCCACGGCATAATTACAGTTCTATGGGAAAATGTAAAAAATAAATCAGAAATTAAATAATGGTAACAATAGTTTTGGACAGACGATGTGATAAATAAATGTTTGTGTTTGTGTTATGCCTTCCTCTACTAAACATACTGTATATATTGTTGTGGGGAGGTGTGGCGAGGTGGTCCTTGAGGATTGTTTGAAATATGCTAGTTTTCACAGCTCAAAAAATGCTGAGAAGCGCTGGTCTAGGAGAAAGCTCTCCTGAGTCCTAACATATTGCATATACCCTTTATTACACTTAACCGCCGTGGCACACTGCATGTTCAGTCACTTAATACGAGTCTTTACAAAAAGTTCGGGTTTCACTGGACTTCCCCTGTTAATATTAACACAAAGGAAATCAAAAGAAAATAAATGAAGCACAACTCACTCTCCTCGTCCTCGTCCTCGTAAAGAGGCAGGATGGCCCGCTGGTCGGGTCGCTGTGCGCCGTAATCCGGCCTGATCTCGTATTCGTGCACCGGGCTGGCCACCAGGGCATCGCGGCCGTACGGCCGGCGACCACCACTCAGAGGCAGGTTGCACATGGAGGCGTAGTCCTCTGGGGGAGACGAGGGAGATAAAGACATAACAGACAGAATGAAAGGGGTCTGTGGAGTACGCGAGACAAAGAGAGTTGGGGAGAGACCATCACATTATGCAAACTGAACACAAAGCTAATGAACCACTTTAACCCCGTTTTATTTTTAATGGGTGAAAATATAAAATGGATCTAATTGCAGATCTAGATCAGCTGTTTTGAAAATAATTTTGTGGGATGTTTGTGGTTAAGTGGTTAAAAACAGTAAACAATGGGACAGCGAGGAAGAGCAATGTACGGTGAACGACGGATAGACTACGAGACAAAATTAGGTTGGCTCTATCAGACGGGGATCCGCACAGAGGGGAGGACCATCCTCTGAGAGAAAGATAGCAGATAGAGAAGGATGGGGATAAGTAGAAAATAGCATTCAGATAGAAGATAATATCCAGAGTCCTCCAGAGTGCCATAGAAGTAGTTTGCCTTTCTAAACACACTCTGATAAAGAGCATGGATGCAAAAAGCACAAACAGAGACTGGTCTCATGCTGTTTAATATATGCAGCAGCAGTCTGAATGTCAACCGTTTCTGAGGGGATTGAAACCAATTACAAAGCCATCACCATGCTTAGCAAACAGGGGAGGATTTAGGGGAAAAGTGAATAATATACTCTGGTTTAGGTACTAGAGACCAGCTCAGTGGTCTTGTGGTTAGAGTGTCCGTCGTGAGACTGGGAGGTTGGGGCTTGATCCCCGGCCAGGTCATACCAAAGACTCTGAAAAATTGGACCCAATGCCTCCCTGCTTGGCACTCAGCATCAAGGGTTTGGATTGGGGGTGAATCCCTGCGACATACTAACGTAAATGAAACGCTACAGAAACAGGAGATAGGCTCCTGCCCATGGCTCGCCAAGGCTTGCTTACTTGCTTAGGTACTAGAGAGCAACATACTAACCATTCCCTCACACTGCAACACCCCCCCACCCCCCCCAAAAAAAAACCCACACTCACACACACACACACCCACCCACGCACCCACGTGGTTTCCTGTCTCGGCAGGTCAGTGGGCTAACGAGAGCAGGTGTGTAGGATTAGAGAGGAGACTGTTCAGAGCATAAGTGATTATATCCTTGGTTCCCACAATTCTCTTGCCAATGGACAAGGGGAGCAGGTTTCAGGGTGAGTGCGTGTGTGCGTGCGCGCTGTGTGTCGTTAAACAGTCATGGAGCATAGACAGAGCATAGAAGAGAATGACTTCCAACAGGTCATGAATAACATTCAGACCTATGCGGTGAACAGGTCAATCACACACAGATGCACGGCACCACCACGCACACACGGAAACGCTCAGACTAAAGCTGTGTATGTTTTAAGTAGCCTACCAGTGTCCTTTCGTGGACAGAGGGCGCAATTCATGCCCCAGCCCTCTCCGTACAGGCAGCAGCACTCCGTGAAGGTGGTCTTCCTGTTGTTGGGACCCAGCGGCCGTGTGCATGTTGTGTAGGTGTCTGTCACTGTCTGCCAACAGATCTGTTCTGTCTCACGATGCTGCTCTGCTCACACACACATACATGTACACACACACACACACACACACACACACACACACACACACACACACACACACACACACACACACAGTATGTTAGTGATAATGCATATACAGTAATACAAAGACAATATAAACAGGCTCAGTAAGTAATCAAACTTCCACTTCAACAGGAAATCCAACGGTATGTCTGCAGGATAGAGACAGGGTGCAAGCCAGACACAAACAGGGTCATCCCACATTACTGTACATATTAAAGGACCGTGCATGTTTAGGGCATTGCCTCAGTACACTTGACAATTTAATTCAGCGCACAGACTTTCCAACACAATAAATATAATAAAGTTATTATATGTGTTTTAATTTGTTTCAGCCACACAAGCCCCGCTCTGCTTATATACATGCATGAACATTTTGTACAGCTAATAGAGGCTGTATGCCTAACATTCTGGCCTTGACAGCCCAAGTCTCTATCCTCTTTCTATCTGCAAAGTTTTAGTTTCATAGAAATCCACCGTAGACATGTTATGAGATACTTTCTGTCAAGATAATCTTTCGATGCAACGTCCTGCTGCCTCCTGCATTATGTGACATTTAGACACAGGTGGTAAGCAGGACCATTGCGTGATTTCCCATGAGCGCTTCCAAACACCAATGCTCCATGCTGCTCAATGTTTTGCCACTCAGACTAGATGAGGGGGGGCGTGTCCCGGTGAAAAAGTGATGCATGTGCATACTATCTATAACGGATCTACATCTGATTCCTCCCAACCGTTATTTATCAAGGGAAGCTTTGTTGGAGAATCTGTACGTTTTCTCAGCAACCTGTTTCCTCCTCACTCTCACCTGGGACCAGTGGACGTGTGCCACTGTGTGTAAACTAGTATGTTTTATTACCATGATCATCAATGTTTCTCATGTTTTTACCCTGCCTATGTAATGCCCTGGATTCGAACCCGGTTCTCCCACATGTAAAGCCAACATCTTAACCACTAAACCAAAAGGAATTCCCTATGACTCAGGGGAGATATTTAGACTTTCAGGCCATCAGGCTGATGTTGTGAGCCACTCTGCTACACCTACAGTAAGGGGGGGTGCTGCTGGGGTCTCTAGTTCCATGGGGTCTGGGTTAGTGAGTGTTCTCTTACCAGCCACCTCAGGGGGATGAACACACTGGTTGCTGCTGGGGTCTAGTACCATGGGGTCTGCACAGAAACACATGTAGGAGCCATCCGTGTTCAGACACTCTCCCCCAACGCACACAGACTCATCCAGACACTCGTTGATATCTGGGAGAGAGAGAGCAGAGGAAAAGATATTAAGACTTTTTTGTTGGAACTAGTACTTCCTTTACCCAGTATGGGGTTTAAGTGGTTAAGACCTTACAGTAGCCTACCATCATTGGGTGTAGGCCCTACACCCAATGATTATTTTAGCTGAAAAGTCATTAACGTAGCCAATTTAGACCCACTCCTTTTAAAAATGCTTGCACACAGAATAATAACAGTAGCAGCAGAAACACACTTCCAAAAAAGGACAGAGACCAATAAATTGCAATTCCATTTCCACCCACTTTGGTGTAGGTGGACAATGTGTTTATCAACGAGCCGGTGATACAGTCCAATTTTACACTTAAGAGTTCAACTCACACTGAGGAATTCTGCTGTGTATGACTTAATTACCGGATAACTCAAGAATGATTTGGTGATGAAATATTCCTGAAATATAACTCATCATTTTACTGTTTTTCGGGCACGTATATTTATGTGAAATGAATACTGCAGATATGCATTACTCAAAATCTAGCCAGCATACTTGTTATGCTTGAAACCTCGTGGCTATAACTGCTGAGGATATGAGTATAAAAAAAAGCACATATTCCTAGAGAACTGAAATAGTCATAAAAACATCTGCGCAGTACATACACGGCCACAGGCCGGAGCTGTGGCGGTTTTCTTAAATTGTATTATGACTTGTGAGGCCACGCGTAACGAACCTCAAACCGTTGCCCACGCCAGGCGAGAGCCAAACCTCTGCTGAGCCTTGCTCTCCACCCAGTCTGTCCGCTTTTTTACAGCTTGGCAAAGATGCCAATAAACAGACTTTCTCTTTACTTTCTCACTTTCTCCATATTGGCTAAAGGCCAGCCAATGAGGGGTCATCAATGGCTTCCCATTCTCTGAACCAAGCCCCCAGAATCGCGGTAGAACAGCGAAGCTGCCGTCGCCTGGTGGTCAAATCTGGGATTGCAAGACTTCTGCATTTATTGCACTTGCTTCGCACGCACGCACAGGACACACAAAGGACACACACATACAAAGGACACAGACAGAGACGGATGCACTCGTTTTTTATATTGGTAGCCAAGCTGTAAATGACATTTCATGTCAGTCTTGTTTACTCTAAAGCCTAATTTATATTCTTGACACCAAGTATGAATGAAACACTTAAACCCTATTATATGCCTCGCCCAGAATAGGGACACTAGGGTTCATGTGGTTAACTGGGCATGCCATTGTGTATAACAAAGACCAAACGAATACCAACGCGTTGAAAACAGCTACAAAAGGAAGCAAGGGGTTCGGCATTCAAAACAAGGCCTTGATTTTGTTCTTGGAAGCTCAAGGCTCTTGCTTGTGTGGCGCAGTCACTCCAGAAAGCCGCAGAGCTGCCGCAGAAAACGAGTCGAGGTAACAGAACTATTTCTGGAACGGCGGTCACTTCACAGCTGCACCGCGACGACGACACAGCTCTGGAGCGCAAGCACATGATGTGACGGATGTTACCCAAAAGCACATAAAATGTGTTACTGTACATATGTATTTCCCATTTGGGGAATTAAAATAAGCCTGTAATTGGCAGAGCCCTGACGGCAAGAGGCCAAACCCCCTGATGTCATACTGTGTGAACGTGTATTCCTTGTTGTACAGTACAGTATAGTATAGGTACAGTACAGCCCTGTGGCCGGACTGACTCAAATGTGCGCCGCGGGTTCGACTCCCGATACCGACGGGCGATGGCCTTTACTGCATGTCACTCCCCCATCTCTCTCCCCCATTTCCTGTGAGCCTACTGTCTGTCCCTCTATAAAAAATATAAAATAAAGGTGAAAGCCAACATTTGAAAGGTTCAACGGTTTGAACACATTTTCACGCTTTAAAAAAAATAAGCTCATAGCGCAAAGTGAGAAAGTGACGCACTATGAGTTTGTATATCTGCTATTTTTTAATAGTCAACCAATGTGCTATACTATATATACATATATATATATATATATATATATATATATATATATATATATATATATATATATATATATGTTGCAGAACGTGCAGTACGCCCACAAGGCCGGGGTGAGAGTGACCAACAGTGCTGTAGCAGCAGTGGGCTCTATTTAGTTCTGGTCATGCATGGTCACTAAATGGAGAGATCATCTGAGACTGATCTGAGGTCAGTGGTTGAGAGGTAACACCCTAATGACCTCAACAGGTTTGAGAAATGTTTCCTATATACGGTACTAGATCTCTAAACATGGCTATGGACTGCAGATGTACTGTATGTGTGTGTGTGGTGCGTGTGCATGTGCATGTGTGTGTGTGGGACTGAGAGGTACAATTCTGGTAAAAGTATATAGGTCTTAAGGACGGCAGACTGCTAGGCGAGCGCTGCCGCTTTGGCATGGGGGGGGGTCAGATCAACATATGGAATGAATTCTGTACTGGCCATATATGGAGTGTGTCTTGACTGAGTGTACAGGGTTTGATTGTCACGATCCGTGACCTGTTTTGTCACCCTGCTGTGCTTTCTTATGTTCCTGGTTTCTTTGGGGTTTTTACTTTACTTTTGTGTACCTTATTTTGTAGTATCTAGTGTCTTCATGATGTCACATGTCACGAGGCGTGACCATATACAGTATGGGGACGTGATGTCACGAGGCATGACCATACAGTATATGGAGGCATGGGTGGGTGACGGATGGACGGACGGACGGACGGACGGACGGGAGATGCATGTTTTCATAGTAAATGTGACCTGCGGTCGGATTTAATTGATCCTCACTAATGCTCATTATAGTATGGTACCATTTTATCATGAACATTAGTGAGGAGTGGACCAATTATATGAAGATAGGTTGCAAATGGGTGAAGTCATCCTTTAAGTGCCACACTTCACAGACAGCTGCTTTGCTGGGGGGGCTAATGATGCTTATTGCTATGGAAACACAAACCAGTACATATTCATCTCTAGCAGATGTGTGTCACGGTCGCCGTCGCTCACCGAGGCCCCCGTAGATTGATGACTTCCCGTCCTGTGTTTGACATGTGTGATGCTCACACACCTTTACGTCTTACCTCAGGCACTATGTGTAAATGTCTAGATCATTTGTTTGTTTCTTTGATTGATCTCTTGTCCCTCTTACCCCCCCCCCCCCCCTTCCCTTTATTTTTTTTCTATGGAAATAACAAAAACGATACAACAAATTTCACCCACTTTTTTTCTACAAACCTGTGACACGATAAAGCTGATTCAGATTTTTTGCTATGAATGGAAAATGTTTGATCTGAATTCTGTACATTTATTATTATTAGTTTCACAGTACTGAGAATATACAATATAAAAAAAAAACGAACGTACCAGTAAGACGCCCTGAGGGCGAGGTCGTGCTAAAACAAGGTATGGGAATGCCCATATATGGACCTTTTTAAGTGGTGCAACCACTTCTACATCCAGCAATGTCCACCTGTTTGTGTAAGTCAATGAGCAATGCACATGTACCTGTTTGTGTACGTCAATGAGCACGAGTGGTGTGCGCATGCGTGAAATTGGAACGAGAGAAGTATGTGACATTGCTGCCACCTGCTGGACGCAAATCAACTTGCTTTTAGTCTGCCTGTATAATGGGAGGTGGACGGCAGCATGCATGCGCGATCCATAATAAAGCTAATCTAACGGAGCAGAGAGAGAGAGAGAGAGAGGGGAGTTGCACCACTTGGTTCACACAGGTGTGATTTTTTGGCTACGTTTGAACAAAATCTTGAAAGCGTGAGAACTACTGATTTAGAAGGCATTCGTATAGAATCGGCCTCAGGTCTTAATGCATGGGTTAAAAGTAAAATACTTAAAACAACTACAAAAATGTGTGTTCCGCACGCAAGGGGTGCATGTGTGGTGTGTGCACGTGCGTGCATGCGTCTGTGTGTGTATGTGTGTGTGTGTGTGTGTGTGTGTGTGTGTGTGTGTGTGTGTGTGTGTGTGTGTGTGTATGTGTGTGTGTACTGCGCCCAGAGAAGGTGGTTCAGGGCCAGGCCATGTGCCAGGCCATACTCAGTGAGAATGCTGCTTTTGGTTGGTGCTGCAGAGGGCCTGGTGTTTTGGTTGGTGCTGTAGAGGGTCTGGTTGGTGTTGGCCTCTGTTGTGACCACAGTCTGGCCTCGTATCACTTCACACACTGTCTCCCCACCCTGACTCCTCACCCTGATCTGACCCCACACACACTAGCGGGCACTAACACACATGCCCGACCCGCGCACACACCCGTCAGGGACACACATACCGTCAACTGGTGTTGATGCAGGTCATCATTTTCAATCACATATACAAAAACACAACACATGATATTTTGTGCTAGCTGTTAGCCGACAATAAAACAAACCAAAACACAACCTCTTCAGAGCGTAACAGTTTGTCTTTTCAGTTTGTGAGTGTCATATCGCGTCATGTCCATCTTTTGTTACTATGAAACTATATATTTTTATCGCTACCAGGCCGAAGGCCGGAGAATATATTTTCGCTCCTGTCCCACCATCCGTTCGTCCATCCGTCCGTCTGTAATCTCCGGCACCGCTGGAGCAATTGGTGTGAAACTGTGTACACACGCTCCCTGGAGGCCAGAGCTGAACCTCTGCCACATCGTTATAATTCCACATCGTTAGAGCTCCACCACAAGGCAAATTTGCGCAAAACACATTTTTTGATATTACTTCTAGAGATTACAGATCTGTACACATTATTTCTATAGTCATGCATGATCAAATTGGGTCTGTGGGATTTTTCATATTCCAGTGGACAGTTTTGAACAAAATGCATCAAGTCATGCGTTTTTCTTTTGCAAAACACACCTTTTGCTACTACTCCTACCAATTTGGTCCAAAACCAAAGATGTATTAGTCAGATTTCTTATAATCCATTCCAATTGGCTATGATTGCCTTCCAAACTTCGTTTTGTACAAAATGCCACAAATCATGAACGTGACCTGGCGGAGACCTGGGATGCTTCCTTGGGATCTGTCCTTGGGTGCACACTTGTTTTCACTCCACAAAGGTTGTAATTAACATACAGATTAGACAAAATAAATGTGTATTCAACAAAATGACAGCACAGCTTTACCACTTTACCGACGCCAGCCTCTGGTTGACACTCACCTCTGCACTCCAGCTTGGCGGGGTCGTAGTCCTGTCCGGTCTTACAGTAGCACTCATAGCTTCCCAGGGTGTCCAAGCAGAAGCCTCCCTTGCACACCTCCTGCCCAAACAGACTGCACTCGTCTGCATCTATACATGCAGAGAGAGAACAGCACAGTTAACACACACAGACAGACAGATACATCATTATGTTTTGTTTGTGTGTCAGCATCAGGTACACTGAAACTCACGTCTCCTCTGGCACAGTGCCTCAAATCATGCGTGGCTGTTAAAATACTATCCTTCATGCCAAATAAGATGAAGACGGAACTCACTCACTCACGCACACGCACGCATGCACACATACATGCACACAGTGCAATTTTACAGTGCTCCAAACTCACACCTGCTCGCTGACATGCGTGCACTGTGTGCTTTGGTTTATCTGCAGGCTACACACATGCACACACAGATCAGATGAAATCGTGCATCTAAAATTCGCACATAAAGCATGGGAATCTGACGTGTAGAAAGGAAGTAGGTAGGGGTGAGTCAAAACTGAGGAATAATTATGAAGCCTCGGGACAGTTTGAATTCGCCCCGAGGCTGTTGACAGCTAGGAAAGCTTTGAGGATAGAACCATCAGTTTTCAGTTACAGTACAATACTGTGTCTACTTTGTGTATGTCTACTTTGTGTGTGTGTGTGTGTGTTTGTGTGTGTGTGTGTGTGTGTGTGTGTGTGTGTGTGTGTGTGTGTGTGTGTGTGTGTGTGTGTGTGTGTGTGTGTGTGTGTGTGTGTGTGCGTGTGCACGTGCGTGCGTGCACACACACACAGTATTTGTTTGTGTTTCCACTACTGGTGTGTCTGGGCGTTGGTGTTTACACTGGAGAACATGATCTGTCATGCAAGCAGCTCCAATAATCGAACAGATATTCTCGTGGATGCAGTATATTTTCATTTTAACATATTCTTTATAGAAGGAATGTCACAGGAAAGGTAAGGAGTAAAAGAAACCCTTCAAGTTTTCTGAAAAACAAACTAAGAGTGCATAGACAGTAAATAAGAAGGTACAATGAAGAGAGCAAAGAGATGGGAAAAAAGGACAATCATGGACGGGATAAGAATATTATAAGCAGGCGGTATGTCTGTGCTGTCTGTTTCGCACGCACGCACGCACGCACGCAAAAGTAAGTGGCAGTGATAGGACAAGTAGGGAAAGGCATGAGGGGAGACCAGAGGAGAGGTGAGTGCAGGAGGAGATGATGTCTATTCAGTGTGTGCAGTGTGGGGGGCTATGCACTGCAGCATCAGCTCTATGGCCCCTTTTACACCAAAATAACTTTGGCTCTAGAACTGGTTCAGTTCTACATTCTTGGTGCTTTCACGGAACCGTTGGCCATTTTTTGGTTCCAGTTCCGAAACAACTTTTAGGGTTCTGAATCAATTCATTTTCAGTGGAAACACAAGCCCTAAGTTGTAATATTGCCCCGGCCCACAAGTTGGGAATCCTTGCAGCAGATGACACCTCGCTGCAAAATGTAAAAGTTCGGTTTTATTTCTTACGGTGATTTTCAGTGCTGTAACAACTGCAAAGTAGTTGTATACAGTTCCACGTTAGACCTTGTTCTACATGTTCAGAAGGTTCCCTTTCAGTTAAACATACTGTACACACATACACACCTTTGTAGCATTCAGCAGTGTTCAAGCCTCTGTAGCACTCAGCGGGGCTCACTCCATACACTGTTTCTCCAGTAGGGATGGACCCTCTGCCAGACGGACACAGTTGGTTGAACTGGTCTGAAAGGTGAAACACATGGATTAGATAGAGGTACCAACTGAGTCAGTCAACCAGGTCTGTAATTCAAGGAGATAAGAGGTACCAACTGAGTCAGTCAACCAGGTCTGTAATTCAAGGAGATAGAGGTACCAACTGAGTCAGTCAACCAGGTCTGTAATACAAGGAGATAGAGGTACCAACTGAGTCAGTCAACTGAGTCACTCAGTAGACAAATAGTCTTTTATCACAATATCAAACTTTGGGCAATCTGGCCATGGTACTTGTGCCCGTTATGAATCTGTATGTTTCCTGGCCGTTCTGCCACACCCGGCCTATGTGCTTCCTCACCAGTTCAATTGACAGGACAGTAAATGTACGTTACACCACTATGTTCTTCCTCACCAGTTCCATTGACAGGACAGGGGTGGACCTCACAGTTGTCGCCCCAGCCGGCTCCCAGCGTGCAGCAGCACTCCTCCAGGGTGACATGGCTGGTCAGCACGCTCTCACACAGGTTCTCATCGTTCAGACGGTAGTAGCACTCTTTACGCTCCACTGCTGACACTGTGGGACAGACAGACAGACAGACAGGGAGACATAGAGGGACAGACCGACAGGGAGACATAGAGGGACAGACAGGACAAAGAGACAGACAGGGAGACATATAACTTGAAATTAGACATTCTGCATAATGAGTAAATTGATGCCAATGCTTTTGTACCTTTACTCAAGTACATTTTGAATTCCTGACTTTTACTTGTAACAGAGTACTTCAATATGACAGTATTGATACTGTTACTTAAGTAAAAAATGTGAGTACAGTAAGATAAGCCTGATGATTGGTCGTACGTATGTATATTGTATACAATTATGTATACTGTTTACAATAAATGTGTATACAGTATGTAAAATAAAAAGGGTAACAGTTACGACCATCTAATCAAGTGTGCAGACTCCCTTTTTGCATCATATAACCTGTACACCAAAGTTGGCAGCACTCATCTGCACACACAAACACAAAGCGCTTTTGGGCAGCAAGAGAGAGAGAGAGAGAGAGAGAGAGAGAGAGAGAGAGAGAGAGAGAGAGAGAGAGAGAGAGAGAGAGAGAGAGAGAGAGAGAGAGAGAGAGAGAGAGAGAGAGAGAGAGAGAGAGAGAGAGAGGGGGGGAGGTATAATGTTGTAATTGGTTGGGCTAATGAGTGTCATTAGTGGAGGAGAGAGAGCTGGAGGGGGTAATGATGAGGATGAGGATCTCTGAGCTCTGGTAGATTTGAAGGAAATACTGCTTTGTGAGCTGCAAGGAGGCCAGTGTGTATGGAACATGCCACATAGGAATACTGAAAACAAGCAGGCCTTTGCTGTTGAATAGTTAATTATGTCTAATCAATTGGGTTCCACTAAACATAGAAAACATGCAGCGCTACGGGATTGAACAACTTTGGGGACTCACTAATTAAACGTGTCTTCATTTGGCTGGAAGTATTAGTGTAGCTTCAGTGTGGCACTCTAACCTCAGAACCTTTAAACACTGTCAACCTTGTGTTTCCTTTTTGTGTTTTTTTTGTAATGTTTTGGGGTGAACTACTATTACCCTTTCTCTCCATCTCTCTCTCTCTCTCTGTCTCTCTCTCTGACATTCTGTCCCTCTCTCTTCCACTCTCACCCTAGCCCCTCCACCCCTCAGGTGTCTCTTCCACTCTCACCCTAGCCCCCCACCCCTCAGGTGTCTCTTCCACTCTCACCCTAGCCCCCCACCCCTCAGGTGTCTCTTCCACTCTCACCCTAGCCCCCCACCCCTCAGGTGACATTTCCCACGCATACATTTTTCATACACATTGAGTGATGATCCAACATAAACATCACTTCAACATAATCTCACGTACGTGCAAATAGACTCGTCAGGAATAGCGCACACGCACGCACGCGCACACACACACACACACACACACACACACACACACACACACACACACACACACACACACACACACACACACACACACACACACACACACACACAGTAATGGGTTTCAGCCCTGCCTGCTGGTGAATGCAATAAATAATTACAGATAGCAAGCGATTTGTTCCCAATTGTCCATGTAGAGACAAAACACCCTTTTTACTTAGGGAAAAACACATGGAAATGGCCAATTTTGCATTCCTTCATGGATATCACCCTATCATTACGTAACGGATGTTTGTGAACGCGGTGCAGCCATGCACTGCCTATTTCCTTCTCCAGTTATGTAACCATGATAATGGTAATAGAGAACATGAGTTGTTTTGCATGACGAGTTAACCACTTTAACATTGGCATTCTTATTTTGGGCATGATGGCATTATCATTATCATATTATGCTTTCAAAATATTTCACTTTTTTTGTTGTTGCGACCAAAGATCGCAGTTAACTATGAAACCCTTTCGTGACATCACTATGACATCATCAGGGATGATAGTAAATCAGGGATTATATCATAGAAAATGCGACCTGCTGTCACAATTAAGCCCATATATGGAGATCCCTGATATTAAACCCATATGTTAACTATGAAATCTTGCATTTTTGTCACTCAAAATCCCCATACATTTTTGTCATTCAAAATCCCCAATTCCCCATTCATGGGGAAAGCCCCCATATATTGTGCCCAGGTCTTGTGACATCACTATGACATCAAAAATGAAGGCCCCTCCCTGGACCCTAATATACCCCTGCACATTCAAGACACTGCCCCCGCTGCTACCCTTAGATCTCCATATAGGGAGCTGACCTGTTCTGACATTCCATATGTTGATCTGACCTCATCACACCCTGTACACTCAAGACACGCTCCATATATGGCCAGTATAATTATGGCCAGCTCCATATATGGCTTCTTTCCCTCAGGCGTCTACAGTTTACAAGTTTCCTTGTAAACTGGATATTTTAAGCTATTCGTGCAATACTGTATATAGGGCTTAAGTTAAGTTTCTCATGGTCCGAAAGAAGAAATAGTTCTGGGAGAAACTAGTAGTCCTGTTTTAAGTCAAGTTGAGATGAAATGTGTGTTTTATTATACGCAGGCACACAGAGCAGTCACTGTGGCAGCCAAAGAGGGCTTCCAAATGGCGTGGCATCCTGCCGGCCTTCCAAACAGGAAACCATATTAACAGCACACCTATTAGGACTAATTTGGTGTTCTGGTGCAATCAGTTGGCCACCGCCCCAGAGTAAAGATAGCTGGGAGGTTTTATAATGTAAGAGGAGACGTGGAATGGCATCCCACTGCACACACATGGAGCACATACTAACACTGTAGCGTTTCACAAACACGGACATGAATGAACATAACACACTATGAAGTATGGACCAAGGATGAACAAACTACTGCCCTATGGTTTAGTTTGATACCAACTTTACTGTAGATAATGTTGTACTCAACCAAATCCTTCACGTAATCCTAGGAGAAAGCACTAGTCTGTGGTATAATTAAAAACCTAACTGGAACCGAGAGAAAGTCATTTAAAATGTGATGATTGTAGCTGAAATCTCATATATATTGAAAATAAAATGAACATTGTATTTATTATGGTTTGGCGATGAATTCGATCTGCTTTTTAGGTACTCTGATCAAGCGCATCAGTCCCCGCCATAGGGACTCCGAATCCCCCCTACCTAAACAGCAGATCCAAAACGACAGGTGGTAGCTGGGGTGGAGGAGGGTGAGCAGCAAAAGTGGGTTCCTGGTGCGTTCCTGGTTTGTTGTTATGCGCTGTTTGCTCCCACCGCCACCCCAGCACCACTTGCTGCTATTAATTCTGTTCCCCATGGGAGGTTGTTATTGTATATCTATCTCCCTGTTCTTAATGGTTAATGATGGTTATCTAATTGTGCCGAGCAGTGAGAAAGATGTAGAGTGCATGCAATGCAGAGCCCGAACGCCAAGATAATAGACTATATACACCCTTGTATTCACATTCTATAATAAAATATTGGTTAATTTTATTCGTGAGTTATCTGACTGATCTCATCACTACTACACTACTATGACCTGAGAGTGCAGAATGCACTGGGGACAACATCAGCTCTTACTGACGCACGTGTGTGTGCGTGCGACTGTGTGTGTGTGTGTGTGTGTGTGTGTGTGTGTGCATGCGTGCAGGGTCACCTGTAGGGGCGGGGTTACACTCGGCTGTCATTGAGTTGTACTCCTGGCCGTCCGGACAGACACACAGGAAGGAACCCTCAGCGTTCTCACACTGAGCCTCTCCACACACACTGCTCAGGAGATCACACTCGTTCACATCTGTCAGGTATCAGGGGAGGGAGGGAGGGTTGGGCGAGAGAGAGAGAGAGATAATTTTGAATTTTAAAAGCTCTTTATTAAAACCACATCTTTCCAATTCAGCCCATATTATTGGAACAATCCACCCATAGGACAGTTAATCAATTCAGTTCATCCCGAGACCATACAACTACTACACAAACCAAAGACAAACTTTCCATTAGAAAAGTTTTTCCATCTCGTGTGGCAGAGAGGGAAGGGAAGAGAGCTCTTCAGAGATAGAAAGGTAGAGACAAATATAGAGAGAGGGAATGGAAAGAGAGGGTAAAGGGGAGAAAGACTGAGGGAAGGAGAGAGTGAGAAAGAGGGAGAGAATGAGGGGGAGAGAGAGAGAGAGACTGTGGGCGACTGTGGCTCAAGAGGTAGAGCAGGTCGTCCAATGATCCATGGGTCAGCGGTTCGAATCCCGGCTCATCCTGTCTACATGTCGAAGTGTCCTAGGGCAAGACATTGAACCCCAAATTGCTCCCGATGTGCTGGTTGGTACCTTGCATGGCTTCTGCCGCAATCGGTGTATGAATGAATGTGTGTGTGAATGGGTGAATGTAATGCACAATCTATGTAAAGCGCCTTGGATAAAGGCACTATATAAATGCACCATTTACCATTTACCATTTAGAGAGAGGGAGAGATCGGAAGACGGAGAGACAGAAAGAGAAAGAGAGGGGAGAAAGAGAAATAGAGGGAGAGAGTAGAGTGCAAGACAGAGAGGGAGAGAGATTGATTGAAAGAGCGAGAGGGAGAGAAGGAAAGAAGAAAGGAAATAATAAGACAAGGAGAGAGAGCGGAAGAGAGAGAAAGAAAAGGAGAGAAAGAAAAAGGAGAGAGGGAGGGAGGGAGGGAGGGATGGAGATGGGGAAAAGAGGCAAAGAGGACGGAAGCAAACAAGTTGTTAAGTGGTTAGGTTAATGAGTGCCATTAGCTGCTTAGCAGGAATGGCTACATCCATCTTGTTTTCTATGTGTTGTGATGCAATATGTCACACATGGTCACAACCAAGTAGAAAAAGGTGCAGAACAGATGTACTGTACTGTACGTAACAAGACTAAACGTCTACAAGCCTCTCCAAAGGAGACTCTTTGTGTCTCTCTATAGGGAACAACTGCTGCTCATCCAATTGTTGGCTTTGGAATGCGACAAAAACAAAACGATATCCACAAATGGGGTGAGCAAGCGATAGAAAAAAAGTCATTTTGGGGGTGAACTATGCCTTTAACTCATTGATTCCCAGTATTAATTAATTAATTATTCCGCCACGGTCTTTTCAGTGCATACCCTTATTTTCAAGGCCAAATGGTCCTGGGCCATGAACCGGAAGTAATCAACGGCTGTGTAAAGTGCTGCACGATCTTATTTTAATTCACCCGAAACATATACATTTTGTAACCGTGATCATCAACGCTTTAGCTATGGGCCGTGAATAAAGCTTGTTTTATCTGGGAAAAGAATCCGCGATAAATGGATTAAAAAAAATCTGTTTACATTGAGGCGGATGGAGGCATACTTTTTCACTTCCGGTTCATTTCAACCTAGAGCCATTCCTACGTTGGCGAAGATTGCGATGAAAACATATATATAATTTTTTTTAAATAAAGACTCAACAATGCAACATTCTACAAAAGATAATACAAAAATAACACACTGCAACATTACGGTTAATCTGCATTGAAGTGCAGATTGGCTAAATAAATTATTTTCGCTGAATTTCTACAATACAACGTTGTAGAAATGAGGCTTTGCAGCCAATGTAAAAGGACAACAATGGTACTTCCATATCCACCTGTCTAGCACGGCGGCTATATATTCTCTGCACATGTTATCCAATACAGTCCATAGTGCTGTGGTGTGTGGGCCAGCTTCTCAATGAGCTAGAAAGTGTTAAGGAGCCAGCAGGGAGGAAAAGAGGAAGGGGGGTGCCGCGAGATGGGATAACTAAAAGCTACAGTCACAATGGAAAAGACAGACTTGAGCCCCTTAAGAGGTGATATACTGTGTATATTTTAGGGTATTTCCAGTTGTGGAGAATAGGACTACCACAAAGTAGGTCTGGAGCAGGAATTTGACTCTCCCCTTCTTTTTTGGACTTGGTCCCGAGTTTTCCTGGTTGTACACTACTCTCTACTTGGCCATGCTGTAAATATCTGCTGGCCCGGGCCGGTGAAAATTATGTTTTCATATGTTGGGAGAAATGCAGAGCCTAGAAGATCCAGAGACAGATGGATGTGAGATAGGTGAATTATTTGACTTGGCTGATTATACGAAATAAGCTCAATCTACGCATAGCAGTATGTTGTGAATGAGTAGTACATTTACACAAACACAGACACAGCCACACATGTACGCACTGTGGGATCTTAGTAGAAAAACCCCAACATAGCGAGTGTGTTGCCATGGTAACCAGCGACGCTGCCCGCCACAGAGCGCACATGAACGTGAGACACGCCCTCGGGCAAGTGATAAGCCACGTCTACCGACCGAACTTCATACTTCACCAGTCAGGAATGACTGGTGACAGGAATGCCACGCCCGCCGATAATCAGTGCCAGCCGTGCCGCATCGGGAGGTAAGGACTCTCTTTCTCGCTAAAACACACACCGCTGTTCTTGCTTGTTGGAAATCCGTATCCTCACCCCGCATTCTCTCATCAGGCTTATAGGATTGGAGCTGGCTACGGAGAAGCCAGGTGGAGGAAACGAGGAGGAGTGACAGCCGGGTCCTCCACTTCTCCCATCGCCGCTCCCCTCGCTACTAAAGGTCGTAAGAGAAACCTTATCACTGTATCACGAGCACCTTGCTAGAAGACGCCACCCCGGCGGCACTACGCTAAGGCTAATGTTAAACGCCTCACTTGGCTGGATAGAAGAATACCATACCTACACTGGGCTGTGAATAGAAGAGACACTTGTATTGAAATATCCCACCTGTTTATGGATGCCTGAGGAAGGAATAGCTAACGCTAGAATACTGCACCCGCACCATACTGTACCTGTCCACGGGGACCCTGTAGGAAAGAAAGGCCTATCCTAAAGTGACTATTCTAAGCCTACACTAAACCACTTACCGGTACCTACCTGCCTCCGCCGCTGGAAGCCGCTGCCCACCGCTGTGCCACGGACCCAGCCCCACCAGTGTGGTCCCGGGCCCACGTCAGTGGCACTTTAAGAGGAGAGAAACTATTATTTGAACTGAACAAAGACTAATGACTCTCTCTCACCTGCAGAATCCGCTCCACGGAGGAACAAGAATCCCACTGCATGTGATGATTATTTCTGTTGATCATTTTCCAAGGCTTGCACCTAATGTTCTGTGAAGAATGAATAAAAGAGGCTGCGCACCTCAATGGTGAACCTTGCCAACCTGTGTCCCGACTGGGTGTTTGTATCAGACCTTCACAGCATGCATGCACACACACACACACACACACACACACACACACACACAGTCACACACACACACACACACACACACACACACACACACACACGCACACACGCATGCTTTGTGCGCACACTGTACATCGACAACATATTTCTGCTGTTCATTGCCAAGAATAAGACAAGATCCCATTGGATTTGAAAACCTGCCACAAACATCACCCGACAAGACCTGAAATGGAACCCTACAAGAAAAAAGAGGAAACAAGGTCACCCCAGGAACAGCTGGAGAAGAAGTGTGTCCTGGCAGACATGTCTGAGAGTGGGCTCAGCTGAGGAGGTCTAATTGGCTCTGTGTGCAAACTGTAGTGTCAGGTTACCAGAGAGGGGTGGCAAACATACGCATTTTCTGTTCCGGTTCAGCGTCCCATATAGCTTCGTTTTCAATTGGCTCGATTGCATATTTGAATGGGAAAGACTAAAGGACACCTTTGTGAGTCTAGATGCCGGCAGTGATGGACGAAATACTCTTTACTAAGTATCAATCAAGTATCAATACAAGTTAAGTATGGAGTTTTTTGGACACTTAAGATACAGTGGAGTAAAAGTGAAATGATCGGAAATTGTACATAATTGTACATAAGTACTGTAGCCTACTTGAGTAGATGTACTTAGTTACTTTACATCTGTGGATGTGGGTGCAGCCGTGCAGGTAGTCTTACTGCTGTTTTTTGTATTTTTTTGTGGCCGTTGCTTAGCTAACAACTGATACTCGGATAAGAAATCCACCAAGGTGGGAAGAGCGGCAATAATTTCCGTTATCCTTCCAGCTGCTAACTTGTTTCTGTGCGGAGCCTTGCCAGAGCATGAAGGCTAGCTACACGAGTTAGACGTTGGTCGGTTCGGTTGGACGTTTCTCGAGATATGCTAACTACAGACGCACAGACACACGCAGAGAGATTTTTCGTACGTTTACGGTATTATTATAATATATTTTTTTGTACTATTATTATTATCATTATCATATTACCATTGGACGCCACTGCAAATAAAAAGCTCCATAAATGGAACAGATACAAACGAGACAGGAAGAGACGGTCATCCCAGAATCATTCTGCGCCAAGCCTCTGCTTCCCTCCCAAGCCTCTGCTTCCCTCCCAAGCCTCTGCTTCCCTCCCAAGCCTCTGCTTCCCTCCTTTCACCAAGCCTCTGCTTCCCTCCCAAGCCTCTGCTTCCCTCCTTTCACCAAGCCTCTGCTTCCCTCCCAAGCCTCTGCTTCCCTCCCTTCACCAAGCCTCTGCTTCCCTCCCAAGCCTCTGCTTCCCTCCTTTCACCAAGCCTCTGCTTCCCTCCCAAGCCTCTGCTTCCCTCCCAAGCCTCTGCTTCCCTCCTTTCACCAAGCCTCTGCTTCCCTCCCAAGCCTCTGCTTCCCTCCTTTCACCAAGCCTCTGCTTCCCTCCCAAGCCTCTGCTTCCCTCCCTTCACCAAGCCTCTGCTTCCCTCCCAAGCCTCTGCTTCCCTCCCTTCACCAAGCCTCTGCTTCCCTCCCAAGCCTCTGCTTCCCTCCTTTCACCAAGCCTCTGCTTCCCTCCCAAGCCTCTGCTTCCCTCCCAAGCCTCTGCTTCCCTCCCAAGCCTCTGCTTCCCTCCCAAGCCTCTGCTTCCCTCCTTTCACCAAGCCTCTGCTTCCCTCCCAAGCCTCTGCTTCCCTCCCTTCACCAAGCCTCTGCTTCCCTCCTTTCACCAAGCCTCTGCTTCCCTCCCAAGCCTCTGCTTCCCTCCCTTCACCAAGCCTCTGCTTCCCTCCCTTCACCAAGCCTCTGCTTCCCTCCTTTCACCAAGCCTCTGCTTCCCTCCCAAGCCTCTGCTTCCCTCCCTTCACCAAGCCTCTGCTTCCCTCCCAAGCCTCTGCTTCCCTCCCTTCCTGCATCTATATTATACAAGCCTCTGCTTCCCTCCCTTCCTGCATCAAGCCTCTGCTTCCCTCCCTTCCTGCATCTATATTTCACTGCCCACCCACAATAGTTCTGTGACATTAAAATGCGGGTCAGTTCTGCAAGTTCCATCACGTTCGCCGGGAACCCCAATTAAACAGCGGATCATATTTGGCCCAACCCCTCCCCGAATGGCCTTTGGGTATTTCACCCTCGCTGACCGGGTCCAATCTCTGCCGAGGCACGGCGGCCAGCTAAATTGAGAACAAAAGCCATTCAGGTTTTTATTTGATGCGCTCCCTCCTAAAGTCTGGCCCGGGGAGACATCCGTGTCTGAATGTTAAAAAGGGGAGAGTGAGAAAGTAAAGTCTGACCAGAGGGATTTCGGGCCTGAGATCTTGATCCCGACTGTAGCTAAAGCACCAGACAGAAAATACTTTTCGCACATCACTTAAATCACCCTGACAGTCATGTGAAGAGCCTTTTTGAGCCATCCCTTGTGACAGGAAACAGATGCACAGATATTTTCTGATTGTGAGACACACGTCAAGACAGACAGGATGAAAAGCTGAACAATGGCTCTAATCAGGGAAGAGAGAGAGAGAGAGAATATAGCAGGCCTACAAGCTCACACAATGCATTACAGGCACGTTGTGAGCTTGTAGATTGTCTCTTGTCGATCGATCAAGTCTCTGGGGATGTACGGGGACAGAGAATGAAGGTTGATAGAATGAAGTGATGAAGTGTTTATAATGAGACGAGAGGGGGAAATGATGAAGGGGGAGCAGAGGAGAGGAGATGAGGAGGAAAGAAGATGAGGAGAGAAGAAGGAGAGAGAGGAGGTTAGCGGTGGACCACTTCCGCTGGTTTTTGGTGTGTGTGTGTGTGTGTGTGTAAGTGAGTCCATCTGGGATAGCCACAGTAGAGTGGAGTGATGGGTTGGCAGGGGACAGGAGGCAGCTGGCTGTGCTGAACTGGGGTGGGACTCACTTGTACTTGCCAAAGTACAGATGGGAAGTATGTGTGTGTGTGCGTGCACAGCCACAAGTGCACAAGGTGCGTGTGTCCTTGTGCGCATATGAGAGCGTACTCTCATTGTGTGAATGAGTGCATGCTGGCACTCAATATGTGCTGTTTGTGTGTGGCAGAGAAAATGTGCAGGGTGCTTACGTGTGTGTGTGTGTGTGTGTGTGTGTGTGTGTGTGTGTGTGTGTGTCTGACAGACAGACAGACAGACAGACAGACAGACAGACAGACAGACAGACAGACAGACAGACAGACAGACAGACAGACAGACAGACAGACAGACAGACAGACAGACAAAGATGGTCCTGTCTGTGTGGATTTGAGTTGGAGGTTTTAGGCTTTTTGTATCAAAATGTCTGGGTACTAGCAGTTTACCTCAGAAGGTTCTTGCCTGAGTGCATGTGAGAGTGTGTGTATCTGTGTGTGCGTGTGCATGTGTTTTCTAGGTCAGTGGAGAGTCTTGGGGGGAAATGTTCCATGGAGGTCCAACAGGGAGACGCTGCACCCTCATTCGCAGCTCTGACAGAACCTTCCTGCTGGAGGAAATTGGACTGGATGGACGCTGCATGGGCCCACCACGCGGAAACCACCGCAACACTACATCCAACTCAGCGCACACGTACGAACACACTGCACTGCAACGCGTATGTGCACGCATGCACATGCACGGGAAAACCACCGGACGAGCATACAGAAAAGCAGATAAGAAGAATTTCAAGTTTTTTTCTAATCACGTGGTTGGGAAAGGAGGGGCCGGGCCAGACCGGGCCAGGCCGGGCCAAGACGGGCTGGGCCGCCCGCAGAGCAATGGATCTGGTGAGGCATCAAACAACATGGAGAATATATGTGAGCTCATAAAAGAGAGCTGTCTGCAGCGGACATGGATGCGCTCTTACATTCCAAGCAAAAACACTCTCTTCATCTCTCTGAATTTAAGGAGTGTACAAATGTAACCAAAAGAACCCATAATTGTCCAACCGCGTCTCCAACTCTGTTACTTTCGCTTGGTTACATTCAGAGAGCTGCATGCGCACTCGTCGATACGGATTGCCCGTTTCTGCATGAGTGTGGTCAGAAGCGCTCCAGCTTCAGTGCCTCGTCTAACCCCAGGCTCTGCAGCGGGACACACTGGATGGGGGAATGTTTAAAACATGGCAGAGACGCGCGCGGGGCCACAGCAGCAGCAGCAGCACACCTTGGAATTGAACGAAAATAAATGGG
>NC_137875.1:22707513-22878243 GCF_963924005.1 Protomyctophum bolini
TTTGAAACACAAACAATATAGACAGAAATGGGACGTGAGCATACGGTAAGTCAGAACCCCTACAGTATATTGATACTGTTGGAAAAACTGCAAAAATGCTGCTTTAAATAAGACTCAGGATTTTGCAGTGTGCAGTACAGAGTAGACACACTTGCCACTCAAGCTTACCAAATAAGGCTGGATATGGTGAAAATAAGGGAATAACAAGAGGTTGCTATCGGCTCCGTGTGAAACGTGACGCTGTGCAGTGTGCACTGCATTATACCCCACATCTACTGACAGCACCAGCACCTGCAGCCAAGTATGTTGTGATGTCTCTGACACAAGTTGCACTCTCTGGCATCTCGCTGAGACACTGACCCAACAGTACAGAAACTGTCTAACGTCTGAGCTCTACAGACTAGTATTGTGTTTAGAGCTGTTAGACAACACTGTGGGTGGGTTTGAAAAGAGGAAAGATGGCTGGCGATGGGCTGACTGTCCCAATGGTGGAGACTCACCCTCACAGTTTCCACCAGGGCCACCACGGGTGTGGCCCGGGGGGCAGTCCACCGTGCACGTGTAGGAGCCCACTCGGTTGACACACTGCCACGCGCCACAGATACCACGCCCCAGCTCCGCACACTCATCAATATCTGAGATGACATCATACAAATCAGCACAATTGAAGCGCTCTCCCTGAAGCACAGCGCAAAGAAAATGAAAGCATCATGTTGACTTTTAGAAGCCTGCACATATGTGGCAGAGTCACGTTCATTTATTGCAGATTTACTGCCACTATATACGTTACGAGACATGAATGCAGTGTGTTATTGTATCAAATAAAACGAAATCAGTCACAAGATGTATTTATATTGGCCACATGACGTCTCAAGTTGTCAATGTTTGTTTAACTGCAGGCCCTAAACAAAGGTCCATAGACTTGGCTTCCATTCAAGTTTTGTTAAAAGTACTCTAAAAAACATTAAAAGTCCATAGACTTGGCTGCCATATGACTTAATTCCAAAAGCCTAGCCCCTCCCCCCCAAAAGTTACATTGTTAAAGCACGACTTTTAAAGCACAACAAATATTTTGACCACAATTGGGGGGCAGCATATAAGTCCCGTCACAGATCTCTGAGGCTTTGTGTCGAGGTGTACTGCTGACTGTAGAGATGGAGTTACCCAGGCATGTGTTATTGTCTGGCTGCAGGCGGTGGCCTCGCTCACACTGGCATCTGTATGAGCCCCGGGTGTTCACACAGGAGCCACCCACACACCTGCTACCACCCAGGCACTCATCAACGTCTGGAGGAGAAACACACACATGCATGCGCATGTGTGCCACATGCACACACATACAGACGACACAAATGTTCATACACAAGAGTTCATACACACGCACGCAGGCACAAGCAGACACAGACACACACGCACATACACACGCACATCTTCGTAATTGGTAGGTAGAGTAGCACAAATACCCCTCAATCCGCAGTGGAAAGGTTTCATGAATACCATAGCCCATTAAGACCTGATAATAATAGCAGATTTCCAAGCTCATATTATCACAGTGCTATGAACTTGTATCATAGCACTTATATCTGCTATTTTTGAATAGCCAACCAATGTGCCAACCGATATACTGTAGCTAAAATCTAAAATGACATGCTTTCACGGTTAATGTTATTACACAAAACTTTCTTTCCATCCGACTTCCTTCTCATCTCCTTTGGGTTCTGCAGGGAACATGGAATAATCACATGAGTAATGACTACTTTTAGACCAGAGGACTTGAACCTTCTTCACTCCCATGCAGGCTGGCTCGGCCACCATTCTGAAGAGAAAGACAGATTACTAAAATCGGCTCTGATGTCATCCGGGTTTCTGTCAAACTACTGTAAGGGCCTATCAATTTTAATAAAGTAAAATATTTAGTCCACACACAAGCACAAATGCTCAGAAAAATAAATTCTCTTTCTGCTTTTACATATCGACTTTTCGATCAGATGGATTTTTTAGCTCAGAAAAAATATCTGGGAGCATTTGAGCAAGTGTTTAGATTCGATCTCATTCTCTAGTACTTTATTGCTTTTGCCCGGTAGACATTTTTTTGGTGGATGTGAGCGATCAAATAATCTCAGCTAAGCTATCAATTCTAGCCATTGCTGTCACAAGTGGCCAGAGTTTATGCAAAGGACCATCTTGGAAAATGGAAATTAACTGAATGGCTTTGCAGGTATTAGACACTTACTGTATATATACAGTATTTATTTAAATACTGACATGGGGCTATTTTATGAAATTAAATACAGACATGAAAACATTTTGAATGTGTCTTCATTAATAACCGACAGGGTGCTGCTGTTGGTTCTCTAGAGCGGTGGTTCCCAAACACTGGATCGGGACCCATTTGTGGGTCGCAGACACATTTTTATGGATCCCTTGGTTTCCTACATTTGGACACTCAGCAGAGTGTCTTTGTTGCCCATCTTACATTGGTTGAAAAACGTTCAATCTGGCGTTCCTAATTTGGGCATAGGTGAACACTTCAAAAGTTCTAATGTATCTAAGCATTTTTCGGAAGACCGATGGAGAAACGCCGCTAAAAATCAGAAAAACGCGGCCGGTGTGCAACCACCTTTACAGGTAAATCTTTACAGTATCAAGAGTTATAATACTGTGTAACAACTATTACTAAATACGTAACCACAAGCAGCCTTGGATCATGGTTCTGTCCAGTTGTCAGAACAAGCTTCTCATCAGGCCAGGTGCTGTAGTTAATTAGAATCAAATTCCTTCCTCAACCCCAATCATTCCACCTGCTTAAACCATCTGGCCTCTTAATTCATGATAATGGTCAGCTTTATAGACTTGTATAACATACAGGACACACACAGACACAGATGTGGCTGCACCATACACGCTCGCACACACAACGCACAGGGGCCCACATACATAGCGTAACACAGTCATCCTCACCATTCATGTCCTTCATTTCCTCTCAGTCAGATTAGGGAAATTACACGAAAGATTAAAAGACGGTGCCATAATGAACAGATATTATGCATAAACAGATTACAGCATGTACACACACACACACACACACACACACACACACACACACACACACACACACACACACACACACACACACACACACACACACACACACACACACACACCGCACAGACCTGTGCCTGTAGTACCCCCCCCCCCCCCCCCCACAGCCCTCCATAAATCATGGGCCGGAGAGCAATGCAGCAAATATCCCCTGTCGTCTAGACAGCGAAGCTCAAAAGCTTCCTTCTGTTTCTTTTTCTCCAGTGTTTTTTTCCTTTTCTTTTTTTCTAGGGCAGGAAAGGGCATTAAAAACAGCTCTGGCATACGGACAACAGCTCCCGCCATAGAGAGCTGCCTTCTGCTGGAAAAAATAGTAGCAGCATATGTGAAAGATATCAAAAGGATGTGGCTTCCAGCAGGAGCAACACGCCATTGACAGAGAAAGAGAGATTTTCAAGAAATGTTCGAAAAATAGTCACGCTTCTTCAACATTCTTCTAAACATTTAAGAAAAATAGCAGATCTAGAAGATCACAAGGAGAGAGAGAGAGGAAAGGATGAACGGGGAGCGGGCCCAGCGGGTGAGAAAGAGAGCAGGCGAGGGAGGGAGGCAGGGAGAGAGAGAGATGGAGGGCACATAGCAAAGGACGCAAATGAGTATAGTGGCAGAGTGAGAGATGGAGGGAGATAGAGAGAGAGAGAGAGAGAGAGAGAGAGAGAGAGAGAGAGAGAGAGAGAGAGAGAGAGAGAAGCGGAGGGAAGGAGGGGGGAAGAGTAAAGAGAGAAAAGTGGGTAACAGAAGCACGGTCACACCTCCAATAAGCTACCTCCACCTCCTATCAAGTCACCTCCCATATATAAAGGCCCATCCAACCCACTGTTCTCCCTCTGTTCTCACTTTCGTCATCCCTCCCCCCACCCTAATTCTCATCCTACTACTTCTCTAACCTCTCCTTTTTACAAGTCCCTAAGGGGGTTTCGTTGTGCCTGAGCCACCTCTGCTTTTTACCCGATGACCAGCTGGATGGCCAGATGACCCGTCATGAGTCATCTTCGTTTCCGTTCATTATTTGTTTCCTTAATCGTTTCATGCATTCTTCTTTTCGTTAATAAAATGTTGTAAAACTTCATTATTTGGTGGTGTGGTCCTTGATCATGAATGGGTAGTTATCAGTCAACACCTGCTTACAGAGGTTGGTATTGGCAAAGGCCATGGCAGAAGAAATGTGTGTGTGCAGTCTGTGTGCACGTATTCAGCTATTTTACTTGGAAAATAACTGTAACCGACATAGATGAAATGTAAAATATGAATGTAAAAGAAACAAGTTAAGGCCTATTCATACTCCAGTTTTATGTGATAAGGTGACCACCGAAAACTACAACATGACGTCACGTGCAGTGGTAAGCGATTCACCGCTCACCCAAACACATCTCTCTTGTTGTTTACTAGGTCACCTTATCACCTTAAACTGGAGTATGAATAAGCATTTAGGGCACTCGGGTGACGCAGTGGTAAAGTAGCTGCCCACCACCATGGAGTCTGGGGTATAGAATCCGCCGTGGTGCATCCGGCTTTGTTGAGAGTCTGTACGAACACAACTGGCCCGTGATTTGGGGGAAGCAAGCTGGGAGGGGAGGTAAATGGTGATATGTAACTGCACGTAATCCCACAGGCTGGGACGGCGCCTGTCAGCTGGGAGTATGTTGGGCGGAAGGAGGGATAATGTACAGTAAAATCCTCAGGGTTAATACTAATACTAATGAATATGCTACAAAGGGTTTTGACAGTGTACAAATCACATCAGCATAGCAAGCCAAACGGTGGCAGGGGCTTGGGTTAAAGGACATGTCGTCTTACCATCACAGGTCTTGGTGTTGGTGTTGGGGGCGAAACCTCTCTCACACACACACTCATAGGAGCCCTCCGTGTTGACACATTCTCCATTGGGACACAGCTCTGGCTCGTCCAAACACTCATCCATGTCTGTGAGAGAGAGCTTGATTGGTTGGTTTTATTTAAAGAACCACTTCACCACTTTTGACTTTTGTGGTCCTTTAACAATGCATAATATTATATTCAACAATATACTGATTCACACATACGGTACCTCAAAAAGAGAGAGAGAAAAAATGTGTGTGTGCAAATGTGGGTATTTATGACATTTACCAGGGGCCTGTTTCCTGACTTTCGCTTACCTGCATGGCTTATTAGCTTTTGATGAAATCATGTGAAACAGCATCAGGATTACATTGCATTTGTTCAAACACTCAATATAAATATGCACATCAACATTTTAGATCTTCTTTTTTTTTAATATATTTTTTATCCCACGATTTTGTAACCCATTTTTCACCCCTGTGCCAATCATCTACTGTGATCCTGGGCTCTACACACCCTCCGCCAACCTGGGGAGAGCAACGGACTTAACTCATGCTCCCTTCATGCCTGAGTGTCCAAGTTGCTCCTTTACACCTGACAGGGGGGAGTTTCCCTGGTTGGACGTAGCGCGTGGAAGGAACACGTTATTCCAACCAGTTCCTTTCCCCTCCATCAGGCGCCCCGGCTGGCCAGGGGGAGGCAGTTTAGAGAACAGGATTACTGCATGTTTTTGTGAGGGTACCTACCCTAGGGGACACGGGGAGAACATGCAAACTCCACACAGAAAGGCCCTTTCGCCAACCCCGCCTTCGGGTATGGGCACTGATGACGCGGAGGAGGAAACACGCCGCCAGCACCCACAGTGCCCCGAGCGGGAATCGAACCCAGGACCTTCTAACTGTGAGGCGACAGCTGTGCCCCTCATTTTAGATGTTCTATTTCTGGTGCACTGTCACGCAATTATGTTCAAATATGGCTTTAACCCATTCAAACCGGGAAAGCATTTGTGCACTTTAACCATTATTGTATACTTTGGCTATTCAAAAATAGCAGATATACAAGCTCATATAGTGTCCCTCCGTGCCACAATATGAGCTTGTAGATGTGCTTTTTTATCTTGACAATTTGTGCAAATCTTTTAACAAACACATTTTTGTTTTGTTTTTTGCTGTAGATTAGTATTTTGTATCAATGCTTTGAATTGTTTTATTTGTTTTCCTTGTCCAGCACTTCGTCTGCTAAAATACAGTTTGATTTGATTCGATTTGTAGTATCGGCCTCAGTAAGTGTGGATGTTCACAGGTGTGTTAATTGAGTCTCACCCAGACAGCTGGTGCCGTTGACCTGCTGGTATCCGTGTGGACAGTGACACTGATAGGAGCCCACATTGTTCACACACTGTCCTACAGCGTCACATGGCCTGCTCACCTCCAGACACTCGTCCACGTCTGGAACAACACAACACACAATAGTACCGTAGATTACTGTACAAACCTGAAATATGCCACCAAGAAGCACCATATCACGCACGTTTAGATGGCAACTGTGTTTTCGGTGGATGAAAACACAACAAAGTGAAACCTCCTTCCAGAGTGGAAATCTTTGAAAATGCTCCGCCTCCCGTCTCTCCATGTAAACATGCAAAGCGGGGGAAACTGTCGTGTGATGTCATGGCTCACGTCGGATCACGCCACGTGCGCCATTACATCGATGTAAACAAACACTGTGTAGAACGGGGGTGGATCTACGTGCGTGACTGGTCTATCTGGCAGCCACCGCCACCTAACCACACCTGGCACACACACTACTGTTGCGTCTCCGTCTGAACACAGAATATAAAGTGAGATCGCAACGGCACATTTTCTTTGATCGTTGCTGTGTAAATGTGACCTCCTCTCCTCAGGTCTTAATGGGTTCAAGTCGGAGATTGTAATACTGGACCCTTAATGGGTCACCTTTAACACAGTCAGAGTTTGGATTGAACTGTGTATCTAGGGCAGCTGTGGCTCAGGAGTTAGAGCAGGTCGTCCAATGATCCCTGGGTCGGCGGTTCGAATCCCGGCTCCTCCTGCCCACATGTCGAAGTGTCCTTGGGCAAGACACCGAACCCTACATTGCCTCCAATGAGAAGGTCGGTGTGAGCTTGAAACCATTGGTGTGTGAATGTGGGAAGTGAGGACGCTTCACCTCCCAATATATGAATGAATGAATGAACCATTGTAAAGCGCTTTGAGCACTTGGAAAAGCGCTATAAAAATGCAATTAATTATTATTATCTATAACCTTCATATGACACACAGGCCACATTTGCACATGCAAGCAAGGTCAAACATACTACATGCTTACAAATAACCGAGACACACATGCACTCTCTTAATCCTTCACATGCACACGCACGCACGCACGCGCGCACCAAGCCATCTATTTCTGTGTGGCCGGAGGATATGGTGCGTGTTCTGGTGTCGGACCCGCAGGTCAAATTTAGTTTGTTAATTATAGCAGATGTCTTCCGTCAGGTTTTAGTGGCAGCCATAAAAACAGAAATACATCACAGACATGTTTCCCCTTGCTTGTGCATCAAAAAACAAACCTTGACATCTGGAGGAGAGGATATGGAAGGATGTTATATAGCCTACAGCTAATTAATCAGCCTGAACCTCGCCTCTGTCGGTCGAATCACGGAGGAAAGCACATTTTAACCCAAGATACACCACGTTGCATTTTTCAACTTCTAACTTTCAACTTTATTTTTCCTGGGCGGTGACATTTGTTCCCCATTTGCTACAAAGTCCTTAATATGGATAACATATTGCGTGTGTGTTACAGTAGTAACGAAAAACTTCATAGATAAGGAGGTTTTATTCACTGCAGCCGTATGACATGAATTATTGTGAAATTGTTTATGCTATGTTGATGAATTGAATACCACAATGTTAACACGTCCCCAGTACTTTTGTGTGTCATCCTTTTAGCCTTTATACATCTCTGATTAACAGTATTCAATAAGTATTCAATCAATCAATCCACATACAGACAAAAGTATAAGAAATTAGGCAAAGTTCCGGTGGTTTAAACATAAATTAACATGGTGGGCATGTACATTAAACAAAAATCTTCTGGCTTCTCAGGAAGAAACCAAAAATACACATATTATTTGAATATTATAACCACAACTGGGAGTCTATTAATGTTCACTAATGTTAATGTTAAACAGAAAAAGTACTGTACAAAAATCACGGCATTCCATCTTCAGACAAAGTTGAGGAACCCCTCCAATAACTTACCGTCACACTGGTCCCCTGCTGGCGAGGCCCTGAACCCAGGCCCACAGTTACAGACGAAGGAGCCGTCTGTGTTCTGGCAGTGGCCCCTGGTGCACACCCGCTCGTCCTGGCACTCGTCAACATCTGAGAGAGCGGATGACGGCCGATGACAGGCGCCGTTTCAACATCCACAACACGAAGACAATGATGAATTAGCCTCATGACATATTAAGGGCTCAGCCCAACGAAACAAATGAAACACGAAAACACCCGGTTACACAATTCCCCCATATGACTTGGCATCAGCAGTGGTTGAATGTAGCTAATGCTGGGGAATCCGTTCATTCCAGTGTTTAAACCACTCTGAAGCCAAAGCACCGCTTCACGATGAAAAAGCTCAGAACTCAGTCAGAACCGATGTGCTTAATTCAGGTGCCCAAAACAGGGTTACTAAAGGCCTGCATTTGGTAGTGATTGTTACGTTCTACCCTTTTTTCTCTCACTTTACGTAAAATCCACCGAATGTATATCGAATCAGTGTGGATTCCAGGCTATGGATTTGGTGTGTCAGGACAGTAGAAATATCTTTCAATTTTGTTCCAGGGTTTCAGGGTTTGACTGAACTACTGTACGTATTTGGGTCCTGCAGTTAAAAAAATGGCCATGTCATTCTAGGTGCCATTTATACAGCTTGGCCACCAGCTGTCAACTCAGACTGAGTACCTACTCAACACTTTCTATACAAACAGAGCACCTCGGAGTGTCTAGTCATCACTTTTTGATCATTGGCTGTCCTTAACACCCCAATCGCCAAGGACGAAGTTCACCGTCCTTTCAATTAGTAACACCCAGAGCCCAGGACGACGTTTTATCCAAAAGACGAAGATTATTGATATCACAAGTAGATAGGGACAAAACTTGTTGTCCATATAAGCATAACGTTTTAGATCCCTTTCGAGAGAGAGAGAGTTTGGTAGCAGTTAGCAGCACATAGAAGTGACATACAGTCGTTTCTTGCCTTGAATATAAGCAAGCCACAACAACTGAAGCAGTGACATAATGAGCTAATATATTTGCCTTTGAATAACAGGCAACAATGGTAGGGTAGCTAAGCTGTAAATGTTCTTGTTTTTAAATGTTCAAAAAGTGAGCTTGTACTTGTAGATGTGCTATTTTTGATCATTTATTTTATGGTGCTTAAGTCCCTGCAGCAAAAGACAAGATTGTGAAGAATAACAATCATTATGTTTCTACAGTATCAGGAACAATTGATCCTATTGTGTTACGCATATAACTGGGAGTTATGATTTCCACAGTCCCACACTCCAGGGATATACACAACTCATTAGTTGCTGGGGGCGATAATCAACTCAGGTAAACACAGACAGAGTTATTGGAATGTTATGATTAGTAAATACGATATTGATGTAACACAGCATCAAGTGGCAACCTTTAATAATAACAAAGAAAACCAATGCTCCATATTATATCATATTGCATAAGAAATTTAAAATAAACCTGTCAGGTAATATTTGGAATTATTTGTAGGCAGGGCTCCCACTACTGTAGCTTTACTGTGGAAAAAGGGGCATTATGGTTGCTCTGCAAAAGACAGAAGGTTATGCATTTGGTAAAAGGATCTGAGTGGCATAAAACATACTTTGATGGAAAGCTGGCAAAAAAAGAGAGTGAAAATCAAGTACTTTGGATGGGAGGAACATTAATTATGTCACTTACACAAACACTGCTCAACTAAATGAGTGATTATGAGGTGGCGACTTAGTTTTACGACACTAGCTTTTTGCAGCCATTATGTTGTTTATATTTATGGCATATTCCTGAAGTTTGTAACCGGCAGAGTACCAGAGAGGGCGGCTCTAAATGAGTATAAGTAACAGAAATGACTCAATTTGGACAAATGCCCAAGATACTTCCCATAGTCAAGGACACACGCTGTTAGTTTTTAGAGTCTGTGGTGAAAATCACATCAAAACTAGAGCGTCTGCATAGAAACATTATTACCTTGGCAGAATTCTCCTTCGAGGAGCTGGAAACCTTCATTACATGAACAGGCAAAGGAGCCTTCGTAGTTGGTGCATTTTCCATTTGTACACGTGTGTGGGTCCAGGCATTCGTCAATATCTGGGCGGATTCAAAGAGGAAGGCAGCAATTAAGAATTTAGTCAAATACGAAGCAGAGGAACGTTTTGGGTGGTGCTTTTTGTCAAACATTCGAGACAAGATATTGGCACGACAATAATGTCTGACAACAAGTGCACTATTCATAAGACACTTGAGCAAGATGTGCAGTTACACCGGCTTTTGTCTCTCTCTCTCTCTCATTCACACACACAATGTCAGGGAGTTTGGCAGTATCACTCAAACATCTGTGAGTTGGGTTATTGCTTCTATAAAAGCTGATGTGGACTCCGTCGCCTCACCTAATTATTTCCTCTTGCCACCACCACCATCCAGAGCCACCCCGCTGCGGTTTGGCTTGGCTAGCATGGTGTGCGAATACTCAGAGGGTGACAGCTACCCATTGGGATACAGCGCAAGCTACTTCTTCAAAGGGGGGGATGGACGCACCTGTGGTTTTCTGGTGGAAATGCTCCACTTCCAGGAAAGTGTGGGCCTGTACGATGGCTTTTCTGGAAACTTTCATTGGTTTCATAGCTTGATTAGCGGGATTTTATATACTGCATCTGTTTTCTGAGCTGCTGTCTGTATATATAGATGGCTGACGTTACGTACGATGGGTTTGGGTAATTATCTTGCTATTCCAAGAATGGAGGATTCAATATGGAGTTGTGGTTTTTCCAAGGAAAAAGATAAAGCACCCAGAGAGACTCCAGGGAAAGAGCACAGCACAGTAATGCTGTTCGTGACACGGTGGACAGAAATGACTGACACCCTTTTGTGAGTTACCGTGAAGCTTCACACAGGACCGTCAGTGAAAAATGGTATACTGCCATCATTGTAATTCTAGTGTAGTGATCAGTGCAAAGGAAATATCCCCACATCCACTTCGTTCAGATGCAGGTGCGTTGGGCAGTGACAACTGAAGCAAACATGAACAAAAATCTCGTACACTGATCTTGCTCAACAGCATCAGCTTTTATTCAAATTGACAGACGTTTAGGTCCCTCTGGGCCTTCATCCAGACTGTCTTACTTAGTGTAGTGATCAGAACATACACCGTCCGACCTGGCGGCCTTGAGAACCTGACGAAAGAGACGGTTGCTTCATCATTGGCCTAATGAAAACCCAGGAAAAACCCACCACAACCCGATTTTGAATATCACCACTGCATCGGCTGGTACCCACACGTGACACGTGTCCACCACTACAACCGGGACCCAGGAGACGGCGTCGAAGGAGAAGATCTACCATACTGGCAATGGATGGACCCCTGCTGAGCCACCTATACGCACTGGGGTCGGACTGCTTCAAATGGCTTATGAAGACAGCACAGCTTGCCTGAGCAGACTGCCGACCACATAATCAACACCTGTCCCCTCACTCTGCACAGACCACATTCAGAGGAGGGCCTTTTCCTACTAGTGGGGCCGGAGACGAGGACGTGTGGCTGCATTACACTTGAGTTGGACAGCTGGTGACGATACGCGAAAGAAGAAGACCACTTTATCAATGGTGCATGTGCATGCCATATCCAGGCATATATTTGTACAATCTCCATCAAAATGAGCAAAAGGCGATCCAATTTTCGCCGCCGGCCTAACGGTGCCCATGTGGTTATGCTCAGAACTGGGGGAACATTATGCTTAGGGCATCCAAATGGCCAGCAGCGGCCCTGAAAATCTCTGAGTAAAATGAAGACTGAAGGTGTTGATGTGCAGTGACTGAGTGTGCAGGTTTAATGGCCTCAAACTAGAGGCCATGACCTCATACCTACCTAAACACTGACCCTCCTTAGCCTGGAGTCCCTGAGGGCAAGGGTCACAGTCATAACCTCCCTGTCGGTTGAAACAGATACCAGACGGACACACTGACTTGTTGGCACACTCATCAATATCTGGAAAGAGAATAAAGAGAGAAAAAAAGATTTTGTATTTTTTACCACTCTGGGGACCAAAAACGCAATCTGGGAAGATAATCAAAATCAAAATCTTGTCTTTCTCGTCTTTGATTGATTGATTGATTGATTGATTGATTGAATAATTTATTGGTAGAAATGTAATCAGTACAGGGTACAGTCAAATAGAAATGTAATTGGTACAGGGTACAGTCAAACACACGTCAAAAAGTCCTTGCGGTCTTGTTTCCATTTAGGTCCTGGGTATTCAATTCATAATTATGACATGACAAATAACAACAAAATTCAAATTCTTATAAAAGGTTAAAAAAAAAGAAGAAGATATGTATAGGTTGGAGAACAAAGAAGGAGTTAAGGAGGTGGGGGTAGTCACTATAGACAAAGGGAGGGGGGGGGGTCATTTCCTCTCCCTTTGGCATGCTAAAAGGTGGATTTTCAGGCCTGTTTTAAAAAATCACACCTGTGTGAACCGAGTGGTGCAACTCCCCTCTCTCCCCCCTCCTCTCTCTCTCTCTCTCTCTCTTTCTCTCTGCTCGGTCAGATTAGCTTTATTATGGATATCAATCCGCGTCGCTGAGAAATGAGAACTATGTTTTCATTATTATTTTGGCTCGGCCTTTCCTTCTTTAGCGATCCTAGACTGGGTTGCGCAACAGTGGATTTTGGCTCGGCCTTTCCTTCTTTAGCGATCTTAGACCGGATCGCGCATGCGCGCTGCCGTCCACCTACCATTATACAGGCAGACTAAAAGCTGAACAACTCCTAATCTACGGAGATCTCCATGGTTTGGTCAATTAGCGCAATGTTCGGAGGTCATTGCTGATTATCCGGTGGTCTAGATGGAAACATTGGTGCTTTCTAGAGCAAGGATGGCTATATTTTAGCTCGCTAGCATTGACGCTATTTATTTAGCACAAGACCCCCACAGACCGTGGCAGTCAGAAGTTACACAGGTGCGGGTGCGCGTGCACCAGTGCACGCGCACGCATGCGCACACCACTGGTGCTCATAGACACAGGTACATGGACATTTGTGGTTGTAGGAGTGGTTGCACCACTCAAAAACGCCAGGGATTAGCATTTTTTGAGGGAGGGATTCAGGGCATGCCACACTTGTGTCAAAATGGGTTGCAAAAAGATGGGTCCCAGGCTGAGAAGTACTTGGTTTTTAGTGACATATAGAGATGTTTCAGAACCAAGAGGTACAAGCATAGTCAAAGGAGGGCTGAATTAGGGCTCCGGCTAGAGTCTTGAGAGCACTTTTGTTGACAAACGAGGAAATTCTGCCCAGAAATCTTGTTCTTTGGTTTACTTTGACCTTTGGCACCCAGAGCCGTGGCAAAACAAGGCAGAAAACAGACAAGTAAAAAAAGAGACAAGATATCTCGACTTTGGCATCCAAAGAGTAAACTTAAATATTCCGTTTGCAGGCTTCTGCTATGTATTTGTCTGTTTCTACTGTCACCAATTTGTGACATGGTTAAAAGCCTTTGTACTCATACACTACATTACATAGCCTCTTTAGGGACTGAATGAACCCATTATGATGTAGTACTGAACCGTAAGTGCCTGGGTGGCTGGGCCCAAGGACTACAGTACACACATTCAGACAATCATCCTTTAAACAACTTCCATCTTCATTCTAAGTGTTAACTTTTAAGTCCTCTACAAAGAATTGGCTGATTAGCAGCTGGACCAAATTATAACCACAATGTATTTGAGCTGTAGCAGGTTTTAGTTTTAGTTGTTTTAGTTGTCTTTGACACAGCTTGGGAAAGTGTCTGTATTGGGAACATGTGTATTTAACAGACTTTATTGTTTTTAATGAATACTGACTGAAACACTCACAGTTTACACACACGCACGCACAAACATGCGCACACACACACACACACACACACACACACACACACACACACACACACACACACACACACACACACACACACACACACACACACGCACGCACACGCACTTACACTCAAAACGACCACAATGGAAAAAAGCTCTCACCCTTTACTGTGCTTTATCCTTTGAACAGAAATGAACAACAGCATTCCCAGTTCCCACACATTTTTAACAATGAATTTTCAACACTTTTCCAAAGTATTTCACTCTATTTCTAGGCCTATAGCAATCATATGGTGCAATAATGAGGCTTTTACACGTGTGTGCTATCAATGCACCAAGACGGACTCGAGCAAGGTGTGTCACTTGACAAAAGCAGATCTACAAGCTAACAACATATCACGGTGCAACGTGTTTTGTCACGTGATGTCCTGTGGCCGCAGCTCTTTCAACTCAGCACTACATTTTGCCATGTTACATATTTCACGTAATGCTATACAAAAACAATTATCAAAACATTGGATTGATTCCAAACTTTTTGTAGGCTTGTTTTTCTAATTTCAAAATATATTTCCAAGGATTTCATGACTATGGGAACCCTGGAACAAATGTTGTTCATGCATATATGCATTTTGTCAATAAAGATGCCAACCAACGTGTCCATAACTGCTGTACCTTCACAAGCTCCAGTGGAGGTCATCCTGAAGCCACTCTGACAGCCACGACAGGAGAATGAGCCAATGGTGTTGAAGCACGTCTCTTCCTCTGGACACCTGTGAGCGGTCTGGCACTCGTCTATATCTGCAGGGGTGGAGCGAGGAGGCCATGGAAGGTGGTGTAGGAAAGGATACGATCGGATAAAGAACAGGACAAGAAGGGAGACCACAGAGAGACAGACAGATAGACAACAGTTGTGATGCATTGAAGGAGACGGGGGTAGAGGGGTAAAGGCTCACGCATACTCAGATTTGAGGTGATAACCTACTCACAGCAGTGGTTGGGAAAACGTGACTGAGCCACGGTGATAAGCGACAACAAATCTCTCTGTTTTTACTAACCACCGAAAAGATGATTAGCTTATCACCTAAAACTGGAGTAAGCGTGGGCCTTAAGAACAGTTAAAGGGACTGCCACAAGTTTTGTATTTTTCCAGTTTTTCATGTGTCTATGAGGTGACAGTACTTCATTAGACACCCTGGAGTCGTTTTTATGTCCAATGGTGTATTTACTTTGTATTTAGGGTTTCTTCCTGGAGGCTGAATCCTTGACAGTCAAACAGGCCAATGAAATAAACAGTAAAATAGTGACATCACACTATCAGCCCCTCCCCTAACCCCTCCCCCTTTATCATACAACTACAGCTGTGGGTGCGGCTTCAGTTCAGGTGGATCACCACCCATCACCACCCACCAGGCAAACCAGGCATACTTAATGAACTGGTGGGCATGTCCACATAAAAGCATGATATTAACAGGCCAACTCCTTTCACCTGGGCCAGGCTCTGCCAGTGGGCCTAATGAGGCCAGCTCCTTTCACCTGTGCAATTTCCAGCCTCTGCCTCAGCCAATTGAGGCTCAACCAATCAGGCTCTGCCAGTGGGCCAAATTGATTGCCAAGTACACTTTTCAGTTTGCAGTCTTCACACACAGGCACATACACAGATCTCCATGTGGGACACCGGCTGACAGTTAAAACGGGTGCTATGACAACGTATATAATTAGGTTCCCGAGTTGCATCGTTCACAAGTAGGCCGGTGGCCGACTGCAACGGGCATGTACAGGTCTAGTATTATAATAATACCTGATGATCATGTTTTAGGGTGGAAAAACATTGTGGCACTCCATCTTTAAGGAGAGGAGTAGAGGATATAAATTCAAAGACAAACTGACTCACAGGCACACACACACACACACACACACACACACACACACACACACGTGCGTGCGTGTGTGTGTGTGTGCAGACTGTACACATGTGTGCATGCAGGTATGGGTATGGGTACATGCGTGAGTGCACGTTTGTGCGCACATAAGTGTTTGCCATGCCTGTCCAGGCAATAAATCACATTTGGAAACTTTTCCATTTTCGCAAAATGTGAGATTCTTCATTTGGTGAACATAATGACCATCTGCAGCTCCTCCAAGGAAAACAAGCGCCCGCTTGGATCTCATTTGAATAATACCTGATTAGCACATCGGCTTCTCAGACATGAAGATGTACTCTAGCTGAAGTAATTGACAATCACTGATGTGAAGTCAATGCTTTATTTTAACAAAACAACCAGATGACACCATCTGAGATAGAGGCATCCGTCGGCACACCAGATGTGTAGGGACAGTTGGCACCCCTAAATCTTTTTCTAAAAGGCTATTCTAACAATCTTAATATTAAGCCTTCAACCACTTAAGCCCTGTATTCTTCAGCGTGCGATGAATAGTGGAGACAGTATGTCCATCCATCCATCCATCTTCAACCGCTTATCCGTAGTCGGGTCGGGGGGGGGGGCAACAGCTCCACCAGAGTGTTCCAGACTTCCCTCTCCAGAGCAACATTATTGACTGGGGGATTCCGAGACGTTCCAAGGCCAGTGAGTCGATGTGTTTCCTCCAACTGCGCCTTGGAACGTTTTAACAGTTGACTTTTCACTGCAAAGCAATGACTCTCCTTGAATGTTCTATAAAATATCTTTGATATAAATATTTCCCTCTGTGCCTGTTTTTGTACTATCTCAATGATAAATAACTTATTCCGATATCTACAGAGATTATAAATCCCACCAAAAAAACGAAAAAAAACTAAACAAACAAAAACAGCCATAAATGATGTCTTCATATTTCATTCTCCAATGCCGATGAGGAGATTTTCATGCATTTATGGGGAAATAATCATCAGGCCTATTTGTCCTCATAGATCCTTATTCAGTATCGTTTGGGTGGGTGGGGAGACCTCCGTCAGGATGCCAGGAAACCACTTAATCACAGAGTAACTTAAATTTATATCCCAGACAGGCCCAGAAGGTAGATGGTGCAGACGTTGGTCCCTTCTGTCCAAAGACATAAGACAGGCGACAGTCTACAGTATGTCTGACGTGGACTTTTTAGCCACTTAAATCCGGGAAAGCATCTGTGTGTGTCTGTGTGTGTGTGTGTGTGTGTGCGTGTGTGCGCGCGCGTGTGTGTGTGTGTGTGTGTGTGTGTGTGTGTGTGTGTGTGTGTGTGTGCGTGTGTGCGTGTGTGCGTGCGTGCTGGAGTGTTTACCAACACAGCTGGTGCCCTCCTCGTCCCCCATGAACCCCCGCTGGCACACACAGCGGAAGCTGCCGGGCGTGTTCCTACAGCGGCCCCGGAAACACAGCGACGGGCTCTCCGAACACTCGTCAACATCTGGACACACACACACACACACACACACACACACACACACACACACACACAATTGGAAAGGACAAAAAAGCTTCAGGGATGTGTGTGTGTGTGTGTGTGTGTGTGTGTGTGTGTGTGTGTGTGTGTGTGTGTGTGTGTGTGTGTGTGTGTGTGCGTGTGTGCATGCGTGCGTGTGTAATGTGACTTAACCACCCTTACAGCGCATTTATTGACAAATTATGATATAATTTACGCCAGCATTTTTCCCAGTTCAGCTCCTATTTTGAAAATTTCCAGACTTTCGGAATTGATCATAAACTAGGAAGTTGGATGATGCGTGGTCAGGTCTTGTGTACCAAACGGAGCTAAGCCAGTGCTGTGGAATGCTTCACATCGGTCGGCTCTGTGCCATGGAATAAACCTTGTTTTGACCAAAAATGCCATCTGGGACAAGGATTAGGATACAGGCGATTGAAAGAAACAGATAGAGGGTGTTTATGGTGACGACGATCAAAGATGGCGTGACCCAGTGTTATGACAACAGCTAGCAACCCGATGCTAACGTGAGTAGCATTATGACTTGATCAATCGAAAGCGCTATAAAAGCGCAATTGCCATTGATCTACCGCAATGGCGTTGAGGGTTGCATTAAATAATAAGGCTTTAATTGACAGAGATCTATGGCAATGGCAAGGAAACGGTTAAGACCTGAGGGCAATTCAACAAATGCTTTCTAAATCGGTAGTTCTCTCAAACATAAATATTTTTTATGCCAAAATCTAAAATGGCACATGTATTCAGTATAATCAGGATAATCTAAGCGGTGGATATTGCTCATGTCTTTATGTATGTAAATTGTCTTGTTCTTTGTGTTTGTATATGTGTTCTGCATACTTGGCTGCTGTGTCGCAAGACAAATTTCAGTATGAACTGACATATCATATCATCCAATTTTAGGGACGTTATTATTGATCTCAACTCTATCTGGACACAGCAAGGTTTCCGCAAATCAAATCATGGTTTTGTAATTGGTACTGTAGCAGTTTCAATTCCATGCTGTATTGATGTTGGTACCATAGGAGAGATAATAGGCAAACATTGAACAAAATAACACTTATTCTACATTCTCCAATAAAATGAAACCAAATGGACCCGTAACTTGGTTTCATTTTCCACTCTCAAGAGTGAAAGATTCATAAGGGTCCATTTGGTTACCAACTCTCCATCATTTAGCTGGGGACCACCTGGAACCCCCTCAAGGACCACGGGGTGTCCCTGGACGACTGGTTGAAAACCACTGATTTATCCATTTGTACAAAATGCTACAATTGTACAATTGGGCGTAGAACTGTGACCAAGTAGATACATTTTGCACTCTCACAGAGTTAAACCAACAGCAGGACTGTGTGGATGGAACGGATCAACTCGAGCTCAAGGAATGTAGTGGACTCTCTCCTCCTCACCTACACAGGTGTTGTGGCTGTCGTCCAGTCGGTGTCCCTCGTCACAGTGACAGGTGTAGCCCTCAGCCGTGTTGTAACAAACCCCTCGACCACAGATGTGAGGGTTGATCTGACACTCATCCACCTCTAGCCGAGAGAGAGAGAGAGAGACGCAGAGGAGAGAGAGGGGGGAGAGAGAGAGGTAGGAAGCAAGAGAGAGAAAGAGGGACAGAGAGAGGCAATTTGAGAAAAAGCTATGGGTGGATTGGTGATAATCTATCATTGAGATGAACCTCCTCTAATCTTTGCTCCTGGGGGCGCTGGAACACAAATATTGTGGGGGTCAGCAGTCAAATACATATAATTTTGGGGGTCCTTGACATGAAAAAGTTTGATAACCACTAATACAGCAACATACATTTTTGTTGGGCATTTCCTCCACACATGCCAACAGGTCACTCAAGTAACTGTGTTAATGAATAACAGATGTGAGTGGCATGAAGAAATAACCCCTATACTGTACTTATTTCTGCTTTATATATGGCTTGTCCTTGTAACGTGACGGCCTCATGAAAACTGTACACTCCTTTCAGCAAAAGACAGGCACACAGCGGCTACCGTATGTCCTCCCCGTGACAAAACCGTTCGTACGTTCAGATTAATTTATCAGCCGTGTTTTGACAGAGGTCAGCTCCTGGGGAAACTGTTCCTGTACCACAGACAGGCTCCATGATGTCTATATAAATGCACATAAAAAAATAATGTGCAGGAAGTTCTCTTTTTCCATTAAAGTTTGGGAGAGCTCAAGTCTATCACGACAGCCCGAAGGGGAAGGTTGAGCCATTTTAAAACTTGGCGGCTCCGAGCACCGTTCAGCCAACAGTGATAGATTGGCGAGTGCCGAGCTGGAGCACATGGCATTGTGTCAAGACATTATGAATATATTACTTAAGAATTACTGCGCGAGTGGAAAATGGCAGTCAAAATGTCAGCAGACTCGAGAGCATATTAACAATACATTACTGTATGTCTCCCTCAAGTATTTCTTTGTTAGTGATTCGACCTTCCCGCCACTTTAGAGAAAAACAGCATGATGAGATGTTTTATTTTTTATTTATTAATACATTTATTTATTAAATATGACATATCATGTCATATTTCTATAATATAAACTTATAAGGTTAACGGATCCCTTCTTTCCTAAAAAAGGAAAGAAGACAATAGGAACCTTGCTTCAACAGCTGAAAATACAGTTGTGGAAAGTGGTTGGATGTGGTAACCACATAAAAACAGCCACAGCCACAGTCAAACAAACAGCATTGCATGGTTGTCATCCTTCCATTTAATCATCAACATTATTTATTATTCAAAGTTGTTTAATAAAATTCTCCAAGTTGTTCATGTCCTTGAAGAATAAAGATCACTATAAAGACACTCATGCAATAAATAAATAAATACAAATGGAGAGCTGTATCTCCATCACGTTCTTTGAGTAAAGCAGGAATTTATAATGAATGCAAGAATGAATTAATGCAAGAACGAATGAACGAATGAATGAATGAATGGTGTTTTCGTAAAATCACAGCTTGTTCTACTGTGTGATTCTGGAGCAGTGGTATAGTCCAATGGATGCAAATTACTTCAAATTAAACATGTTTGCTTTTGTAATTGGTATCATTACATTGAGGCGGATGGAGACGGAATTTTCACTTCTGGTTCATCTCCGGTTGTATCGGTATCCTAGCAACCAATCATACGGAAAAGAGCGCCCTCTATTGTAATCACTGAAAACACGGTACTGACCGTGAAAAACTCCCAAACACACTAGGCAATAGATAATGCGCCTGACACAAGATTCAAAACCACTGCAATTGAGAAGGTACTTAACAGCAACAACAATACCATGCTGGCCTATTCAAAGACGTCGTTTTAATACAATCAGGCTATTGTTTGAGTTTCACAAAAGAGGCCATTTAAAAAGGAAAACGGACAATAATTAGAAAGGACGGAAGCACGTTGGAGACGCCACAGTGTTATTGTGTGGCAAGGGTGACGGGGTGATTAAAAAAAGAGAGAGATGGAGAGAGGCAATTATGCAGCTTCATTTAGAGAGTGTCTGTCATCAGCTGGACTCATAACATTTCTGCGGCCTTTTAATACGGTGTCAGTTTTCCACGCCAGCAGGCTATGACGAGGAAACACACTACATGCCACGCACGTGCATGTGCCATGCACTGCACACACACAGTACATAGAGGGGAATCAAACAAATGCTGTACATTCATGCACAAGACAGAGGTTGGGAGTTTGGAAAGCATCAAAATAGCTCTGGTAGATTTTCTTTTTAGTGGTCCATGCCAACATACACCCTGTCTTCCTTCTTGACAATCCCCCCCACCCCCACCCTCTCTCTAAGGTCCCCCAGATTCTTTGCTCAGAGCACCAGAATAAAAACCGGTGGGTGTTAGTAGAAGAGATTGCTTAGCAATAACCTCAAGCAGTTGCCCACCCTGTGTTATTCAAACAACAATAATAATAATAATAATAATAATAATAATAATAATGTGGCGAGATCCATGTCTATTTGGGGTCAAGAGAGAAAAGAGAAAGACCTCTTGGGATTTGTACACCCATAATGACGATGACGTATGACCATCTACAGTGTAGATAGACATAAGATATACTAATATCGATACTGTATCGGTATTGGGAAGTATATAAGACTTATATACTTCCCAATACCGACAAATAAGGACCGATCCGATACTTACTTATTAAGTAAGTATCGGATCGGCCCTTATTTGTCATATCGGGTCATATCGGTATCGGTGAATATGCCAGTCTAACCACAGATCCGACACAGGGGTAAGGTTGATACTATGGCAGGTAAATAAAATGTTGGGACATGTGGAGTTTGCTTTGGAGTTGCCCAAACTGCAAGTGCACATTTGAGTGAGGAGTCTGCTATAAACACAACATGAGATATATAGCTAGATAGCTATAGACACAACATGAGATATATAGCTATAGCTATAGACACAACATGAGATATATAGCTATAGCTATAGACACAACATGAGATATATAGCTATAGCTATAGACACAACATGAGATCACTTGGTATCGGTATTCGGTATCGGCTAACACAGAAATTGAGGCATCGGGATCAGATCAGAAGTCTATCCCTAATAGACATAGTGTAAATTGTAAACTATACGAATGTGGGCCTACAGCAAGCTGCAAGATGGCTTAAAGGCAATATAGGATTGCCAAATATAGAAAGACTGAAAAAATTCCCACAATGAGAGGGAAAGAGAAAGCGCAAAGGGAGAGAGAGAGAGAGAGAGAGAGAGAGAGAGAGAAGCCCCAAGGACAAAGCCAGGAGGTGGGAGGCACAGAAACTGGCATGCTGCCTTGTCTGTGTAAGTGACTCTTATCACTCTATTTATACACCTGACCTGTCAGGAATGTAAAGGCAGGGTTAAATACAAATGAAAGACAGTTAATGGGCGAGTGACAGAGATGAGTGCGGGTATTTATGAATCTAGAATATGCCCGCCTGTTCCGCATGTGTCAGTTCATTCATGCTTTGTACGAGACAAGTCTTCTCTCTTTGTGTGTGTGTGTGTGTGTGTGTGTGTGTGTGTGTGTGTGTGTGTGTGTGTGCGCGCGCGCGCGCGCGCGCACGTGAGCGCCGTGCATTAGTTTGCGTGCCATATACAAGGATGGTTACACAGTTCTATTATCAACTTTTCAGCAGTGCATTCACCTGTTCACAAATATGTTTAATCAAATGTCAGTGATGAATTGAATAACACAAAACAGGATAGACAAGGCGAGGAAGAGAGAAGACAAGACAAGACAAGATAAGAAAACCGAAGAGAAGAGAAGAGAAGAGAAGAGAAGAGAAGAGAAGAGACAAGACAGGTATCTAACCTGCTGACTGTGTGGGGGCGATGTCTTGGCCTGCATTAGATGGAAGGATCTCCACTGGTGCGGGTGGTGAGGCTCTTTCAAAAACCTCTGTGAAACAGAGCAACAGAGAGAGAGAGAGTTGAAGAGATGCAATACATCCATATATACATCCATTAATATATTATATTATTATTATTATTAAGCCAATACATTTTCTCAAACAATAGAATCATGATAGGTGGTCATTATAATGAATCCACAGATGGAAAGTCCAAAATAGCTATTTGCTGTTATATAGAAGACAATAACTAGTTTTGGTAAATGCAAAAACAAGAGAGAAAACTAAAAAAAGGACACAGTAACTACACGTATATGTACAGTAATGAATGAACCAAAATTAAACAGCCATGAATAAAAACATAATAATAATGGTACCACTAATAAAAAGAAGAAGGAAAAAAAAGGACTGCAAAAGCAAAAAAACAACAACAACAACAACAATCTTTCAGAAACACAAGGAGATAAAGAGAAGAAAGGAGGGGATTGAGATGGACACCTGGGAAGGCTGCCTCCATTCTGACAGTAGACACACCAGGAGAGAGCTGGGGCTGGATAGGTTCAAATACAGGCCTATCACTAACCACAGGAACTACCAGCTCCTTCAATGACAAGAGACAAACAATATGGCCATCAAGGACAAAGGGGGCTGTTTGAAAAACGTGTGCCATGTGTAAGTATAGCTGTGAGCTTTTGGCTTTGCGGCACGGCACAGCTAGTGCTCTGATAAGCCCGAGTTAGACCGACCTGCACGTGGATGTCACGCACCGAAAATAGACGATTTACAAGCTCACGGAACGTCACGTTGCACCGTGTTGTGAGCTTGTTAGTCGGCTCTATCTGGTGTGCGACACCCGTGCATAACTCAGTATGAATCAGGCGATACTGCCACGCATTACAGACAGTAAGCAAAGTAGCATTTGGCTTGCATAGCAACTGAGTGCAAAATTAAAACGGAGCAGAGACGGAAAGCAAAAAAAGGGCAAATGGTTCTGCATAGATTTTAAATCTCTTTGTTCAGTTTGGGATATTGTCAATGGTGATCGCCACACAGCGTCCAAAAGACGCGTGCGCTCATTTACTGTAGTACTCATCATTATATTTAATAAGAAGTTGTGTCAAACACAAAGAAAGAACAATTACTCAGTAGCAATAGTAAAAACTGTGTTTTATGAGATTGGCAGCCCTGTCTTGACCGGCTCAAAGTCATGCAGCGTTGCTGTGTTGCTGACTTCATGCAGATGCGATGCCATGACTCCTGACGGCCGCCTCGAGACACCATAAGGAGCATCTCTGTGCATGCAAGCTGCCTTTACTGTGGGAAAATAACCTACCTGATCAGGCGCAGCTGTAGCTACTGACCACCGGAAAAAACAAAAAGTGAAATGAAACCATGGCTTGATATAAAATGACAAAAAGCATTTGAACACATCATTCGCACATATTGCTGGCACATTGAGAGCACATTTGCATTTGGTGTAATTTATTAACTGTCGGAAACGTTATCATAAAAAGCAGGCGAATATTCTCTCAACAAATAAGTTTGTATGTTACCTTGTAGAGATCATAAACCTTAACCCAGACCACAGGGTAGGGTTAAAGTCTGAGGCATAAACTCTGAGGATATAAAAAAAGCCTTCCTCTCATCCTCCCGGCCCACCGGGGCTCTCTCAGCTCTGCTGTGCCAAGATGCCAACATGTCAGGGTGCCAGGCGCCACATTAGCCTCTCGTGGCATCCAAAGAATAATCTACACAGGTTTGGGCAGTGGCTTTCTGTCAGATTGTTTTTCGAGGCCTGTCCGCCGCGCTCGGGATCCTCGGCTCTCCTGCGCTCCAGAGAAGCTTAGCGGCAATTTGGACTCTGTCTGCCTTTGGCCCGCGTGCTGCCAAGTCTCTCTTTCCCTCAGCGGCTGCCAAGCATGTCCTGAATGATATCTGAGAGAGTGAAGTTCTTTTTCTCTTTCTCTATCCCATTGGTTCTCAAACAAGAACCCCCCAGTTTGGTATGACCGGTAAGGGTCCATTTGGTTCCATTTCTATACACTCAGAATTTACTGGAACCTACTTCCAAGAACAAAATCAACAGCTGCCGCCTACAGCTCTGCATTTTTTTTGTTTGTTTGATAGCTGTTGGGGGTGGAATGTGATAGAATGTGATTAATCTTGTGTAAGCCAGGATTTCCGCCTACCCATACAACTGGGAAATCTAGATTAAATGCTGTGGAAACCAACCCTGATACTATGTCAATATGAAGGACCAACTTGAAAAGCTTTGCATTTTTTTAATGTATATTATTGTAGGCTACAGGGTGCTGCGTTGCTGCTTGCCTATGGGGCCTGGCTCTTTAGCCGACTGGTAATGTATGTGCCTTTCGGATACATAGGTTCTGGGTTCGCCTCCCGGCCGAGGCTACATTGGTGGCAGCAGTGTGAATAGGTTCCTCCGTTTGTTCCTCGGCGTTACAGACCTAATGCAGCATAGTCGACAGCACGTTACTTGCCTGGTTGTGTGGAGCAGAGCAGAGGTCCCCCCAGTCAGTGTCAGTTGAGCCTATAGCTCCTGACTGTCACGCGTGGATGAGCTTCCAGGGAGGGTGGACGACTGTAGGCTATAGGGTGCTTGCTATCGGGCCTGGCTCTTTAGCCGACAGTTAGCGTATGCGCCTTTCGGATACATAGGTCTCGGGTTCGCCTCCCGGGTCGAGGCTACATAATAGAGCACCGAAGTCCTGACGTAACTCGCTCATCCCGACGATTCCCCTGGTTCGCGGAAGTAATTTCTCTATGGAGAATAACATGGGGTGATCTTAACCCATTCTGACCTGAGATCAGATTCATACGAGGTTTCAACTGGCCAACACACTAGTCTGATGAACCCATTCTGACCTGAGATCAGATTCTAAAAATGTCAGTCGTTCTTCGATTTAAAAAAAATAGCAGACCTACAAGCTCGTAGCGCGCCACTCGGTTTCGCGCTATGAGCTTGTAGATCTGCTATTTTTCAATAGCTAAAGCATAACATGATGCTAACACCAAAACGGGTTCCCGGTCAGAATGGGTCTACTATAAGCGTTGTGGTCCAAAAATAAACAAGCTGTCTCGGCTTTATTGTTAGGGAGGTGTCTCTGTATCGTTTGCAACAGTCAGTCACTCATATATGATAGTCTGCTTCTAGCGAAAATGTAACTAATTCAGCAGCAGTAACATTAGCGTTTTCTCTCAGTCAGTTGATTCTTCATATCCATATGAGTGAAGCGGCCGGGATGACATGTTTATTTTTCAAACACAGTTCTTATATGAAGCAATCTAAAAATCCTCCTATGGCGATTTCAATGCAACTAAAAAAATACATGAACCTGGGGACTGACGCCCTCTACTGAAAGTGACGTCAGACTTCGGTGCTCTATTATTATGTATTACTCAGAATTGTTTACAGTCAGATTTAGCAAATGACTGCACATTGAATTTGGATGTCACCACCAGACATATCTGTTGGTGGAGATCTCCGACCGGTTGGCTACCCAGATTAAGATGTGATGGTGGGACGTAAAGGGACGCGAGGTTTGGAGGTTGAAGATTACATTCACAGATTAAGATGTGATGGTGGGACGTAATGGGACGTGAGGCTTGGAGGTTGAAGATTACATTCACAGATTAAGATGTGATGGTGGGACGTAATGGGACGTGAGGTTTGGAGGTTGAAGATTACATTCACAGATTAAGATGTGATGGTGGGACGTAATGGGACGTGAGGTTTGGAGGTTGAAGATTACATTCACAGATTAAGATGTGATGGTGGGACGTAATGGGACGTGAGGTTTGGAGGTTGAAGATATCCGAAGCACTGTAATCCCTGTCCTCTATGAACAGCTGGGGTTTCTTTTCTTAACCCATCAAGGGCCGATTCAAACCTCAAATTACGTCACATTGTAGGCTCTACGGAGCCGAACTGACTTTTATTCAGCTCTAAAATAAGAGTTTGAATTGCGACTGGGAAAGTATCCATGTCATTTTAGACTTTAGCGTACTGGCTATTCAAAACTAGCAGATGTACAAGCTCGAAGTGCCGTGCTGCGAGCTTGTACATCTACTGTATTATTTTTGAACATTTGTCATTTTTGCATTTGGGCAAAAATAACATTAAATTCCACCATTTTATGCGGGGAATACGTAAAATATATACACAGTATATATCTTATTATAAAGCAATAAACCTTTTCCCCTCTGTGGTTTCAGCAGTTGATCTGAAGTTGTAGACGGGCATCACATCATCATTACCATGTGTGCAGACAGAGGAACGATATTTAGCACTTTTCCCAAATTAAAGCTGTTTATTTAGCATTTTTAGGACACTTCAGTGTGAGTCTATGGCTGCGGTTTGGGCAGAGTGTCAGCGTTACATTATTTCAAGTACCGGTATGTTACATAATAAATACATCTTGGCTATATTGTGTGTCATTAAGTCACCTGGTATAACCACCTCCGGGTTCCCAAAAGCCTCCACGGGTTTCTCTGGCGTGGGCAGAGGCTGAGGAGCGGCCGTTATCACTGGGTAGGTGATGATTGGTTTGTTGATGATGGGTGGCTTAGGCAGGACAGTGTAGCCCATCCCTCCAGGACAGATCTCTTTGAACTTAGCTACATGATAATAAAAAGAAACACATGACATTATACACATTCTGACTAGAAATATTTAACCTCTTAAAAGAAAAGTATAGTCTTTTCACTTTTACACCTGATTTAAATTTGTTCTATTAAAGATGGAGTGCCATGATTTTTTTCCACACTTAAACATGATCATCAGGTGTATTTAGGTGTACATGAGGTATAATTTTTTCAAAAAAGTGTACAGTATTTGTTAAAATGATGGTTTTATGTGGACACACCCACCAGTTCATTAGGTATGCGTGAGTTTAACCTTAGCACCACCCACCTAATCCAGTCCCTCCGCCTCCTCCTTTAAGACCACCCACTTGTCCTAGTCCCTCCCCCTCCTTATAATAGCACAGCCCATGGCTCTGCCCTTTTGTTTACAAAATGACAAATTGGTGTCTGTAATGTAACAAGAACTCATGTTTTTGTGAATGTTAGAAGTGAACACTTCCCATATTTCTGAGATATCGTATAAGCACCATTATGCACATATACTGCCACCATCCATGTATAGGCATATAATCCACGCATCCATACCATATCAGATCTGTTTTTTCAGATTTTTTATAATCATTTATTTATTTCCTCCAATTATATTGACCCTATTGTCACAATCAGCTCAGCTCATCATCCAATTAAATCATAGTTTAACAAGAAACAATTAGTTTGATAGATCATTTAGCATGAATAATTATAAAGAAATTGCCTTGAATATTTATGAAAACGTTTCAACAACACCAATCCTTTTAACAACATATTAATCTGAGGGTCCTTCACATGAACCATTGGTCAAGTCAACCACATCTCCCCTGAAAGTTACTTATATGAAAACAAGCCCAAGTCGCTTGTAATAGCCAGACATGGCAACATGACTTCCAGCGCGACACAACAACAGATTCTAATTCTTGACTTTACAGCCTCGTATAAGTATTAGGACCTACATATTGACTACAACAGCCAACAAGAATGCATTGTGACACTAGGCCTATCAAAGCCCGACCACTGTGAGAGGGGGAGGTGCGTGTGTGCGTGCAATATTTGTACGTCACACTATCCGTGTTTACTTCATTGGCCCGTTTGACTGTCAAGGGTTCAGCCTCCAGGAAGAAACCTAAATACAAAGTTATTACACCATTGGACATAAAAACGACTCCAGGGTGTCTAATGAAGTACTGTCACCCCATAGACACATGAAAAGCTGGAAAAATACAAAAATTGTGGCACTCCATCTTTAAGAAATTAATCCTCATTTAAAGCAGCACTATGTATTTTGGGGTATCATTCAGTGCACACAATGAATTAACATGGCAGCCGACATCTTTGACTTCATTACGAAGGCTCTCTGCAAACATGAAAGCGAGGACGCGCTGTGTTTGACCATGCAGTCTTTGCTTTGACTGGCAGTTCTGCCTTGGCAAATGCCAGGATGAAACTCATTGTCTCTCCTATACATAGTAATACAGTCAAGCCCCTGGCAGGGACCCTTTGAGTCTATATATTTATGGAAGGTTGATTGTTATAGCTTAAACATGTATTTATACGTTTTGGGAAATAATAGGCTATATATACTGTAGTTGTTAAAAAGTTACATTGTGCTTCTTCAAGCCAAACTGAAGCCCTTCATCGTACGATGAATATCGAAAATAGTCCATATAACAGTACAAGCTCATAATGCATGGCGATTTATGCAATTTTTCAAAAACGTTAAAATTGTCTCCAAATGACACGCTCCAAAATAGAGTCTCCATGGAGGAAGCGATTAAATAAGAACAACATTTTCAAGATCTGTGTGGAATCCCCTGGAGGTGAACGACAGTAACCAGAGTACTGGGTTATTTTAGTCTTAGAACATTGGGAAGAATAGCCTATTTGGTGCAAAATCTGATTAAAATGATGTTTTGTGCAGCCGAGCTTCAACACAATTTGAAAAGCTGCAATTTCTCCTTTGCAGGTCTTATCTCAGCATGACAAGACCATGTCACAGTGAATTCCTTGACAGGGCTGACATCAGCCACTGGTCTCGTCTCTCTAAACTACAGCAGCGCTTTATAAAAAGGACCTGACAAGATTACGCAAGGGGGAAGAGCATCAAGACTCTTAATTTAAGGAGAAATAAACACTGCACAAACTGTGGCTTCAAAGTCATTCACCTTTACACCCCCAGCCCCCCCCCCCCTCTTTTCATATCATCATAATTCAATGGAACACACTGTTACAGTTATCTAGATTAGCTCTGTCAAGCTTCACAGACAAAATCACTTTCTGCACGATAAAATAAACAGTCAGGTAATTTGGCAGTGGCACCAATGGCAATAAAATAATACACTGTAGTAGATGCATAATAAGAAAGTACAAAAAATGGCACAAACATTTGGAATAAACCAAATTTGTAATGCAGCAGCCATCATATCAACGTTAGACATAATCCACTAATCCAGTGGCAAACTGTAACAGTCTGTTACATTTTGCCACTGGGGTATACAATACATATGTCACTGCTGAATCTTGCCCACTAGGCAGCAACAGACAGTATGCTGAAGCCAAGCACACACTGGGCAACCAAAGAAGAACTGGCAACCCCCAGGAATTATAGAAAGGTGTTGTTAATCAACTTGACCTTTTGCTTTACAATCATTTATCTCCCGACTAGTGCTCATTTAGACCAACCAACCGACTGTACTGTACCATGTTAGCATCTCCAAGGTAGCCGGGTACAAGGGGCATGTGGTATCCATGTTGATCACACAACCACTGTTTCTAATTGAACTCTCATCAAGCCACAGAGGAACGTTATAACAGAGTACAGACTGTCCAGGCACAGGCAGAGACAAGGTGTGTGCTGGTGCCAACCCTGAATTGCCTTGCGTAATGGAATTCTTGGCTTGGTTTCATTTATGAAACACATGTATTTTCCAATGTAATTCTAAGTGTGGAGTAACAGCAAACAACAGACTGTTTGTATTGTGTAATGTCTTACCGTGGGGCATACAGATAATGCTGTATCAAAATAAGCAAATAAATAAGGTAGTACAGTATGCATACATCTAAAGGACGGGTAGTAAAAACTGTAAATGACCATAATACATTTTTGTGAGGAGAATTATAGTGAATTGGTTGTAGTGAAGGCTTTAAAAAAATAGTGTAGGAAAAAACAATTAAAGCAACTACTTAGCAAAGCAGTGAAACTCATGCAGACAGAAGGTGTATAGGCTACTGGGGACAGTGAGAGTTTTTCTCAGAGAGTTCCTTTGACATAAAGTAATGGTCAAATACGGACTACCAGTATTTAATATTGGATATTGGTTAATGATTAATATCCGTCACACACCAAAAAACAGACCATCTACAAGCTCATGACATTTATAGATGAGCTATTTTTGTAGCGCGACACCGGTAAAGCAACAAAGTTGCAAGGCTTTTTGACACTTATTTCTTTCCTCAAAACATGTCTTTGTACACTCTCAACAGACTAACGTTCCTATAGCCCGCCATGGCTGATGTTTGATATGGTATATGGCCTTACCTGTTCCTGGGAGGGGGCATTTGTCACAGCGAGGGCCCCAGGCCTTGCCCACGCTGCAGCAGCACAGCTGTTTGCTGAGCTGAGCGGACACCGGATGCAAGCACTGCCTCCCAGAGCTCACCAAACGGAAACAAGCCCCTTTCTCCTCTTGGACGGCAGGCGTGTCCGCTGAGGAGCGCAGTAGGAGGAGGAGGAGGCGGCGGAGGATGGGAGGGGGAGGAGGCGAAGGAGGAGGAGGTGCGCCAGAGTGGAGGTGACACATACATGGATGGAGGGAAGGGGCGAGGGAAGAGAAAGAGAAGAAATAAAGAAGTCCCCTTCACCAAAGCAACCCTCCCTTTCCCACCTGCAAAACCCACAACACAGAGTTCTAACTTCTCACTCACGCACAGTCACATTGCAGATTGTTAATGTGACTCTTGAGAGTGTAAAAAAGGAGGATGGGTCAATTTTTACAAAAATCACCCCAGAGACTGTGTGTCTACAACAACATTTAAAGTGCTGGAAGTGGGAAATATTTCAGTGATAGTGGATGTGACAGACAAATGAAATATTTCAGTGTTTTGAGCTAAGAAGGAGAAGTCGACCACATTAAAGTAGGGCAAACCCTATACAAAACTCTTGTGTGCACGCACGCAGAATAACACAGACAGAAGGTCTTCTAGGAGGAAAAACTGGGGAAAAGAGGGGTTTCATGCCAATAGATCATGCACTATTGAATAGTCATTTGCTGGCTTGAATGAAAGCATGCAGCAGAGCTCATCACCAGGGGGTTACATCAGCTCTGAATGTCTTCACAATCAACTGGATCTAGCACACAGCACTATGGCATGGCCCCAAAGGAACACAGATCATTACAGGGCACTAACCTCCAAGAAGCACAACAAATATCGGGATAATCCATCCATGTATTTTCCCCACTTCTTTTCATCATCTTTCTTCTTAAACACTTAAAGTTCTTAAACGCTTAAATCCCTGTAGTCTTTGTTTTGTGAACTTGGTGGAATTGAAAATAAGGTTAACCTTTTTGTTTTATTATTTATTACATGATGATATAATATAGGAATTTGTTAGTAAAAATGTCTTGTATTTGTGGTGATTTCCTTGAGCTAGATGCTTGTGATAGGTTTCGTTAAAAGAGCTTTTGTTGTGGCAATTTTAATTTGTCTCTTGTCTCTTGGAAGAGAACAAAGAACACAGTGGCTTTTCCACTGGGGTTGAACCGGGTCGGTTCTTATTTCCCGCCTAACATTGAACCAGTTCAGAGTGTTCCCACTGAAATGACTTGGTTTGATTCATTGAAAATGGTGGTGAAAATGGTGGGCCCTATTGTAAACAAGTGTAATGCTTTATGCCGTTTATGGTGTCGTCCACTCACTGTTAACATTTTTTGTATTGAGTTGTACTTGAAATGTACTGTAATTCTGCAAACTGTTAACACTTTAATTGCCTGGGGTTATTTAATCCGTTACATTATAGCACCCAGTCGCGACTAGCGACTGGACAGCAGAGGGCCGTCTACCACAGGATGTTTTTTTATAATTAGACGGGATGATTTAGATCATTAACGTTATTAACGTTATAAGATTTTTGTTGTCGTCGGCTAAACAGGGGAGGGACATGTTTTATGACGTCTCACTGTTGCGCAACATCGAGGATTGCACAACAGGCGCTTCCAGGCTGTGGAGCGATGCTATCCGTTTTCATATCAATAAACTTCGTCTTTTGGATCAAACTTCGTCCTGGGCGTTACTAATAGAAAGGACAAAGAACTTAGTCCTGGGCGATGGGGGTGTTAATACATATTTCAATCAATCATTCAAAGGTTGGTTCAGGACTGGAACGAAGAAAAACAATGGCCGCCAGTTCCGTGAAAGCACCAAGGTTCCAAGAATCTAGAACGTAACCAGTTCTAGAGCCAAAGCTATTTTGGTGGAAAAGGGGCCACATAATTCTGAGCTGTAATTGAATGTATCATGTGGAATATACTGTAAACATAGTATAGTGTAAAATGGTGTCTTAAAAAAACGATGAGGGTTGGGCACTTTGTGCGCAGGACACGAAAAAATAAATCAACCAGAGAACTGGACTTGTGTTACTCAGACCACTCAAGTGGTGGTTAAGCTCTATATGCTTGCTTACTTGTTCACATGCTCTCTATGTTATGATATTTACATAGACATACTGTTTGCTTGACCACACACACACACACACACACACACACACACACACACACACACACACACACACACACACACACACACACACACACACACACACCCACAGCGGTGCAGAAGCTCGAAAATATCTACCTGTTTGTTGACTATATTTTGTCTACGACTCCACCTTTACAGACTAATTGTGCTTTGAAGTGTTGACAAAAAGGACAAAAAATACTGCAGTTGTCGAAGGACACGTTACGTGACACTATTTCTTTTTTTTGCTGAAGGATAAATTAGGCTTTGATGTCCATATTTTACCTCCAAATAGTAATGAGCAGAGAGAGTAAAAAGTTGTCGAAACCTGTTCCAATGTCTTCACTCAGCTAACATCTAGCTCCCTTGGGCAGCTTGTGTGTGCAATGATATTGTCAAAACAGACAGAAGATGTTCTCAGGTTTCTCTTGATTATGTTAAAGTGTGTGTGTGTGTGTGTGTGTGTGTGTGTGTGTGTGTGTGTGTGTGTGTGTGTGCACGTACGTGCGCGTACGTGCACGTACGTGCGCGTACGTGCACGTACGTGCGAGTGTGCGCTCCTGCGAGGGGGAACTTGATGACTACAGTTGCGTGCGTGCGTGCGTGCGTGCGTGCGTGCGTGCGTGCGTGCGTGCGTGCGTGCTTGCGTGCGTGCGTAGAGTAATCCCTGTCCCTCAACTCCTCAATAACAATTGTGATGGCGCCACTGTGTCTCAAACCTCAAGGCTCGGACAGTCACGGGAAATCGGCCATGACAAGCAACAATCATGCTCCCATACTCTGTTCCCTTCCCTCTGCTCCAGTCCTACAGTATGTCACCTCCTCTGATCCCCTTCCTCCAGAGACCTGCATATATGTACCCTCTCAGCCCTCACTCCAGACCCCCTGCACCAGCCATATCCATGCCAGTGATGGAGCCCAGCCAAAAAAAACAACTAGGACATCACACAGTCCTCCTGCCACTTAACTACTGTAGTTCACAGGCTGCATGGGGCCGACAGACATTAGACTTAAGACCGGAGGCCGATACTACAAATGCCTTCTAAGTCGATAGTTCTCACAATTGGGGACCCCCCAAACGAATTATCTATGAACTGGGGACCCTCCACCCTGACAAGCTATGGAATTGTAGGCATTACATTTTTACTCCGTCCATAGATACAGTGACACTTTAAGGACTTTAAGACCTTTTTAATAACAAATTGGCTAAATTAAGATTGTCAAATAATTTACATAATTAATATTGTCAAATAATTGACAATGCCTCGTGGGCTTGTAGATTGACTATTTTCACAGTGTTTTCCCAATTCTTATGTAAATAATTTGACAATATAATTTTTTCCAATTAGTCCTTAAATTGCCACTTTAGAAATGTGCCCTGTATGGTATACACTTATACACATACATCAACAGTAAACAAACCAACACACGTATAAGTGTAGGGGGAAATAATGTTGCCCATTTAGCTAATCATCTGAGGACCCACCCCCAAAATAATTTGGGGCCCCCCCTGGGTTGAGAACCACTGGGTTAGATGACCCACTCTGTTCACCATAACAAGATAGTTGTGGAATGTGTTGGAATTGGAACGGACGCACAGGGCCTACCATATTTGGAGGTGAATCACATATGGAATGGAGTGCTCAAATTATGTTTTATTTTTAAAACGCTTTAGCCTCGAAATGTGGACACTGCACAAGCAGAATAGTTTCACAGTTACTGTACGGATGTGTCGCAACGTGATAAAAAGGTTAAATGCCATTTTACTACACATGGAAAGCATTCTTTTATGAGTCTGCACTCGCAGTACTCTTGCAGCAGACTGTGAGACAGAGTGATGACTCATTCCACGACATGGTTCATATTAGCTCAGCTAATAATGATGACTTCAGATTGGTTGTAATTAACCCATTAAGACCTGAGGCCTCTACGAGTACTCTATCTTTCTAGAGTCTAGACGTTCAAAATAGCAGCTATTTTTACAATTTAATATCTGCTATTTTTGAACAGCCGACGCAAACGTCTAAAATGCTTTCCCGGTTTTAACGGGTTAAAGTGACGGACCTTCCAAGACCGGGGCGGCGGCGGTGGCTCAGGGGCAGAGTGGCCGGATGGTAACCACAAGGTTGCCAGTTCGAACCCGGGCTCCCCCAGAGTTAGTGTCGAAGTGTCCTTGAGCAAGACACTGAACCCCAAATCTATCTGAACTACAGTGGTGCATGACAAGTATGACAGTGCTGATAAGAAGCATACACACACTCTGTGAATATCATATAAAAGGTTGTGTGTGTGTGTGTGTGTGTGTGTGTGTGTGTGTGTGTGTGTGTGTGTGTGTGTGTAAGAGAGAGAGAACCAGGAATCGGTTCCATCACATTTGAAACAGTTTCCAGGTTTTCATCCCACTGTGTGTGTGTGTGGACTTTACACCTGCTATGCAATTAAAGGTTGCATAAGGTTCTCAAACCTTTTTCATTTCAGGGACAACCATAAGTTCCATTTGGAACCCCCCTACAGTAATCGTTAAGGGGAACCGTTAAGGAATCAGATCTCTAAGAGGGAACCGTTAAGGAACCAGATCTCTAAGAGGGAACCGTTAAGGAATCAGATCTCTAAGAGGGATTCGTTAAGGAACCAGATCTCTAAGAGGGAACCGTTAAGGAACCAGATCTCTAAGAGGGATTCGTTAAGGAACCAGATCTCTAAGAGGGAACCGTTAAGGAACCAGATCTCTAAGAGGGAACCGTTAAGGAATCAGATCTCTAAGAGGGATTCGTTAAGGAACCAGATCTCTAAGAGGGAATCGTTAAGGAACCAGATCTCTAAGAGGGAATCGTTAAGGAACCAGATCTCTAAGAGGGATTCGTTAAGGAACCAGATCTCTAAGAGGGAATCGTTAAGGAACCAGATCTCTAAGAGGGATTCGTTAAGGAACCAGATCTCTAAGAGGGATTCGTTAAGGAACCAGATCTCTAAGAGGGATTCGTTAAGGAACCAGATCTCTAAGAGGGAATCGTTAAGGAACCAGATCTCTAAGAGGGATTCGTTAAGGAACCAGATCTCTAAGAGGGATTCGTTAAGGAACCAGATCTCTAAGAGGGAACCGTTAAGGGACCAGATCTCTAAGAGGGAATCGTTAAGGAACCAGATCTCTAAGAGGGAACCGTTAAGGAACCAGATCTCTAAGAGGGAATCGTTAAGGAACCAGAATTGTTTACATTTCCAAAGGTTCCCAACGCTACTAGTATGTTGTAGGCGGCTTTCCGACTGATCCACCAGCCTGTGTGATCTGGGACAGTGAGTCTCATTCTTTAAAAAATATCAATGATCCACTATTTGATACGATTTTCATCACTGTAACATTATTTAATCTAATCAAATTCAACTCTGATGAGTGTGCATTTGTACACTCTGAGTTACAGTCCACATGGTTCCAAAATATCAATTATTTAGGTCCCCCTGCCCCTCCCCAGTTACCCCTGAGGGTTCCTGCCTGGACCCCACATTCTGCTACTGCTACTCCAACACAAAGGTAGAAACGCTAAATTGTCAGAAGCGATTATGTTACAAATATTTAAAAAAACAATGTTAGTTTTCCAGTTTATGGCCCAAAAATGGAGTGGACCGAGACCATCGTGATAACATGCTGGAACAGCGAATGGAATGGGGTTCCTGTTGAATTAATTAATACCTGTCCATGTTCATAGAGGGGTATCTAAATAAGATTGATCTAAGTAAGATTGGGGGGGGTGTGGGGGTGTTAGAGACACAATGGTGGGCCGTCTCTGATTAATTTCCCCAAGTCTCCCGTCTCCATGTAAGGACACGCTGGATGCTGGGCTCCTTGGAGTCATGGGCAACGTACGTGGTGATAAATGGCTGCCCGCACAGCCTTCATTAGCCGTGAGATAAATAGAGGACAGCCAAGAGACACATGGCCAGGAATCACAACACCGAATGGAGTGAATCCTTTAACCCATTCTGACCTGAGATCAGATTCATACGAGGTTTCCACTGGACACACACTGGTCTGATTAACCCATTCTGACCTGAGATCAGATTCTAAAAATGTCAGTCGTTCTTCGATTTTTCAAAAATAGCAGACCTACAAGCTCGTAGCGCGCCACTCGGTGGCGCGATATGAGCTTGTAGATCTGCTATTTTTCAATAGCTAAAGCATAACATGATGCTAACACCAAAATGGGTGCCCGGTCAGAATGGGTTAAATAGGCGAGGTGATAGAAAACGTTTACTCTCACAGAGAGAAGCTTATTGGATCCACACGTTAAAGAAGACAATGCATTTCCAAAAGGTCTTACATAAGAGTTCATGTTGAATTGCTTTGTATAGCCTATAACTGACTGTATACTTGTGTGGGTTTGTAATTTGAGAAGTACTAATAATATATGTTTTTAAAACCTTACTATTTGGTTTACAACATAATAAGGTCACGATTGAAGGACGTTGTTGATTAGTTGAGCTACATCCAAAACAATGCGTGAGAGTGACACACACCAGGCCCTCTCAGTCCATCTAAACGTCATCTCTTCCCTTCCTGAGAGTCACACACACCAGGCCCTCTCAGTCCATCTAAACGTCATCTCTTCCCTTCCTGACCATCTCTTTCTGTTTTTGCTCCTCCTTCCAGATATGAAAAATGAGATCTGTGGGCCTTGGTAATATGTTGTGGCTCGTGCTCCAATCCATGCTCATGGGGGAGAATCTGATTAATATGATAAACGCCATGCTTCCATCCATGCACTTTCATTTGTTTCCCTCCCGCATTTATATGCATGTCAACAAACGCACAGTGTTAGCAGATGCATTCACAGCTTTTTGTCTATGCGTACATTGGAAGTGCCGACGGTGAAATGAAAAACGTCCGACGTGTGTGTGTGTGTGTGTGTGTGTGTGTGTTTCCTGCGTCTTTTGGAAAACATCAGTCATATTATGTTGCAGGAACATGACCAAGGATGCAATTCTGTGGTTCAGAAACCAGCATGCAAATATGATTTTGTGTCACGATTTCTGTTCAAATATACAGATGAGAGGAGAGTCCATGGCAGAGGAGAGGAGAGCAGTGGTTCTCAACCTTTTCAGACCGTCCCCAGTTAAAATAAAATCTTTCTTATGTTATTTGACAATTTGGCCAATATTTGACCAGTTTTTATAGTATAGTTTTTCTTTTTAGGTATTAGGTATTAAAAGTCCTTAAATTGTCACTTTACCATTATCTGGGGACCCCGTGTCCGCCCGGGGGTCCCGACCTACAGGTTGAGAACCACAGAGTAGCGGAGAGCAGAGGCCAATGCAGAGGAGAGGAGAGGAGAGGAGAGGAGAGGAGAGGAGAGGAGAGGAGAGGAGAGGAGAGGAGAGGAGAGGAGAGGAATGGATGATTTGGGTGTTCCAGACTTACGTATGCAGGTGGAGAGTGTGGGGTCAGGAACGTAGTCAGCCTTACATCTGCATCTGTAGCTGCCCAGTGTGTTCAGGCACTCTCCATTGGGACACACTCCCTGGAGCTGGCACTCGTTAAAGTCTGCGAATCAACATAAGTGCACATAATAACACAATTATTGTTAATTAGTCCCAATGTTCGCTTTAGCCGTCTGTACCACTGTTATTAAAGGCTGTACTGCTTTTATTTGGCCAATGTTCTCTTTATTATGTTTGCATTATGTTTTACGTTTGCAGTGTCACTAAGTACATTTACTTACAGTAAGTACTGTACTTAACTACACTTTTGATGTATTTGTACTCTACTTGAGAATTTCCAATTTCAAATACTTTGACTTCTACTCCACTACATTTTACTTTTACTCAACCGACTCGACACTGCACCCTGTGGTGGTGTGGAACGCGCGTGTCAAATTTGAAGTCGGTGGGGCGAACGTTTCTCGAGTTACGTGGATTACAGACGTATGTACAGACATACAGAGATTTTTTTGAAATATATAATTTTATTAATTTTATAACAAAATAAAACAAATCTAAGAAATTCCATGAACAAATAAGCGTTGTCCGCTTGTAGATCTGCTGTTTTCAGTAGTATGGGTCCCGGGCAAACGTCTAATCTCTCTTTTGGATCTCGACCTGAAAAGTTTGGGCTCCTCTGGGTTAATGCAAGGGAAGATCAACTGAGACCAGGAGAAACATTCTGGTTCCCATTCAGCAACACCAGCTGCCGCTTAAAATGTGATAAACACGACCTATTTTTGTTTTGATATATTCGGTTTTCCAATATGAATTTGGTTATAGACAAACGCTGAATTTGAAGCATGTGTTGGGGAATTTCAGTCCAAAATCTTTTAGCTTCCAAGATTCCATCTGTTCTTTTTCCACTTCTTCTGTTGTTCTAAAGGTCCAGGATTTGAACCTAGCGTGTGCAATCATCCTTGATTATACCGGTTTTCTCGCAATGATGTTCAAAAAGGTTGTTCCCTGTATTAAAACCAGGAAAACATCTGTGTCATCATTGACTCATTTTAGATTTTAGCGTTGGTAAAGCTTTGAATATAGCTATAATTTTTTTAAACTAACATTTTTAAACTCAAATCTCAGCTTCTGGGGGTTTCCTGAAATGAAATATTTGGAGGTAGGCAAATGCATATATAAATGCAGAAAATTGCTAGGATTTAGAAGATTTTTTTTTAATCTGGTTAATTTGCCAAATCCAGGGCCAGGATAAGCAGAATGCACACACAGGAGATGTGAATAATAATGCTACTGCATACAGTACGCGGTAGGCGACAGGCAGCCTATCATTTTGAGAGGTTTCATGCGGACCATGAATATTTCATGGGGTTGCATCATAGTGCATGCCTTTACCAGAGGAGGACGTTCCATTTAGCGCTGTCAAACAGTGCCAGAATCACTTGGATCTTATTGCAGGTGACATTTTCCATCCTCGGGGCAGGTGAACGAGGGCATTTCTGAAACCTGTCTAGCTTCGCGGGACAGTTGATCCAAATCACCTTTTTTTATGCACAGAACCTCAAAAGCAGGTGAGGATAAAGGTGTCAGCGTTTTTTGTTTTCTCTCCACAACATCAACCTCTCCTGCCAGGAATATCAATGACGGGCGGCCGCCGCATCCTGTTTAATTAAAGAGCCAAAGCATGTTTCCAGCAGCATATATAACATCTGTTCCTCCAGGCCACACCCATCGAGGCTGTCAATCACCCCCCCAACACATGATAATTATCCCCGAGGCCATAAAAGGCCTTTTGCGATGAACCGAGGAGAAAGAGGGGGAGATTGGATTGAATCTCTGAGTGCTGTTTTGGCGCCTCAGGTGACACCGGCCATCACATATCACGTGTGACGTAAATAACCACTTTCTTCCCCCAAACCGTACTCTGTAATATCCGAGGTGGACCGTTTTCTGATTAAGATCATTTTTCACGTGTCCCTTTACTGGACAGCACAGATGGGGACTAACAACACAACTGGGATAGGAGAGCACTCACATGCAGTGGTGGAAAGTAACTAAGTACATTTAGTTAGTACTTACTTAAGTATTAGTACTTTACTTGAGTATTTCCAATTTCCAATACTTTTACTTCTACTTCACTACATTTTGGATCCAAATATTGTACTTTTACGCCAATACATTTATTTGAAAACTTATAGTTACTAGTTACTTCGTAGATTTTGATTATTATTACAAAACATACATCAACCACTTCTTGGTAAAGCATGGCCCACGCCAAAAGATTCTATGTATACTTTAGCAAGACAGTGGTTCCCAAATCCAAAAAAGGAATTTTGGGTCTAGTGAAAATAGCAGATCTACAAGTTCACAACGTGTCGCTTCACACCGCAATGTGAGATTGTATTGTATTGTATTTTCACTACTTCTTAAACATTTGTTTGCTAATTTATGGAATTTCTTCGATTTTTCTTCATGAAATTACTGAAAGAAAAAATCTGTTTAAAAAAAACAAGAAAAACCACACAAAATGTAGGAAACAAAAAATAAAGGGACCCATAGAAATGTGTCCGCGACGCACAAATGGGTCCCGACCCAGTGTTTGGGAACCAGTGCTGTAGGATGCACCTGTAAACTATGTGAAATCAGTGCCCTCTGAAGAGCCGGGCAGTGTGCCAGGGACCTGGCACTACACACAGAGCATCAGGTGAACTCCATCAACTCACTGACACATTATCTCACATCTGTTTAATTATGCGTGCAACACCTACATACGCGTACCGTGCGGACAGAACAGCACACACCGACAGGCCCGCGACATGGACAAGCTGGCGACCGGGAGAAGACGTGCACAGGCCGTGTTGTGCATGTGCCTACATGCACACGCATGCACGGAACGAGCACCCAAGCACACGCGGACACCGTATGCAGAGGAACACGCGCAGGCACAGACTGTCTGTATGTGTGTATTGCACACACGCTAGCTTTGTAAAAGCTAGAGCAATCCTCCACTTTGATGCACTCCCTCATACTGCTCCCAGACACAGTGGCACCACATCTGGTGGTGAGTAAACACACACACACACACACACACACACACACACACACACGCACACACACACACACACACACACACACACACCTACAGTAGCTGCAACCCAAGTAGAACAGAGATACAAGGTATGTGGGCAGAAGACAATAGGAATGGAGGGAATTGTAGTAACGAAATGAGAAGAAGAAGAAGAAGAAGAAGAAGAGTTGTTGTGGATTACAGCGAGACACGGCACCTCAAGAGGGAGAGCCAAGTATGGGACTCTGCTTCACACACACACACACACACACACACACGCACACACACTGGCAGCGCTCCGACGACTCGGCAGCAGCAGGTCTCGGCTCTCCTTTCAGAGCCCTCTCCCCGCTAGCCGCAGGCCTGGCAACCACCAGGGTGCCGTGGCACCGCGCCACGCCAAAACAACCAGTGGTGACAGTGAAACCTGGACCCTCTGTTGGTGCTGTCAGGAGCCGCAAAGCTTACGTCAGTGTGGTCGCTGCGGAGACCAATGTTTTTACGGCGTGGCTCTGAAGGAGCTGAACCGTCTAGAAATAGGTCTGTCTGTGTGGGTCTGTCTGTGAGTCTGTGTGTTTGTCTGGGGCAAATCACAAACCGCTCTCGGCGCCAAATTTAATTTCACGCTGCCAGTAGGCCAAGGCAGTACGTCCGCTCATTTCTTTCCCCACATGTTTTATATTATTGATCATATTTAACTTTTATATCATAAAGTGAAAGTCAATGGCGGTTGGGATGGAGCTGAATCCTTGGCGAACGTATTACGTTACAGACTGTTGGTAGACCCCGTCTTGCTTACTTCAGCCACCATGTGACTAAGCTTCTTTGGCACATACGTAGGTCCTCATTCACAACCAAAATGTACGCACAGGTGTAAAGGAGATGCGTAATGATATCGTATTTATCCGTCCTCTCAAGCTACGATTAGGTCCCGTGTTATTCAGGGAAGCTGGTGTAATCACTTCATTTGTGCGGATCGCCGGGTGTACCCTTTGCGCATTTTTCCCAAGCGATTCCCCTGGTGTCGCCTGGTTTGATGGAACATCCACACCACACCATATAAGGCAACAGGAAATATCGAAATATGTCATCATAGCCTGTACAGATCAAGTTATACAACAGTGAACCGCGATGAGCTTGTAGAGCAGTTCATTTTGACAGGCGGGTCTCTGAACGGACAGATCTTCAAGCAAACAGCGCAAGTTATATGTATATAATTATAAACTAAACTTGCCAACTTGGCACGCATTGCTTCACTCCTTGTTAAATGTCAGAATGTTAATAAGTTAACTGATGTTACAGTTACTTTCACATATGAGAAAGAAGTTAATTTGTACAGTTCACCACACGACCAAATGCTATATTAAAACTCGTCAATGATAAAAGCCCTTACTGATGAATTGCCATGCACTGCAGGGTTATAAAAAAAAAGAAAGAACAATTGCACACTCGCCTGCAGAGGTAAAATAGATATCCGATACTTTTTTTTATCAGAGCTGCATTGATTCATGCGGGGAAGGTCCGTCTTTTAGATTAATATCATCTCACTGTCATCTGTCTGAATGCCATGTGGAGAATGGATTTGTTCTGATCATGGACACGTAGGCATATAGAGGATGCACACACACACACACGCACACGCACACACACACGCACACACACACGCCCCACACACACACACACACACACACACACACACACACACACACACACACACACACACACACACACACACACACACACCTCCAAAATCCTCATCTTCACTCTTTTCTTGAGGATAATTATGACTGACAGGGTGAGGACAGGTTCAAAAGCCACTTGTCGAGAGCAGGCCTGATTCTCTCAAGAGCTGTCCAACCGTCCACTGTGATCACATCCACATGTGATACTGGTGAGGGAGATTTATAAACTATCACACACAGTCAGACATCTACATGGAAACCACGCTGTTGGTAGACCCTGTCTTGTTTACTTCAGCCACCATGTGCCTAGGCTTGGGAACCGGAGGAACAGGATCAAACATTGAGGACCAAGGAATCGGTTCCATCACATTCTGAACCGTTTCTGGAACCGTTTTTATCACACTGTCAGAGCTGTTCACATAACCACCATAACTCTGAGAGTGTACAAATAGTTCCGGTTGTACACTCTCAGAGTTACAGACCTGTTGGGGTCCTCCCTATAGGGAGATGTATAAACTATGGCAGTGGCTTCTCTCACACCTCAAACCCTGCCTCTCTGAATACATCAAATATCTGATAAGTGACGAGAAGAAATTAAGGATGAAATAAACTAAGAAATTAAGGCAAGAAAGAAAGAAAGAAAGAACGGGTGTAGCACCACCAGATGGCACTCTCTGCAGGTACAGCCCACAAAGCGCAAAGAGAGAGAGTGTGTCGAACGCAGGGACCACATGTGTGAAAACAAGCACGCTGGGGAGAGGGGAGAGAGAGAGAGAGAGAGAGAGAGATAATGATCTCCTTGTCAAAAAGACATACGCATTTCATCTCCATGACTTTTTGCTAGTATTCCCCTTTATTCAAAATGTTTTCTCTCTCTCTCTCTCTCTGTTGCAGGGTTTCTGTATGCGCGCATGGTCTCTCTCTCTCTCTGTTGCAGGGTTTCTGTATGCGCGCATGGTCTCTCTCTCTCTCTGTTGCAGGGTTTCTGTATGCGCGCATGGTGACAAATGACTTGTTTGAGCCTCATTTCTCTCAGCTGATGCCACTGAGAAAACAATGTACTTTCTTCCCTCGCCCTCTGTGGGAGTCACACATAAAGTAAACAATGCCGGTGCAGCAGGAGCGGTGTTGAACGATGTGGCATGGAGTGTGTGTACGTGTGTGTGCGCGTGTGTGTGTGTGTGTGTGTGTGTGTGTGTGTGTGTGTGCGCGTGTGTGTGTGTGTGTGTGTGCGTGCGTGTGTGTGTGAGGTGCTGTACTCTTACCTTGGCAATGAGAGTTGTTGATGCGCTTGTAGCCCTGGGGGCAGTCGATCAGCGGGATGGCTAAAGAGAATATTGAAGAGATTGATTGAAATAATATGAGATAGAATGAGATATGTTGATAGAAAATTGTAGAGACAAGGAGAAAAATACGTTACATGTTAACACTTAGACTGCGGCCGTGTGGCCACAAGTGGTAAATAGCTTGCGCGGGGCCGGAATTGGGGAGATTACAACTCAAGTACTTCCGAGGAGGCTTGAAGACCTCCATTGTAAGAAAAGGCTAATGCTAGCGTTAGCTCACACTAGCTATCTTTCTCGAGAAACGTTTATATTTCAATCGTGATGAAAATTCAGAAATCAGATCCGAACCTCGGATGTCTGATCAGCACAATGGACAGCGACATAGTTTTCGAGAGAGCCAAAGAAGATCCTAATTATAGTAGTCTACGCATGCACGAGCGTGTTCCATTCAGGGCAAAAAGTTGTTTCAGATCCACATAAAGTGATATAAAACGTATATATACGTCAATCGCAGACAACAGACGGCTATTAATTAAGACCGGGAAATAATCTGTGTAATTTAAAAAACAGCATATACCCTCGCTCAGATATCATACATTTTACAAGTAGGCCTACATGTGCACAGGCATAAGTGCATGTTTCTTCACGTTCACACAACCAAACAAAATATAATCTATTGTCATTGTGATGTGAAGGCTAACTGCACAGCGAGAGAAGGTAAGGTGGTTGTTACTCTGGTTTATCACAAATGACAGGGTGTTGTATGTAGCCTTTGCCCCACTTTGATCTCCAATCACTAATTCATGGCGTTGCTTTCGAGAGCAATACCTCAGCATATTACCAGCTAGCTGTTCTGGTGACTAGCATAGCATCACTGCTCATGTTCTGGTAAATAGCATAGCATCACTGCTCATGCCGAAGGGAAATTAGATTTTGGCCAAATGGAAATATTCACCATATACAGTAAAAAAAAATAAAGTATAAAAAAATCCTCATTTGCATCTGGTGGTTTGGTCAGTGCTCAGTCTCGGAAGCACAACCAATCAAATCAATGAAATGATCAGATTGATGCAGCCAGGTCCTAGCAGATCACATTAGAATGAAATGATCAGATTGATGCAGCCAGGTCCTAGCAGATCACATTAGACTGAAATGATCAGATTGATGCAGCTAGGTCCTAGCAGATCACATTATAATGAAATTATCAGATTGATGCAGCCAGGTCCTAGCAGATCACATTAGAATGAAATGATCAGATTGATGCAGCCAGGTCCTAGCAGATCACATTAGACTGAAATGATCAGATTGATGCAGCTAGGTCCTAGCAGATCACATTATAATGAAATTATCAGATTGATGCAGCCAGGTCCTAGCAGATCACATTAGAATGAAATGATCAGATTGATGCAGCCTTTAAATAGATTGTCATTCCCTCTGGTCATTGAACTTCCAGGGCAAAACAGGTGTAAGACATCGTCCCCTCCATCCCCCTCCCTGCTACTTCCAAATGCCAAACATCATATATTCATGCCGCTTCATCTTGGGAAAGGTTGACACTAATTACTTGCATGGTAAAATGCCACAGAATGCAGCCAACATCTGGTTGACAAGTTCTCTGGTTGAGTTTGAAAGAGAGAAAGCGAGTGAAGGGCAGGGGGGTGGGACCGTGGGGGGGGTGAGATAGAGGGAGAGGGGCGACGAGAGAGCTAAGATAGAGAGGGAGGGGGCTTAGATACAGTAGATAGAACAACACCAGAATGAGACAGAGGCAGAGAGAGAGAGATACAAGCATTCAGAGCTAGATAGTAAACAACAGCCACAGACAGCGTGTGCAAGGGAGAGAACAAGAGACGGAGAGAGAGAGAGAGAGAGAGAGAGAGAGAGAGAGAGAGAGAGAGGGAGGGAGAGAGAGAGAGAGAGAGGGAGAGGGAGAGAAGACACATAGCATGATGACATGGGGAGAAAGGTAAAGAGAATATGACAGAGGCAGAGGCAGCCTGAGGACAGGTTCCTGAAAGGTATTGAAATCACATTTCCTGTGTTACCCCTGGCTCAGAATAAAGCCACCCACTTTTAAGCTGAGAGGAGTGACACGGGCTGGAAAAGTCAAACTCCAAACTCTCCTTGTGCGGCTAAGTGGCTCTAGACTTGTAAGAGGCTAGTGGCGGACAAAGGCACCCAGTGGCGAGGTGGTACCCAAATACCTGCAAGGAGATTGTTAACTTACTCAACAGGAGAACAACAAGGCCATGTTTGTTTGCGGGTAAAGCCCAATTTATATACCAGCTACAAGTGTCTCCAGGGCACAATGAGGTGGTTCATGGCATGTCTAACCCTACGCCCCTGCCATTCCTGGGGACGAAACAGAGGGAGGGGGAACACTGGGAACCACAGTCCTCTCTGTTTGGTCTGTTAAGAAATAATATAGACTTGGCAATGGAGAGGCCAGGAGAATAACTCTCTCTTTCTATACTGTTTTGTGTGGTTCAGTGATCGGGGGTTGTTGTTTCAGTTTGACACAGTTATATAAACCCTAACATTTTCACCTACTCCTAAGCAACAAGAGGGGACCGATAGCTAAACAGAGTCATCCAAGGTAAAGCGTTTTCAACTGTAATACGATGTGAATCAAAGAGAGTTGATATAGACGAGGGAGGCCCCGCAGAGTCCAGAACCAAATAAGCTGCTTTGCTATTATATGATAGCGATCAAATGAAAGGCTTTAATCTATTTGTGGAGAGCTCTCTGTGCTAATGGTGCTTTGATATCTGTCTGAGAGGCGGAGGAAGGGATAGTTCTCTGGGACAAATTAGCTTTTTATTTACTTCCTCTGAAGTCATTCAAGTGAAACTAGTATACCCCCCGCCCTAACACGCAACTGCCTCCCACGTCTGAGTTTAAAGGGAACCCTCGCAAACATGCAAATACACAATTGTCAGGACGGACGCAAGCCCACACACACTCAATGGTACGTGCGTCTTCTCATGCTCTAAGTCCCATAACTTTGGCTTTTGGGAGAAATTTCAATTTTCTATAAAAGGGAGCCGGGAGTTTGGGACGTCTACCAGCTACTGCACATGGAACGGAGCTTCAGCCAAGTTCCTAATCTACTTCCCCTCTCTCCTGCCTACTCTGGCTAACAACCTCTCTAAAATAAGCCACAAGGGGGCAGGAAGCAAGGAGTGAGGGGGTGGTGGTGGGACGGGGGGCACACCGAATGCCACAGAGGCATTTAGTGCCCACCCCCCCCCCCCCCTCCGGAAATAAACCCCAGGGTGAACGTCGCCCGTCTTTTTATACCCAGATAAACACAAGGGCGGTGTAATGTTCTTCACTCGCAGTGACTCGGCTGCTTTATTCTGCCTGCTGCCAGCTGATGCACAGCGTCGGTGCACTTTAACCACTCAAACACTCTACTCTTAGTAAAGGGACCTGAGTTACAACTTAACTGTATTTTGACCCATATTCAGCTATTAGTGTAGATTTTCGTCTTACCCAAACATTTCAATCCTATTGACAATGAATGGAGAATTTACGTCATATGTGAATGAGCAAATCGGCTATTTTTGGCCTACACAAACATTAAATTCCCACTGAAAATGAATGGAGAAAGTACGTATGTGGACGAGCAAATCCACATGTTACGCCATGATGATGTACGATGTTAGGAGCGCCCCTCACTTCACATTAATCTCTACACCAAATCTTGTTGCGACCCGTGCATTTTGTAAAGCTTGTAAATCTGCAATATTTGTCTATTTGTTTTATAGAGGTTATAACGATAATGCTTTAACACAGTAAAAGTCCTGAGTGTTCATTTAAATCTACGAGAGTAAAAATGGACACACAGTTAAATCAACACGCTAGGATTTCACAGCTTACAATTATATCCTTGAAATACTGTGGTGGTGTATCTCTTACAGACAGGATGACAGTGATGACAATGTTGTCACTCTGAATATATTGCCGTTGGAATGTAGGGACATTGTATATTAGTCTTACTAGTGTGTCATGGAGAACTCGTGCTGGGAGACACGGTGAGGTTCCCCCACTGTCACTCACATGTCATTGTGACTCTGAACAACGGCGTTCTAAGAGCTCACTGGAGCAATGCCGATATATTGTAGTTACACTGCGGTGCCAAATATGGCTTGCGATATCTGTCATTTCATTTCAATGAATGTCACTGAGCTACATTTTTCTTGCATGCCTTTATGCTTTCCTACGTCAAGCACAAGAGTCCATGAAGTGGAATGAAATGTCAATTCCGATTACTTTAAAGCTTCTGTGTATAGTTTGTTTCTGCCTGAGGCTGGCTCCCCACAATTGTCAGACATTTGTTAGCATTGCAGCGTATCAGCGTTTCCAAACTTTAAACAAGTGAGTGGGAGAGATGAAGCTGATATGTCTGGATCGGGGAGACTGCCTCTGTTGCATTTCATCCAAATATGGACAAAACACGGCGTTGTGTTGTAATGCCTGGCTGTGAGAAACAAAAGAAAGCATAGTGACTAGTTCGGGAACCACCGAAAAGTGAGATTCTTTAGAAAGAATGTTGTTAGGTGAGTCAGTAATACGCACAGATCCATGTTTTAAGAGGAATGGGATTGTTTCTGGAAAACAAGACGGGACCGAGGAAGCACCGGAGTCGGCTCTGTTTGCCATGTGAGTCAGCACAGACACTCATGTGTGTGTTTCACTGGACTCACTGTTTCCTCCATCCATGCACTGCCCATTCCCTTCCTCTAATGTCCTCTTTGCCACCACATGTCATTTTCTCACTGAACACCCCCCCCCCCCACACACACACACACACACACACACCTTTAAAACTGTTCAAATGTGCCAAACGCCTCTGCCTCAGGACTCGCCCCATTCTTGGACCAGGCTAAAAAAATAATGTGAGAAATATATTTCTCATAAACTAGACCCAGAACCAGTGGTGTTTTACAGAAGTACTTAGGTACTTTACACTGTAAAGTACCTAAGTACTTCTGTAAAACATTTTGGTATTTTCTTTTACTTTAGTGTATTTAGAGTATTTCCAATTTTCAATACTTTTACTTCTACTCCACTACATCTGAGGAAAATATTGTACTATTACTCCACTATGATCATTTGAAAACTTAAACTAGTTGCTTTTTTGATTTAGATTTGTATTACTAGTAAACATACATTAACCACTTGAGATTTTGAAAATAGCTGATCTACAAGCTCACATTGGCAAGCATGCAGTGCGTAGGCCTCCTTTTGTCTTTCTTCTTCTTCCGCCATTATTTTCTTTTCTTTTTTATTGTTAGTTTTTTACAAACCTTAGCAATAAGATAGAGGGCTATGCCAAACGGCCAAGAAACAGAGCAAAACAACCATTGGTCAAAGGGTGGCGCTATAGCACTGAATTGAAAAATGCTAACTTTGAACTGGCATAGCTCATGAACCATTTGACCTACAGCGATAGAACTTCATTACATAGAATTATGCATCTCCTCAAGAGGAACAACTTTTCCACTTTGACCTTTGACAATAGGGCTTGCAAACCTCGCACCTTTGGTATGCAAATTCGGTGGGTGCGCCATTTTGGCTGTGATGAGTCACTACTATACCTGGCCAACGGATAGGCATACAGTGGTGGAAAAAGTACTCAATTGTTTTACTTAAGTAAAAGTACCAATACTGCAATTTAGAACTACTCCGTTACAAGTGAAAGTATGGAATTGAAAATGTACTTGAGTAAAAGTACAAAAGTATCGGCATCAAAATGTACTTAAAGTACTAAAAGTAAAAGTACTCATATTGCAGGCCCAGCAGACCACCATGGTCAAATTTACATCATATTTAATTTCTCCTTTCATTGTCAATGGCAAATATGAGACGTGTAGGGACAAGATTTACATATTTGGCAAAAGCTGTATATAGGAGGGGCTAACTGTATATAGGAGGGGCTAGCTGTATATAGGAGGGGCTAACTGTATATAGGAGGGGCTAGCTGTATATAGGAGGGGCTAACTGTATATAGGAGGGGCTAGCTGTATATAGGAGGGGCTAGCTGTATATAGGAGGGGCTAGCTGTATATAGGAGGGGCTAGCTGTATATAGGAGGGGCTAACTGTATATAGGAGGGGCTAGCTCCCCTCAAAAATTAAGTGAGGGGCGCTCTTATCATCGTACTCGTACATCATCATCATAGGACAAAAATACAGATTTGCTCGACTACATACAGTACATACAGGTATGATGTAAATTCTCCATTCATTGTCAATGGCCTTTAATGTTTGTGTTAGGACAAGAATCTACACTATAGCTGAATATAGGAGGGGCTAGCAAAAACTGTAGTAAACATGTGGGTACTTACATGGATTCTTGGGACATTTCTGGCATTTGTGGAAACCCCAGGAGGTCCCGATGGACGCACAGCAGTCCTCCTGTTTACTGAGTCCTGGGAGAGCCTTCCCACACTGATACACACAACACACAGTCAGAGAGAGAGAGAGAGAGAGAGAGAGAGAGAGAGAGAGAGAGAGAGATTAAAAGGTAAGGGATGGAAATTGCAGATGAGGGAGAATAGATGAAGAAAGAGGGGGATATAGGTAGTGGGATTGAAAAGAAAGATGTGGAAAGCGTGAAAGAAGGGAGAAGATAGATTGGAAGAGATAATGGAAAAATCAGTGTTATTAAAGTAAGTAATCTGTGTTGTGTTGAAACAGTCTGACAGACTGTACACACACACACACACACACACACACACACACACACACACACACACACACACACACACACACACACACACACACACACACACACACACACACACACACACACACACACACACACACACACACACACACACCTCATGATTCATCCAGTGCGAAACAGATGGGCACACTGAGATAAGAACGTGCATCTTTTTTCCCTTTCCAACCATCCCACTGATAAGTCTCTTATCTTTACAACACCAATTTGACTGCAGAATGCAAACCAAATTGAACAGCGCTCCGAAGCAGATAAGTGAACAACACACCAGTATAGCTAAAAACCTGGCAAGTTATTCAGATAAAGATCTGTACTTTCTTGATATAAGCCGCTTAGACAGACGAGATGTACTGAAATGCGTCCGGTTGGAATGATTTAAATGGGTGATGGCACTGTCTGAGTGTTTGGCTGTCCTTTTAGACGAGGGTATAATCCTGAATAAAATAGCTTCAGACTGGTCTGACTGACCAAAAAACATCTCTCTGACCAACAATAATGGTTAATTTAGTTGAACACAGAAACAAACTGGGGATGAAACTCACAACCAGACACCTCAAAAGAAAGGAATAACTATGCACACATGCATCTACAGTAGTGGTTGCCTTTTTCGTTTTGTTACTGTTGAAAGATAATTGATCACGGTAGGGTGCCAGGTAACTCATTTAGGGCTGAACATTTCAAAAACTGATTTCAACTCATCAAATTGCCTCAGCTTGATTCAGATTGTGTTATTGCCATTAGTGTGTCAGTGTGGCAATGCTTATGTAAATGCATTATGTAACTGTAGTTTCTTCAAGTTTTTCTTCTTAGAAAAGTCAGAATAATAGAAAACTCAAAATAGCAGAGTGTGGTGCTCTCTCTCCCTTAAATTGGGTGGTGGGGGTCAAAAACAGGCGGGGTCAAAAACAGGGAAAAGGCAAAACGTGTGTTGTTGTTTTTTTAATATTTTTTATCCCATGATTTTGTAACCCATTTTTCACCCCTGTGTCAATTATCTAATGTGATCCTGGTCATGGGACATGGGGAGAGCAACGTACTTGAACTCATGCTTCCTTCATCCCTGAGTGTCCAAGTTGCTCCTTTACACCTGACAGTGGGGAGTTTCCCTGGTTGGACGTAGCGGGTGGAAGGAACACGTTATTCCAACCAGTTCCTTTCCCCTCCATCAGGCGCCCCGGCTGGCCAGGGGGAGGCAGTTTAGAGACCAGGATTACTGCATGTGTTTTTGTGAGGGTACCTACCCTAGGGGGCACGGGGAGAACATGCAAACTCCACACAGAAAGGCCCTTTCGCCAACCCCGCCTTCGGGTATGGGCACTGATGACGCGGAGGAGGAAACACGCCGACAGCAACCACAGTGTCCCAAGCGGGAATTGAACCCAGGACCTTCTAGCTGTGAGGCGACAGCACTACCAACTGTGCCACCGTGCCCCCAGAAATGTGTGTTTTGTTGGTGGTGCTCCTTGCTCAGCTTACCTGACTTCCAGTGGTCTCCTGGAAGCAGCGGCCCAGCTGGCTCTTGGAGGTGACGGGCTGGTACTGGGGCACCTGGTAGCCATGCTGGCTGGGGTAGACCACATTGTGGCCCTGGTGCTGGATCTTCTGGCTGCTCTCCACGTGGTGGTAGGTGTAGCTGGAGGAGGAGGAGGAGCCTGGCTGGTGCCCTCTGTTGTGGTTGTTGTTGTTGTGGTCTAGCTGAGAGACCTGGTGGATCTGGACCGACGCTTCTGGGGGATGCTTGACGTGTATGTTGACGATGTTGGGACTATACTTCACTGGAGGAGAAAGGGCACATGGGAAAGGCAGGGCTAGTAGAACTATCGCCTTTAAGAAGTGCACTCAACATGGCTATTCATCACTACTCATGCAGTCAGGAACACTCCAGTCATAGATTTAACAATTTATTACAACTAATGGAATACTGGCACGGACGGCTTCGCTGTTAATGATGCTCCCTGAATTTACCAAGCTGCATACTAAGCTAACACCTACTGTAAAAGGGTGGAGGTTCACAGTAACTCACACAACATCCCTACTTTCTATAAACCTATAAAACTGTACCATTACATATTATTAGTCAGTAATAGACATCTATTACAGCATTTAAGACATTATTTTTACAGCTATTGCGATAGATACTAAATGCTTGCTATTACTTGATCACCCCATTTGGTCACACACATTTAAAGCCTGATTTATGCTTGGGCAACAGTGTTGCGCCATCTGTCACTCAGCTAAATTAAATCCAACTGGAAAAAAAGTTTCTTGTCTGATCAAGTTTGTTGCTGGCAGGTCGGTGGAATACATTAGTTTGACATTGCTCTAATCCAGTTATTGTTAATGTCACCTACCCAGATTGTCGACCTGGGACGGGAAATCAAACCTCACTCATAGACCCACGTCTCTAAACCTCGGCCACCCCATCCCTAAATGTACACTCCTCCCACATTATTTACTTGATTGATTGATTGCTTTAGTTGATTGGGTCTTACCAGGGTTCTGTCCATTGCTGTAGGTCAGGGGCAGTGTGTGTGTGGAATGGATATGGGATTGGCTGTAGCTGCCGGATGTCTGCTGCTGATGGTGTCCGTTCTGAATGGGCATCTGGCAGAACTTTCCGGTAAAGTTGGGCGGACACTGACACTTGTCCCTGGCACTGCACTTGCCGCCATTTATGCAGGGCAGATGGCACACAACTGAAAAGCAAACGCACAACGATAGCAGTTAAGACCAATCTGCACCCAAGCAACCCTAAAGTGAATGATGATTTTATGTAAGGAAAAAAAGCATGCACACGCTGTGAGCGCGCACACACACACACACACACACACACACACACACACACACACACACACACACACACACACACACACACTTAAGGTGTGCTAATGTCTCTTCTTTGTCTGTCAGGGAAGAACACAGGTACAGTAATTGAGCAATTATGTGATTTGCACCACGCAAACATAAGCCGGGACTGGAGACACCGCAGTGTCATCATGGAAAGGAGAAGAACGCTATATAGTGTTACTGTGAATTATTATGCCATGACAGGGAAAATGGTGTGATGCTGTGAATTATATGTCTGATGCAATGTGAACCCACTGCTGCCGTGTTTCGTTAAATCCATTTAATTTGCAAGCTAACCTTTCACTAAACTCTATAGCAGCAATGAACAGTCAGAAGAACCAACTGTTGAGAAAGACCAGTCTGTCTGCCATGAGTTACATGTTACATGACATGTCTGTCAGCTACTATCTTTTATATGTTGTATCATCTCACACACACACACACACACACACACACACACACACACACACACACACACACACACACACACACACACACACACACACACACACACACACACACACACACACACACACACACACACACACACACACACACACACACACACACACACACACACACACACACACACACACACACACACACACACACACACACACACACACACACACACACACACACACACACACACACACACACACACACACACAATAGTTTCGAAATGCATACAGATAAAGCAGCCTCTTGCTTTGTTTGACATTTTGCCCAAAGACCTTCCAATACAGCCTTCTTTCTTCCACTGATTGATCTTTCTTTTGTTTTCTCATCTCCTCGTTCCCGGGACCTCCTTGAGGAAAAGGTTCGCTGTGCTTTTTGCCAGAGCTATGAATGAAGCCCACAACTTGACTAACAAACGATGGATCCGTCGCAAGTTTGTGCAAGAAACACAGCCATCCTAGTATATCACGCAACTGTTGGCCCGATCAGCCTATGGTTGTCTTCCCTGGGTTTTCCACACCATTACACATTCAGTGCGCTTGCCCAAACCCTCGTCACCCGACTCCCTCGCCATCAATATTCATCAGCGTGGCACGGGCAGCAAATGATCCATTATGCCCGGAGACTGCATAATTCCTCAGCAGACCTACTTTTAACCCATTAAAACCGGGAAAGCATTTTTCGATTTTAACCACCTTAACCGTTATTTTATACTTTGGCTATTAAAAAATAGTAGATCTGCTATTTTTGGAAAATCGTGAAAATATTTGCAAACTTTGTAATATATATTTTTAAAGCGATCATTTTTAACTCAAATCTTTCCTTCTGGGGGTCCACTGGAACAGAATATTTAGAGATGGTGGGTCTGCAGCCAAGAAAACGTTAGAGAACCACTGATATAGTTTTTCAGAAAACCCTTTTAGAAGACACTTGTAGAATCGCCCCCTCAGGGTTTTAATGGGTTAATTGAGGAGCCTGGTAATGTAATGTATTCATGTATTCATTTGGAGGGGTTTGTTTTCCATCCTAGCTGTGACACCGCGGGCCTGTTTATATAAAAAAAAGCACTCCAGTCTAAGATAAGGCCGTTCACTCTGAAGGCGCCGGCACCCATGTGATGACAAAGCATTAGCCCCGTGACAGCTGCAGCAGTCAATGAGGACAGTAATGATACACTCTGCGAGTGTAAACACTGGGGTTTTCAGGGTGCTTCAGAGTGCATCTCTGGACAGTGGAAAGTGAGCAAGAAAAATAAATTGAGCGAGACCGAGGCGAGACTCTTAGCCTTCCACCTGTTTTGCTTCTTTTTTTTACTTTCTGTTATGACAACAAGACACTGACTATATTCACACGCCAGCCATTTTACTCTTGCATCATACTTGAGGCCGGGGTGCACGCTTAATGTAAGCCCTACAGTATACATAGAGTACTTCAAGGTACGATGCATACCAGCAACATTAGCTGATCTACAAGCTCACAACGCGGCATGATGGGCATTTTTGAAATATGCTGAAAATTTGCCCAAAATAGGGACACCACCCATTAAAACCGGCACATCACTTTGTGCCACGCTATGAGCTTGTACAGCTATTTTTGAACATTTTTGAAAAATCTTGAAAGTGCTGAATAATTTTGAATCATGAAATTTGAGTGATTTAGAAGATATGAGAAGAATCGCCCTGAGTACTCTGACCTTTAGCATCACATTGTACACTCTCGCGCTCTCTTCTTGTGTCTACGACTTTACCGTATACACATTTGAGTCTGTCTGTCAGTATGTCCTCTCTCTCTCTCTCACTCTAAGTGTTGTCAGCCACCCAAGGATTATTCACCCACAGAAGTATTTCCTTCAGAGCACCAGCTAGTCTCCACATGTCTTGCACACGCTCACTTTAGCTCCCCACACTCATTAGGCACACCAAATTTGAATATACTGTAGGAAACGCCCATATACAACATACATATATGTATATACGCATACGCATAGTATAGGCCTATATATAGCAGTCTTCTCAGTAAGTACCAGCTTTCAGGCGGTGTGGTGAAGGTTTTTCTTTCTTTCTTTTTTCCTTTTTTTTTGCTGAGGCGCCCTCTGGAAAAGAGCTGAGGGAAGCGAATCCCTCCAGTGTATTTGAAATATGTGTCAATGGCGTGTGGGTTGGTGGCATGAATCAAGCTGTCAGTCCGGTCTGCAGCCGGCCAGCAGACACAGACGGCAGGGGAGGGGGGGAGTGGAGTCTGTGGTGTGGTGCTTGTTTGCGTGCGTGCATGCGTGCATGTCTGTCTGCGTGTGTGTATGAATCTGTAGTCAGTCAGTGCAGCCCTTTGCGTCTGTACCGTCACCTGCACAAGATATTTGCATGTAAAGAGGTATGTGTGTGTGTGTGTGCGTGTGTGTATGTTTATGTTTATGGCCGGTGCATATGCATGAATGTCTGTCTGTCACACTGTCTGCACTCGTGTTTGTGTGTGTGTGTGTGTGTGTGTGTGTGTGTGTGTGTGTGTGTGTGTGTGCAGAAGTGCATTCATACTAATTCATCCATGTGTGTGTGTGTGTGTGTGTGTGTGTGTTGGAAAGGCCTGCGCAGTGGGGACTTGGTGCCTGCAGTGTGCTGCTCAGCTCCTGCAGCCTCTCCCAGCGGGCGTCCAGACATAAGCAAACCTCTGCCTGCCCTGAGGGGGGATACTACTACTGACGCTGACAGTCCCCCCTCTCCAACACGCACACACAGAGAAATTCCTGGGAGGTGTAATAACAATTGCCTCTGAGATGTAGTGTAGTAGAAGTAAGAAGCACTGAAAATGGGAAATACTCCAGTAACATCAAATAATTATTGGAATCTCCTCTCCACAACCAGCCATGAGTCAATTGCTCAACTGAGCGTGAGAGAAACTTAGTAATCGCTTTCGACGCTCTATCACATGCCGTCTGAGAACACGTCAAACAAGGATATAACAGGCCAGAGAAATTCCTGGGAGGTGTAATGTGCGCTATTTCCACATACATGTACGGGAGATATTATGGTACACTATAGTACACATGCGAGAATTAAAACGGAATGCTTGTGGTAAGAGCATGCTTGTGTCTAGCATTTCAAAGGGAAAGCATTTATATGTACTTTGTCCATTTATTAACAATTATGTGTGTTGCATTCAGGCCATTTGTGCGGGCAGCGGGAGAATAAATGAATTGCACCTCCAGCTAGCGTGCAACAAGGAGGCATTATCCATTCATTTGGGCACGGGGCCTGGCATGCGGAGCATCCAGACCGCTGCTGTGGCTAAACCCCAAAGAGTCGTTTCGCTTAGAGTTTCCTCCTCTAGCTAGAGGACTGGGTTCTTTAGGATTTGCAGTGGTGACACATAACGACAGAGGTAATAAATCTGTTTCTCCCAAACCCTGTCATTATGGTGACAGTAACACAGTTCAGAAACCCCACATCCTCGTCTCTGATTCCATCTGTGGCTCAAAAAGCTCCTCCGCTCAAATGTCTCTCTCCCCCCGCACGCGCACACACACACAATCTTCTATTCCATCCTCTCTATACTGTACTTCTGCCTCTCAGAAGAGACGTCTCTTGCATTTCTGAGCCGCGCGCGCACACACACACACACACACACACACACACACACACACACACACACACACACACACACACACACACACACACACACACTTCTCACTGGCCCCACAGTAAATAGAGTACTAGCTCACAATGAAGGAAATGTGTCCGAGATAAGTCACATTGGTATTCAGTACAATGTGGTCTCGTTCCATTCTAACCCGTTTACATTGCGTTTCCGTCTAAAGCAGATCACAATCAGCGAAGCAAACAGTCGCTATCAAGGAGAAACCCTTGAAGAACAACAGCATCGGTTAGCCTTACCTCCAGAGATACCACAACACTTGACATGATGAATGAAGGAATGAGAGCCTCGCGCTAAATGACAGCCACGCCTGTTGGCCATGATGATGCCATATCTGCCGCAATGACAACGTCTAACCGGAATCCACGGCAGCACCGGCACCTGGTGGGTGTTCACCGGGGCGGCCATTTTAAAGGCTGATCTCTAGGTTTGGGTGTGATGACCACAAGCCCCTCCCTTTCTCTCAGTGTAGAGCTCATTAAGAGTCAACCATTACCGCCCGAGAACCGCTCCTCAGCCACAGTGGTTACACAGTCATCTTGTTGTGGTCAGACGACATGCTGCTGAGGCCGTGAGCGCGGTGAGAGATCTGACAGCGGAAGGAAGGAGAATGCCACAGTTTCAAAGACCGGTTAAAATGCTCTCTCTCTGATCTTATCTTATCGGAGTCAAACACACAACGCTCTGTAACATGCGCGTACACACAGCGCTGCACACACAGAAGCAAAGTAGTGTGATGAATATATTCAAATCAAATATGTCACTGTGGTACTAGAAACCTTATATGACGATATGTCCATAATCTTTCAATGTTTTATGTTTCTCTTGTGTGAGATGTGGCAAAATGGGACTCATTGTGAGCTTGAGGGGGTTATTTTCACCTAAAATGGCGATAACCAGAACGTTCAACCCCCACGCTCCCACACACACACACACACACACACACACACACACACACACACAAACACAAAAACGCACGCTTCCAATCGTTTTGCGGACCGCTCGTGCCCAGCAGTTCTTGTATTTTTGTTTTTCGTTTTACTGAGGCTAAGGTTAGGATACGTTTAGGGTTAGGCATCGTTTTATCGAGGTTAAGTTGAGGAATAAGATTATGTTTTAGGCATAGTTTAATGGACGTTACGTTTAGGAATAAGATTAGTTTTAGGTATATTTTTACAGCGGTTACGTGTAGTAGGAATAAGGGGGGAGCGAGCGTTCTTGTATTCATAACGACATGCCTAAATGGGAACGCCATGTTCAAAGCAGTTTGGTCTGTCTGGGGGCTTTATGAATATTTAACCAATGAAAAGTTTGAAAACTATTACAAAGAGCGTGTGATTAAATAATGACTGCACTGCACTGGATGCCCTGGAAGGTTCTTTCATTTAGCTTCCACCCTGACAGTGACGAACCGCTAGAGACGTGAGATAAGCGTGGTGATTGGCTTTGCTCTGTGGTTTACTGTCAGGACGGTGGCTTGAATCAGACACTGAGCGGTGCAGCTGTGACGGCCAGATGGGGAAGGGATCTGGGATACACCACATCAACGCTCTTTTTACATGAATACTTTGAGCATAAAAACACCCCGCGCAGACACAGTCATCTGAAAAATGCAAGTGCTAGGGCTGACTCAGGGTTTGTGGTTCGAGCTGTTGTGGCCAGATGTAGATAGCCCCATAAAATTAATCTAAATTCTGAGTAGACCCTTTGCATGAAGTATAGTACGTCGTCGGCACCTTCTGGCAGAAACATTGTATCTCCATATTTAAACTTTTTATTTTCTTTTTCATTCATTAAATTCATAATTTTACACTTTGTCATATTAACCTGGCCTATATGCCAGGTTGAAAGTTGTTCAGTCTGTCTTTGGATTTTCTATAAATCTTTAACTATAAAAAAAGTTCCACAACCACAGGAACGCACCAAGGGTGCCGCCCCGATTCCGGCGAGCCGCCCCGTGTCCGAAACGGTTGAGAAATTACAGAGTTACCGTGTGGGGGTCCCTCTACTGTACCGTACTGTACTGTCACTGTACTGGACTGGCACACCCGAAATCATCATATATGCAGTTAACATGTGCGTGTGTGTGTTAGGTTGCGCACAGGTGGTGAATAACAACCATGCTGTTTTCGTGCTCACCCAGCCAGGCACCCAGCCACCCACACACATAGCTCCGTAAGGGAGTGGTTGCACCACTCAAAAAATAACAACAGAATTCAATATTCAATCAATATAAAGCACATATTACAGAGTAGGAAAAGGGGTTGGGGGGGTAATCATTTGTCTAAGGCAGAAGTGATATTTACTTCCCCCTTTGGTTTCCTGAAAGGTGGATTTTTAAGGAAGCCAGTGATCCGCATTTTTCGATGGATGGGGTCAGGGCATTCCACACTTGTTGCCACTCCTTCCAGTTTTGTGGCTGTGGGCTGTTAATATAATCCAATTTACATGAACACATCTGGAAACCACCCAATAGTCTTCTATCAGGCTCTGTTAGCAGTTCAAGGAGGACATTTTTACCAGTGATGGAAGAGGTACTCACATGTTTTACTTAAGTAAAAGTATCAATACTGCACCACTCAAAAAAGTAAAAGTAGGCCTGGTCCAGGTCCAGGCACCTTGGCTGGTAATCCAGCATGACAGCGTGTCGTGGGTTCGAGTCCCGATCCTGACAAACTTTGCTGTGTCTTCCCCCACATCTCTATCCCCATTTCCTGTCAAGCTACTGTATATCTATCAATAAAGGCAAAAAGCCCAAAAATATATACTGTATATATTTTAAAAAAAAGTAAAAGTATTGAAAATTGGAAACGCTCCAGTAAAGTAAAACATTCCTGAAAAGTACAGTACTTAGTTACTTTACACCACTGGATTTACCAAAATGGTCTGGGAATTCAAACCATCCACTTGCAGGTCATAAGCATCATGCTTTCACCAGCCAACGGTTAATGTTCTAATCATTTCATGAGTCAAGTGGTGAGCTAAAACTCCACAGTATATGATGAAGTTAAGAGCAAAGTGACCGACTCAGTGGAGACTGGGCTGACTGTTGTGTTGTGTGAGCTGTCATATTATGGTTTAATTACCCGCAGACTAGAGATCAGAGCGCCACTCTTATGGAATCCATATGTGTCCTTTGTTGTAGACCCAACAACAGGCTTTAGAGGCTGAGTCTGGGTCTCACACAGCTGTGAGGCACACACACACGCACGCACGCACGCACGCACGCACGAACCCCGTCCCCTTTATCTTCCTGTTGAATTTTTCGATTTTCTTACTTCAGTACACAAAACTTCAACCAGTCACCACCCATCCAGCCACAGACACAGACACAGAAACAGACACAGACACACATGCGAGCGTGCACACACACACACACACACACACACACACACACACACACACACACACACCAGCGGTAAACATCAAAACTGACAACAAGCTGAGTCACTTCTTTCACAAGGTCACACATGCGTAAATGTGCATGCGTGACCGCGCGTGTGTGTGTGAGTTAGTGAGAGAGTACAGATATTATAAACTGTACGTACAACATTAAAAACAACAAAGCTGCAGAGACCTAGAGAGAAGAACAAAGCATGACGTGGGTGGGGGGGTGTTGCAGGGTGCACAACAGCGTGCACGTGACAATGGGTGGGTGGGTGTGTGTGAGTGAGTACAGTGAGTGAGTGAGTACAGTGAGTGAGTGAGTACAGTGAGTGAGTGAGTACAGTGAGTGAGTGAGTACAGTGAGTGAGTGAGTACAGTGAGTGAGTGAGCGAGCACAGCGGAGCGTTCCTTCAGCTCTGGAAGTCGCTGAAATCCTCAGTGTTAATTTAACCCTGCAGGTGTACAAATAGGTCCAAATGGGACCCTTAACCGAATCTATGGCAACGACGAGATATCTAGCTATTAAAGCCTATTCATAAGGCCTGTATACTATGAGCATACAGGTCTGGAACTCAAGAGAGTGTACAGCTGGAACCAAACAGAACCAACCACGGGTCCATTTTGGTTCCATTTTGTACACTCTCTGAGTTAAATGAACACCGGGGAGGATGTTTTATTACATTAACAGTGCAGGGCCCCAGGGTGCCTAATGAGATTTTAAGAATCACCGTCTGCCTGGCGCTTCACACCGAAAACAAGAAAAAAATAATCTCACTTAGTGGTTAGAGCAGTGGGGCAGGTTGGCCCAGACCATGCAACCCTAGACTCGGCAGAGAGACGCGCTCGCACTGTTTACTGTGGGCACCGAACGGTGGGAATCTGAGAACCCCTAAACCCCCCCCCCCCCCCCCCACACACACACACACACACACACAATCCACCAGCCGCCCATATACACCACTGCAAGGTAGGTAGGTATGCAAGGAGGCATGCAATTAGGGAGGGGGTCGTTAGAGCAAAATAGGGGCACGCTTCGCTCCACCTCCCATCCCTCCCATCCCTACAAACGCCCCGTGCGCTTGCCAGGTATAGGGACGACAAGAAAAAAAAGAAAAGTAATTACACGTTTCGAAAATGAAAGGAGAGGGGGGGGGGGGGGGGGGGGGGGGAGCACGCCAATTCTCGGCTAATGAAAAGTGACAGGGAAGAAATGACAGTTACCAGAGGAGCAGTCAACTCCAGCCATCCCCGGGCTCCTTATAAGGCTGGGCCTGCACAGCTAATAAACTCCCTAGCACGCTCCCAACCTGGCAACCGGCCACGGGCCACTCAGTTCCTCTCTGTCTCTCTCTCTCTCTCTCTGTCTCTGTCTCTCTCTCTTCATTTCCTTCTTCACTATTCTCTCCACACAGACATTTTATTGTCCACCAGATGATCATGCGCCCGCAGCCTGGCCTGCATAGAAGGGAGCCAGAGAGCCCATAAAGCATTGCACGAGTGGTGTCAGTCCAATATCTGGCACCGACGCTTATTGAGGGCATTGTCGGGGTCACAGAAGCCCCACAACAGTACGTATTGTACACACACACACACACACACACACACACACACACACACACACACACACACACACACACACACACACACACACACACACACACACACACACACACACACACACACACACACACACACACACACACACACACACACACACACACACACACACACACACACACACACACACACACACACACACACACACACACACACACACACACACACACACACACACAGAACTTTCATATGCTTCCAATTATGGGACTGACTGACCAAACACCTGACTTCTGTCCGTCGGGCTCCTGTGAGTGCCCTGAAAGTGCTATTATTAAAGTCTAGCGCTCATTAATCACGTTTCTTGCACAACACCACCACCACAATCACACTCCCACTTCTGCCCAAAGTCAACACGGGGAAAGGAACAGGATCCCCTCCTCTGTGGCCCTCTTCACCTCGTCACCAAATCAAGCTGGTTATCTGAGGAATTAAGACGCTAATGGAGTTGGCCCCTGAGCCGACGAGGAAACAACCCGCGTCACTCATTCCCCAGTCAGTGACTCCCTCAAAGACATGGCTCATATTTGCAGGGATATATTATATAAATGCTGAAAATGTGGTCACCTCCCCTGCTTGCTCCCCACTCAGCTTACCACTTAAGCCCCATATACTTCGTGGCACTACGAATAGTGAACATAGCCAATCTACAAGCTTGCAGCGCATTGTGTGCGCTTGTAGATTTGCTATTTTTTGCAAGGCAAGCGTTGACATTTTGGGGGAAATTCTTTGAATTTATTTTGCTATTTGTTTCTTTTATTTTTTTATTTTTTTTATTTTTACCCCATTTGAAAAGTTTATAGCCTATAATGACATGCCCAAAATAGAGACGCCAGGTTGAAAGTGGTTAATAAGGCAGCCAGGAACAGCGAGCCAGGAAGCTCTCAGCACTTGGACAGCCGCTACAAACACCTGGGACAGAATATGCCAGAGAAGCCGGTCAGCTATTAGACGCAAACGCAAAAGGTATGGAAAAACAACAGTAAAATGTACTCCCCAAACAATAAATGACAAGGCAATGTACAGTAGGGGAGGGGGCAAATAACAAAGAGCTGAGAGAGAGAGAGAGAGAGAGAGAGAGAGAGAGAGACAGCCATGGCGACAGTGAGTTAATTAAAAAAAATCACACTTGTGTGAAGTGAGGGGTGCTCTTATCATCATATGTCATCATGCATCATCACATTCCGGCCAATCGCTTTTGGCGTCTTCACTTTTCTGCCCTCACTTTTATCTTCAATATATACTTTGCTCAGCCAATCAAATCATCACTATGGGGTGATCAGCCAATCACAAGCCAATGTTTGTGTTCACACAGAACTGGAAAGCTGGGCGTAGGAGGGGCTAGCGCCCCTCAAAAAAAGTGTTGTGGCCTTTTCAGTGAGGAGCTGATACAGAGGTCTGTATCTGACAAGAGACCAGTGGTGGAGAAAGTATTTGAATGTTTTACTGAAGTAAAAGTATCAATACTGCCATGCAGCAATACTCAATACGGAATTCAGAATTTACTTGAGTAAAAGTACAAAAGTATCTGCATCAAAATATACTTAAAGTACTAAAAGTAAAAGTAGTCATTTTGCAGAATGTCCCACTCCACAGGTTAAAAATTATAAAAAAAAATCATCGCAATGCATTGTGAGCTTGTATTCTAGCTTGTTTATATTCTATTTTTGAAATAGCCGAAATATAGCCAATATATAGTTCTGAAGTGTTTGTAATAATAATCTGAATCTACAAAGTAACAATAGTAACTAAAGTTGTCAAATAATTGTAGTGGAGTAAAATTACAATATTTGTCTCTGAAATGTAATGAAGTATTAGTAAAAGTACAGAAAATGTGACATACTGGAGTATAGTACAAATACTTCAAAATTGTACAGTAATTAAGTAAATGTACTTAGATACTTTCCACCACTGGAGCTGATACAGTGGCCCGTGTCTGACAAGAGCTACGCAGACAGCATGCCAAGGAGACGGTAAACTGTGGCCTGTGTCCCTCTTCTCCTTCAGATCCTCATCTAGCAACAGGCGAGGTCATGAGAGAGATAGAAGGGAGAAGAAGCGAGCGAGGGAAGGAGGTGTGCAACGCGAGGAAAAGGAAGCGATAGCTAGGAGATATAGCTAGATGTCTATTTAGAGAAGAGCTTGGCGAGCAAGGCAAGGGAAATGATTCAGCAGAGAAGAGAGAGAGAGAGAGAGAGAGAGAGAGAGAGAGAGAGAGAGAGAGAGAGAGAGAGAGATAAAGAAAGAGACCAGCCAGCAAGACAGACTGACTGACAGGTGCAGCCATTTGCCAGATCACACAGCGAGAGAGAGCAATATGAAGACAGAGGTCTTGATGGAGATGGTTAGGGTCTGTCTGGTTTGGTGACTTTGAATGGGGGGCCTGGAGTCCTCCAGCCCTCAGCGCTGACTAGGCAGGACCACAGCCCAGAAGGAATGTAGTGAAAGATGGAGCTCCCACTGCTTGTAAATCAGGCTAAGCCTGCCTAAAGAAAAAGAAAAAGGAAAATCCTGGGTGTGTTCTTTCCCCTCATCCCTCCCCGCATGATGCCTTTATTTCTCCAAATTTTGTTCCGATTCCTACTCTCAATGGGCACATTGTTTTTAAACTGCCTGAAAATGGTAGCAATTAGAGTGCAAAATAACCCCCACCCACCCTACTGTCAATTGGCTACTGGCGAAGCCCCTTTCCGTGCTGTTTTAAGTAAAATCTTTGCACGCACGCCAAAATGATACTTCAAAGTTGCAACAGTGCCGACGACCGGCATCACTTCCAAACTGCACTGCATGAGTCATCGATATCAAAACAATATCAATCTTCTCTATGGCTTGATACTTGCCCCATACCTGTCAGTATCCAAGTAGGCAAGTACAAACATGTACAGTACAACACCCACCCACCCGACACGCACACGCAAGCACACGCACACACACACACGCAAGCACACACACACACACACACACACACACACACACACACACACACACACACACACACACACACACACACACACACACACACACACACACACACACACACACACACACACACACACACACACACACACACACACACACACACACACACACACAAGCTTATCACTGAGCCACGTGCACCACCCCTCCCATCACATCTCTCATCAGCCAGGTATGATAAACAAAGTTTGTGATTTACTTTGTCCCGGGCTCCTGGAGCCGAGCCTGAACTGTAAATAAAAACCTCTGCTTCCTCCAGATTTCTGGGCTCAAGTCCTCCATGGATGTTGGGCAGGCTAGCGTGAAGGGAAGAGCAGATAAGGAGAGGAGGAGGAGGAGGAGGAGAGGACAGACTGCATGCCTGGGCAGGTACATTAAGCTGACACTCTGCCAGGTGCTCTGCTTCTTTTTAAAGAGACAGTCCCCTCTGACAGCAGCATGAAGTCCCATCTCTAATCTGAGGCTGATGTCAGCTGCACATTCTCCCGAAGGGAAAGAAATGATCAAACTCTAAACAGAAAGTTTATGTAATCCCCACAGTATGACATCAGTGCTGCTGACTGTGTTTTAAGCACTGTAACGCTTTAACTCAGGAATTCAATGGGCCTTATATGCCTTGAGCGGACTCACTTATATTTACATTCCATAACTAATATAACTAGCATTCTGTAGTACAAGGGTCTGCGCATGTCAATTGATAGCTGTACCTCACGTCACCATGCAGGCTTTCCACACGGAGGAAAGCCTCATTCTAAAACTGAGCCGTGTGAACCGGTCTAGCAAACATTTGAAAAATACATTTTTATCTAAGGTTTCCGGTTGTGGGTTTCCTGTTGGCGCTGCATAGATTTTGTTCCGCGCCCCCCACACAAGGCGAATCAATTAATTTAGTCTTTCTATAGTTGCACTACGAGTTCGAATAAAATATACATATACCAAACGAATAGTTTGGAATAATGTTTTGTTATCGTTTGAAACGATTATTATACCAAACTAAACGATTATACCAAACTCAACAAATTTAAAATGAGAATAATCATTTTTGAGGTGCACTGGCAAAAGGAAAAGGGAGTTGATCCCATAGGCTACATTTTCCAAACCTCATATGATAGCACAACCGGGTGTGTGTGTTTTGTCGGGGAGTTTTGCAACAGGGTTTATTACCCGTCTCCATGATGGAGGGTACGTTTGTAGTCATGCTTTGCCGTAACTGTTGGGGTGTTTGGTGCCCGGGGTGACGCCGCATCATGGGACAGTGTGTCCACAGGTGTGTGTTGACGTTATCAGTTGAAAATCAGTCATATTCTGTTTTGTTCTTTTTTCAATTATTTGCAAAGGGTGATTATACCCCGCAAAGGGAATGTTTGGGCTTCTTTTGAAGTGTCCTGTACGACCAATAGGAAGAGAGAGGGAGGGGTTACACAGTTTTCATTGACTACTGGGCTGTGACGTCATGTGGGTCCATTTCCACTCTTTATTTAGTCTCTAGTCCCGTTATATAGTCCTAGAGCAACTCCAGCCCACACTGTGTTTTTGAGTCCACTATTGTTATCTTATAAATTTGTCCTCTGGGCTGTGACGTCATGTGAAGCTTGAGAAGCGAGTCCACTATTGTTATCTGGGCTTGGCTATGACGTCATGTGGGTTAACCAATAGGAAGACAGAGGGATGTCATGTGGGTCAATACATCATCAAGTAGACAGCCACTTGAGCCCACACTGTTTCTTCAGGAACAGTATTTTCTAGTTATTATTATTATTAATTTCATATTTATTATTTCTCTTATTTTTTCCATGTCATACCCACAGTGCCTTTCACATTCTTAACATGGAGCTTTCTTTAGCGGTCTAATAACACTGGCCTAGGACTAATTTAGCCTATTTTCCAGCTGCGGCAGTTAGAATAACATCATGGATGTGTGAGCTCTGTCTGCACAATTAACACTTTCAAGCCTGTTGGAAACAGAATGCTGCTGCTGTGTGAATCCAGCCATATTGATGCTCCTGAGTCAGACAGGATGGAATTCATCTTGTTTTGCTCCTCTCACACTAGTGTGTATGTGTCCGGAGAAGCAGGAGACACAGCGCTGCTCCTTATAAGGCCTGGGACAGGTTAAGGCACTACAGTTCTAGCCAGGGTCTCTGGAACAAACTGAGGAACACTCACCCAATACCAAGCACACGTACCGTATGATCCACGACAACGTGACAATCACGCTCTCACATCAAAGACACTTTCTCTGTTTATCTGGCCTACAGTAGGTTAATGTATATAGGCAACTATAGTAGTCACACTTTAACCACACTAACCCTGGCGTCCCTAATAGGCCAAAACTTCCAATACTTTCCCAAATAAAAATTAAAGAGCGAACATAGTCAATTTACAAGCTCAAAACATGTCCCATTGTGACACGTTGTGAGCTTGTAGATCGATTATTTTTTGCTTTTCCTTGAATGATGAAGTACAGTAGATAGGGCTTAAGTGTTAACCATGACCAGACTTAAATGCTTGTTATACGTATGAGATATTCTTGACAGACATAGAATCAATGTGCACACGCACGCGCGCACCAGCACCAGCACTCAAGACAGTGAGCCCACATACAATGGGATCCGCTTATAATTCCGACTGCATTAGTCCGACGCGCCGTCGGAATAATGACGCTGACCCACATACAATAGCAGAAAAGAGGTGAGGTGTTCTCGAGGACGAAGCCAAGATACTCAAGTCAAGATCACTCACCTACTCTGAAGTTGGGGGCGGTCAGGGTGTCGGTGGCGTGTCCGTTCTCGCTGATGATGGTGGTGGTGTTGCCCAGCTCACAGTTGTTGTGGCATCGGCCTCCCGTGCAGGTCACCTTGCAGATGGTGGGTGTGAACACCACCTTGATCCTCCCAGTGTGGTTGCCCACTGTCGGCCGCACCACAGGCCCCAGCAGGAAGAGAAGCGGAGAGAGGAGGAAGAGTCTAGTTAGTCTCAGATCCATTTGGGTTAAATCACTCATCTGGAGTCACAGGAACTGCAGAGACTCCCGTCAAAACAATAACAAAAAGGTTCTGCTGTGTGCTTTTCAGTGTTTGTTTTTTATTTATTTATCTGGTGATGTCTCCCTTTTCCTCTCTCTCTCTCTCTCTCTCTGTGTCTCTCTCTCTCTCTCTCTCTCTCCCTCCTGCACGGCTCCTAAATCCGCCTGTGTCTCTGAAACACGAGGAGAGACGGATAAGAAATGCTGGGGGGAGGCAAAGAGAGTTTCAGCAAACAAAAGTCTGGGATACACTCCAATTCCTCATCAAAAGTCAAGCTCTCTGAAAGGTGGGTACTGGCACATCACAATGCAATGCTTTATTTCGGTCAGTGGGTATGGCAGCTCAAGCTTCTGTGCCTCGTTTTTTTCTTTTTTTCAGTTTCTTCCCCTTCTTTTCGTCTTTTAACTCCTGCGTTCCACACGGCACACTCTTAAAAGACACTGGCAACCTAACACTACACGTGTTTGTTTCATAAAAAGCAAAAATCCTTCCAATTTGTCCACCCTGAGGTCACCTCTTCACTCCACAGTGCAGGGATGAAGTCACGGCTGTCCTGTGTGTCTGTCTACCCATCCGTCCGCCTACTATCGCCCATCCTCCCAGTGCTCCCTCCTACCTCACCACCAAACCCAGCACTGCACAAGTGACAGAGTATGAGGGGGAGAGAAAGAGAGAGGGAGAGAGAGTAAGAGAGGAGTGTGAGTAAGAGAGGAGTGTCAACCACAAACATCTGTCCCAGGTCTCAGACTGTCCTGAACCACCTCTTTCTACCTACAGTATACACAGTATATCGCCACTATCATGTATGGCCAAAACATGAACACCTCTTAAGCCTTTAAGAGGTGCCCTTTCACTGCCCTATATATTTTGTTGTTATGACAAATAGCATAAAATAGTATATGTTGAACGTTTAATTACGTTTTTTTCCATCCAACAGCGACGGTATGACATCAACAACAGCTCTTTATAAAACCTCTCGTCAGATACCTCTCGCATTTTCTCCGTTTACTCCACTGTGTGTCACAACTGTTTACTACTATTGGATCTTTTAATGCTCTTTGGTTCTTGGCAGCCCAGTGTCAGGTCTAAAAACCTCCCCCATAAACCCCAGACTCCTGTGCTGGATGGTCTGTCTGCGGCCGTCAGTTGTTCACACCAGACAGGCGGAGGGGAGACGCGAGGAACACGGCCAAGCAGCGAGCGGAGAGAGGGTTGTTTTCTGAACCCGAGAGGGCCGGCAAAAACCACTGGATTAGAGGTTTTAGGCTGCCTAAATATTTGCCATAAGGTGCAAGTAGATGTCGATTATGATATAGTGGTTTAACTCCAAATGCTAATAGAGAGTTGGCAAAAAATATCCTGCCAGTATTATACCTATCATTTATATACGTACTTGCACACGCAAACGCATGCCACGCACGCACAATAAGTAGATTAGCAGATGAATTTTATCAGACCTTACAGTACTAGATGTATCCTCTAAGACCGTACAATAGGCAATACTGTGATTGGCTGAGATGGGAGGAAAAGGAGTGCTTGTTTTGCTCCACATGATTATGAAGTGTGTCAGGTGACGCACTCTTCGACGCTTGCTGCCATAGACTGCTTGCTCACCGGGGGGCACTGGCTCACCTATCGGCTTACTCCAGTTAACCGATTTAAGGACATTATATTAACACAATATTTTTTTCCTTTGCCTCATCCCTCCTGGGATAAACATTATAGCCTACAGTAGAAGTATCTTTTAAGACCCTGGTAAATGTATCACAGCAGATGTATCTTTTAAGACCCTGGTAAATGTATCACAGTAGATGTATCTTTTAAGACCCTGGTAAATATATCACAGTAGATGTATCGCAACGCACTGTGAGCTTATAGATCTGATATTTTCAGTGTGTGACATGACACGACACCACCGTGCTGAGATACAAAGCAGGCTTTCTGTGTGTCTGCAAGTGCAGTGGTCCCAGAACCTTTTAGCTCGAGAACCAAAAGAGACACTTTCTGTCTCTCCAGGGCACGTCGCAATGCGATGTGTTGTGAGCTCTTAGATCTGCCGTGTGCACTACTACTCAAAAATGTGGGTCTGTGTTCCAAACAGTGTTTGGGCCTGGACATAGGATCAAATCAGTCTGAAAGTAGTTTAGGTTCAGAGTGTGTGTGTGTGTGTGTGTGTGTGTGTGTGTGTGTGGGGGGGAGGGGGTAGGTCAACCTGGGGGATTCTATAGCTCTTTTCCTCGATAGAAGTCAATACCGTATGTTTGCTGACAGGTGGCATAGACATCGGGAGTGGTGGCGGGGGTGGTCTTCCTCAAACTCTCCACCACATGGAGATCTTGAGAGGAATACGCAGCTCTTTCTGACAGCTCTTCCCCGAGCACCATGTTCTACACAACCCTTAACTACTTTGACACGGCTCTGAGCAGCGAGTCCCCGGCCACAGCAGTGATAAAACATGTCCGCCTGAAACCTCTCTGAAAACCTCCCTCCCTTTCCAACTCGCTGTCTTCTTTCGCCGCTGTAAGCGCACTGGAGCATTTTGCCACGCGGTGCCGTCGGGGCCATGCTGTGGTTCTGCTGAGCGTATGGAGAGGGGGGAAGCGTCGCAGACAGAACACAGACATCAATCAACATGGAGGAGCGGCCGGCCGGGGGACACTATAGCTCATACATGAGCAACTGGCGGCCCGGGGGCCACATGCGGGTCAATTAATGTGGCCCGCAGGCTATTATCTGAATATTCATATAGTATTTAATTCAGCTGTTACAATTCCAAACATGAAAACATGACCTGCTTTAATTACTTAGTCTATATTAGTAGCTGAATGACTAGCGTTAGAATTGTCCAATGTTTGCATTTAAGTTCATAAAGTTAACATAAATATAACTAAATGCATTTGAAAGTATAAAAAAATTATAAAATAAACCAGGAATTACATTAAAATATAGCAAAAATAGCAGCTCTACAAGCTCAAAACGTGTCGCAGTGTGGCAGTGTGGGGCCCTCTCCATCTTCAAAGTTTCTCACCCCTGCTATAGCTGGTGCTGGAGGGACGGACTGGGAACACACCTGGGCTGAAACGTCTTGGAGGGGAGGTTCGGGGGGGATGAAGACAGCTGAACTTTAGAAAACAGGGGGGTCTTTCTTGGGCTTTCCGGTGACCCTTGAGAGGTTCGAGTCCCGGTGCAAACATGTCGGAGGTTCCACAGTGGTAGCGCAGATAAATGGACCAAGCTTAGTGTCTCTGGTTGTTTGGTCCGTGTGGGAGAGCTGAGGGGCGGCCGAGGTATAAAGAAGAGAAGGCATAGTGGATTCCCCAGATGTGAGGCACCATAGCTCGCTGCTGACAGGCCAGTCTGTCGCGTGGGACAGAGTTGACAGGAATTTCTGCGGGCTCGCTGATTTGAGGAGCGCAAACATTCTCGGCAGGCAGTCTGTCTGCTAGCTATGCTCACCAAGCAGGGTCTGTTGTCTGTCTAACTGTCTGATAGTTACGCTCACCAAGCAGGGCATCATGACGACACCGACTGCTCTGCAGCATGATGGGATCAAACCAACTGTGACATCCTCTATAATTTAGGCTTGGGCACTATATCCTCTACTAGCTGGACTGTACTGTAAGCTTTCTACGGAGTAGCAGGGGTCATCGATGTGTCTTAATGTGTCCGTGGCCAGATTTGCATTTACGATGTTCTTATTTTGGTCAAAAGACCCAATTACTGAATGTCAGTCCCCATGGGTTCTCCTCAGAATATGCATGACACTGATTAGGAGTCCACTAGGATAGTGGTTCTCTGTTTATTGCGTATTACATCACCATGGTAACGGTAACGCACAGCGGCAACTTGTCCCGGCCGAGCTGCACATTTGATAAATTGTGGGGCTTGTGTAAGACGTGACGTTCCCTTAACTCTGAGAGAGCACCAATAGACTCACATGGACCCATAGGGTGCATTTGGTTCCATTCGTGCACTCTCAGAGGGGCTTGTGTAAGCCGTGACGTTTCATTTTCAATGATCCCCTTAACTCTGAGAGCACAAATAAACCCAAATGGACCCATAGGGTGCATTTGGTTCCATTCATGCACTCTCACTCAGAGTTACAAACCTATAACATAATTTAAAGGTATATTCAGTGATTTCACTCAAAAAACCTTAGGTTTCGTTTTTGGCTGGGACCTAAGCCTTTCATCCAATCAGGATAGAGCCAAAAACGAAACCTAAGGTTTTTTGACCCCCAGGGGTTAACTGGGGACAGGGAGGAACTCCTTATATGGTCAGCACACTCTATAGTAGAGAGGATTATCACAACAAAACAAAAAAATAAGTGATATTTGAATTAAGTGAAATCACTGAATATACCTTTAAGGCAATAAGTTGTTATGTGTTTCTGGTAATATTATTGTACTCTCATGGTGAACCACCGGTATTGTAATTGTATAGCAGACGTGAAGTCAACATGCCAGCTCTGATGGAACCGATTCCGGTTCCTCAATGTTGGATCCGGTTCCTTCTGGTTCCGGATCCCAACCCTAATGTGATGCATTGTGAGTTGGTAGAATAGCTGTTTTTGGAGGGGCGATAGCCCCTCTATGTCCAGCTTTGAGTGTTTTTGTAATCCGCCCCATGTCCGAAACGGTTTAGAAATGACAGAGTTACCGTGTGGGGGTCCCTCTAGTGTACTGTACTGGCACACCCGAAAAATATGTGTGTGTGTGTGTGTGTGTGTGTGTGTGTGTGTGTGTGTGTGTGTGTGTGTGTTAGGTTGAGCACAGGTGGTGAAAAACAACCATGCTATTTTCATGCTCATACCCACCTAGCCAGGCAGGCACCCACACACATAGCTCCGTAAGGTGGTTGCACCACTCAAAAATCACACCCGTATGAAGTGAGTGGTGCAACTCCGTGTGGGGGTCACCTGGCTGATGAATTATGACAGGTAATTCCTGCCCAGTCAAAAAACACTTTGTTTAAAATAGACACTCATGCTTTCCAAGGTGTGATTTGGGGTCCTAAGGATGAATACAAAATGAATATCAACATCTTAAAACCAAAATGTTGTATTGTGGGTTTGAGCTCAGGGGGGGTAACTACCTGTCAGTGGGGAGTGTTGGCTGATGATTGAATATCAACATCCTAATACTGCTGTCAAAATATGACCCCCCAGTCAAAATACTACCTGTGATGTATGATGATGTATGATGATAAGAGCGCCCCTCACTTCACATGGGTGTGATTTTTTTATTTGCTTTGAATGTCATATAATGAAGTATAAAATATGACAAATGCAGGCATTGAGCCAAAATATGGACACCAGCTGGTTGAAATTGGTGAATTAATGTCTCTCTAGCCAAATTCCAATACCCAAAATATCGGCCTCTCGCTCATTCACACTCTGTCACTCCAGCATGGTGGTGTAGGTGAAATTGGTGACCTGCTGAAATATGTGACAATCGTGTGCTGTAGACTGTAGAAATCGTTGTTTGTTTATTAGCAGAGTTCAACCTAGCGGTATTTAGGCCACATTTAAAGACCTCCATGTAAGTTGTGTGAGGTCACCAATTTCACCATATCACTGCCCTGAGATTTTGTTTATTGGAATTTGGCTAGAAGTGTTTTGCTACAGTACATGCAACATTAGTCCTGTTTCTCTCTTCTTCCTATTTTGACTCCGCCCCTCCCAAACCCCCAGCCTGCAATCAGTTATGTCTGGGCATTTCCATGGCGGTTACCTCCTGCTAGCGGAATCAAAGTGGACCGGGGGAGTTATTTGTAGCTCTGGGTCACTGTGGCGTGGTCTGGGTCTATTTGAGAAAACAGCAGCGCAGCCACAATGGCCCCTGAGAGAGAACGGAGAACGGTACACAGACATGCTCCCTGGGACCTGAAGAGACTTTATGTCTGTAGACCTCTCCATTAATAACCCCCAAAACGTGCACAGCGAGGACAGAACCACTCAGTTCCAAAGTCTGCACATTCATCCAAAAACATTTACTTAGGAACGGACGTGCACTGATAAATCTAACATTGTAATTACCACTAGCCACCAGCCAGTTACTGGCTAATAATCTGCACAACGTTACGTTAGTAATTTTGGCAGGCAGCCAACGAACTGTAGAAGGTTTTCAGAACCTTTGAAGCTGCTACTAGTTACTACTGCGCACTGGTCGGAAATCACATTCTTTGCAAACGAAGCCCAGTCACAGAAAACCGAGTGCAATATTGCTCGAGGGTGCATGGGGAGGGAATATGCAGCTTATCACCCGCGTAACCATAAATACAGCACATATCATGAAAAAAGGGAAGTAATTAATTGAAAATCTCAGAGTCAATCCACCGGCAGGCCCGCCGGCTGAGGCCTATTCATGGCTTTGAGTCACAGAAGCCATTTAACCGTTCGGATGCACTGTACACCGTAAATGGAAGATAATTCGTCTTCCGCGGCGAGGGTTATTGAGCGGGTGAGAGCCTTCAACGAGGGTTAGATAACAGGTATTCAGAGGCTGCACCGCAGACGGCCTCCTGCTATTCATATCCATGCGAGCCACTTGTTCCATCAATTGAGGGCTCCTTCATTGGATGACACTGTTTATCGTCTTTACTCTGTCATTTAATTCCTTATTTTTCTCCCTTCTGTCTCGATCTTGCGCGCACACGCACGCACGCACACACGCACGCACGCACGCACGCACGCACACACGCACGCACGCACGCACACACGCACGCACGCACGCACAGGCTTTATCTGAAATTGCCCTCTGAAAATGAGGCTAATAATTCATTTTCGACAGGCCCGCGCAGCAGGTAATGCTTAAGTCTTTATGCCATTACCGCTGGGGCTGCAATTTGAACAAATCCAATTGCTGCCCGAACTTCAAGCTTCACATTCTCTCCACACCCTTGCAGCATTACAGCAGATGTGATGTGTGTGCGTGCGTGCGTGCGTGCGTGCGTGCGTGCGTGCGTGCGTGCGTGCGTGCGTGAGAGAGCGGGGTGGGGGAGTGGGGTGGGAGGTTGCCTGTGAGGAACAATTACCCACTTCTTTATCCATTGTCATGGTAGACCAAGTGAAGGAAAAGGGGATCGGAATGGATTTAACATGCACAGCAAAGTCTGTCCGGAGGCAACGGAGCCAAAATGTAACATATGTTCATGGAAGGAAGAGGGGGTAACTTCTTATCATCATACCAACTTTGTTTTGGTTCCGCACTTATCCCCATCTCTCTGAAATCATAACTCAGGATGATACAGTAGAAGCCAATCTGATCGCTGCTCTAGTTGGACAGATGTCTGTGTTTTTATTTGGCTATACCAGGAACTTTGTTGAGGAGTGTTTAACAAACAAACTTCTGTGTCTCCAAACCACCCCCATGCACTCACGTACAGTTCTCACATACAACCTGCCCTCCATGCCTCCCCCTAATTAAACAGCAGGTGTTTCTCTTTCATTCTGTTGACGTGAGCACTGAGCATACAACAGGACAGAGACGTTCCAATGGAAGCTGCATGATTGTATGTGCTGCTGTCTCCATGGGATGTTATACTGTGTGTGTGTGTGTGTGTGTGTGTGTGTGTGTGTGTGTGTGTGTGTGTGTGTGGAGCTGTGCGTGTGTGTGTGGCGAGGCGACGCGCCATGCTGTGGCACGGCGCTGAAGTCTCCCTGGCTCGCATGTATGTAATGTGAGAAAGGGGTTGCCGCCCTAGCCCACAGTGTTAAAATAATGACAGGCTGGCATTAGAGTAGCGCAGCCACTGCCGTGTCTGTTTGGCAGTGATTAATGGTCGGCGGCGATCAATCAAGCAGCCCCTGAAAAGAACAAACAGCCCCTGGTTTAATTGGCTCCCTCTGAATCCGTCGACACTGGCCAATGTCAAAGCTCATGGCCGTTCGGCATGAAGACAGCACAATGGCAGGGGAGAGAGAGCGTGTGAGACTGTGAGTGTGTGTGAGTGTGCGTGTGCGTGTGTGAGAGACGAGAAAGAAAAGAGATTGAGAGAGAGAACAGACGGACATACAGACAGATGGAGAGATATACGAAAAATGGTGAAAGAGAAGGAGGGGAAAGCAGGAAAGTGAAACTTTCCAGAACTAACAGCAGATTAGTTGTCCCAGACTCTAACTCTCTACTGAGCCCCCCCACCCCCACGTCTTCCCTATACTATACTCTCTCCTTTCCCCGCGCCGGCGAGGGCCTGGGAGAGCTCAGGGATCTTAATATGGAGCCGACAACATTTTTATTGTAAGGAATTAAAATCATTTTCGGAATAACATCTTTAACACGTTTGGGGACTTCGCCCTGGCATGTAGGTTTGACAGTTGGCAACGTCCTGGAATGCCTTCAGAGTTACAAAATCATCACTTAGTAAATATGAGCCGATGTGGGAACAGTGGCTTTGACTCTTAACTGGGTTCAGTTCACTCCTAGAAGAACTCCTACAGAATGCTTCTCGGCTTTGTTTGGCATCCACTTTCTAAGGAACGAGGTTCTGAAAACACACCTGGGCCTGAGCTCATTAAAGAGATAACTTGACATTTGGATTCGGGGTTGTTTTTCCGAACCAGGTTCATCGTTGCCTTGTCAACTAGTGTGAAAACATTCAGCAGAGCCCCTGGATGTCCCAGGTTTTATTACAGGCCAGGCCAGGCCAGCGATGTTTCGATGCGTAGGCAAGACTCCTAGTAGTTATAAGATGGGTAAATGCAGAGACTACATTTCACGTGCAAATATATACAGTGACAAAAAAGCACCCCAAAAGTAGTGGAGACTATTCTATTGTATATTCTATTCCATTAGGCACCTAAATGACGGTCAGACAAGCTTACTTGAAGATTATTTCAATTATGAGTGCTAACAATGGCTAAAATATGTTTTGATGCGTTTTACAAAGTCTAGCTGAGATTTTTCTCAAGGCGGTGGCAAGTGTTATGTCAGACTTTCGCATGTCCTCCTCACAAAACTATGCCCCTTTAACCACATGAACGCTAGCATCCCTATGTTGTCATAATAGGTTTACATTCGGGCAAAAACAGCCGACCTACAATCTGTGAGCTTGGAGATCGTCTCTTTTCAGTTAAGAGATTTGTTGTAAAGAGGGGGGGGGGGGGCGTATATAGGGTTTAAGAAAGTGGTCAAGAAAGTGCACATCAGTTGGGTGGTACTCACCGTGGATGGGGTTGTGGCTCACAGTGAAAGGGATGGGCCTCTCAGGCTGTGGCTGGAGATGGGTCTGGGTGTGTGTGGTGTGTGAGTGGTAATATTTGGGCTTCAGGACGTACTGCTGGTTCTGACCGGGATGTATTGGTATGGGTCGAATCCTGGAAAGGAAACAAGGAACATTTGCGTTTACAATGCAGGCATTTAGCTGATATTTCTTACACTAAATACTAAATAGAAATAGTTATACAGTACAGTACAGTACAGTACAGTGTGACACAAAGACAAAAGATCAGCATGATGTCATCCATGACTTTGCATTCACTTAATTGCCAAAGTAAAGTGAACATAATTAAGAGAAGGTGCTTTCACACAGGTCTGGTCCCTTAGACAATTGAGTAATTAAACTAACATGCTTTGTGAAGAGACGCGTAAAAATCCTGGGCACACAATTACAGTTAGAGCGGAACCATTAACTACTAATGGCAGATGATTAGCACATGCAAAAACTATATGTATTGGCATGAGGTAGAGAGGAGGAGGAAAAAAAAGTAACTCTACATCAATGAGTCAAGTTTCCTCCTCCACAAGAACTTGCTGTGTACATTTTAATGAACAAAGTTTTAATGAATCCACACAAATTAAGTTTAGGTGTGGGTTTAATTAATTAAATGTAGTTAAGTTTGGGCATGGGTTTAATTACTACCTTTTAGTTAAGTTTGTGGTTGGAGGGAGGATCTGGGGAAAGCGTGCATGTGGAACTTCCGTCCTTTCTATACAGTGTCCATCTAGACAACCAGCACGTGGTTAAACGTGTAGATAAATACTATAGAGCCTTGTTTAGAAGATCTAATGTAATCTATGGATCCACATGGTAATGGCAGGGCTGCAATCCGCTCCAATATGGATCTTGGACCTCATGTGGCCATAATCAGTTGCCTATTTATGACACATGACTCCAAATGTGGACTGGAGTGGAGACCCATTATCAAATTAAAATTAAAAACATAAATGGTATGTGAAAATAAATGAGTGGAGGTGCTTTTGTGGCCTACTGGCATTGTGCACAAGACATGTGGCACTTGTCCAGAGGTTTGTGAGATTAGCTCCAGACACGCAGACTGACCCACCCTCTAACAGACAGCTTGTCTCTCGCAGAGCCGTGTCATAAAATTGTTAACTTTAAATCAATCCTCGGCTGGGAATACTAAAATGGAATTATGGTGGATTCACACACTATTACATCACCGTCACTCCAGAGTTTATTATACTGTAGTGGTGTCAACACGTATCTATTACACCAGCATTACACAGTCTTTACGCATTGGGTGACATGGTTGATTACAGGGCGAGGGAGTGCACAGTGTTGTAGGTGCTGACCACGGTAGATATACTGTAAATGTTTAGGAGGAAGGCGGCTACAGCTCGTAGCCGCCATGCAAAAACGTATCGATTAAAATATACAAGACACCAACATTACGACAGGAGGCCTTCCTCAGGGTTTCAATACATAATTATGTTTTTACACCTTGGCTAATACGAGCTGTGGAGCCTCCACCTAAACGGGAATGGGGAATTGTCATAACAACCTGGAATCGGGAGAAAAAGATAAAGAAAAAATAAAGGATGCGGCTGAAAGGACTTTAACTGAGGATGAGGTTGCAACAAACTGTCCAAAACAAGCTTGCTGTATAGTCTCTACCATACACTCTGTATTAGTCTCTACCATACACTCTGCTAAGCCTCACTCAGTCCAAATGAAAAAGGACTTGTTGTTTATACTGTACCACAGGAAGAAAAGTCTGGTCATTTTGGTGTCGGGGACAATTGAGCGATATTGCTTGAGACAGCGCTCGTACGAATTGTTTTCCATACTGCATAATCATATCAAACCGTCAGCAGCCACACTGGAAACACAGAGACAGGTTTGGGTCACAGGCAATAGAGGACAACGGATGAAAGGGGGGACAGAGAGGGACAGAGAGAGAGAGAGAGAGAGAGCAAAAGGAGAGAGAGGGAGAGGGTAGTACAATATGGGTGGCTCTGAGAGCCGTTGCTAAATGGCTTAAAGGAGCAAGTGACAACAGTGGTGCTTATCAGAGAGCTCTGCAGAGCCCCTGGTTAGACAAAGAGCAGATGAGAAGTCAGAACACTGCCATTCAATTCAATCTTATTTCAGCTCACTGCTGGCTAAGAGGCTTTCTTCAGCTGCTGACTGTTTTGTGCATGCAGTGATAAGAACTGCACAAACGTGCGTTCGTGCGTGTGTACGTGCACACACACACACACACACACACACACACACACACACCTTGTTGTGGTCCTGACTTCCCTCCCTCCCAGTGTGTACAGTGCGTTCCCCCATGCAGCTCTGTAGTCCCTGCAGTAATAACTACACCTGGGTCCTGACCTGAACCCAGCATGCCAGTGGGTTCCCTCCCCACTACAGCCTTTGGACATTATTCAGAGAAAGACAGAACGAACTGAGAGAAGGATCAGGGCTGAGAAAAATAAGTCAAGTTGGTGTCAAAGGCTGCACGTCCTTTTTCCATCTCTATTCCAAATCCTATCCTCCTCTCTTCAGTCTTGCCACGGTGAGCTTGTAGATGGGCTATTTTTGGTGCACGACACCAACACACAACTAAGTAAAAATTCTGCTTTAGACGGACGGACTTAAAGGACCTGATGTAGATTATATCTTTGTTTGATCCCAAAGGGAACGCATGAGGGCACGACTCACACAAGGGTGGTCAGAATGAGCCAAGCAACAGCAACCTTGTTTTCAAAATCTTTGGAAAATAGCAGATCTACAAGCTCACAATGTGTTGAATTGTAGATCGGCTATTTTCAAATGGCCAAAATGTATATAGAGTAGGACTCGTTTTGGAAGGTATCACTAGTCTGTTGGCTGTCTAATATAAGATTATAACATTATGACACGAGAATGTGGTTATTCATTATTTATTTGGAATGTACATGACATGAAGATTAATTAAGGTAACGAGTAAGACGCGCAAACGCGGGAAGCGAACGCAGCTCGTACATATTTGGGTTTTGGACGTATAGCTGGTTTGGGGACTCCTTATATGGTGCCCCTTTTGTGCCCATATATGGAGCTGAGTGGACCTGGCCCCTTTTGTGCCCATATATGGAGCTGAGTGATTGCTGATGCAACACACTCCATATTTGGATAGCGGGACAGACACACGGACAGACAGACAGACAGACGCACGCACAGACATGATCTGCTAGGTCTCATAGTAAGTGCTCACTGCGTTCGCAATAATAATGTGGATCACGTTGATAAGTAATGTAACGTGATCATGTACTCGTTCAGCTACAAATAGTGGCTCAGTATTGAAATGAGCTATTATTAGCCAAACTAGACTGGCTGTAGAGCACCGAGTCAGTAACGATGGAAGTTGGAGATCCATGCCCCACCCAGCTACGCAATACCCATTGTACCCTTGTCAGAGTAACCGTTAATTCCACCCATCGGTCTGTCCCTTTTATGCCCATATATGGAGATTTCTGTATCTGTCTCTCTGTGTCACTTTAATCCTACTGTATATATGGAGTTCTGTGTCAGGCATGCCCAAATATGGAATGTTGATGTCGGAACAGGCCAGCTCCACATATGGACCCTGGGCAGGGGGCCTGTCCAGAGCCCGGCCTTTTGTGGCGGTTCTGGACGACTGTGGGTCCAACCGACTTGACACCGGGCACTGCACTCCCTGTGGGGGTGTGGAACGCGTGTGTCGAATTCAGTGGGGCGAACGTTTCTCGAGTTACGTGCATTACAGCTGTACACACGTACGTACATACAGACTAGAGACATGGTGCATTTATTGCGAATGCATTGAGCACTTACTATGAGACCTAGCAGATTATGTCTGTCTGTCTGTCTGTCTGTCTGTCTGTCTGTCTGTGTGTGTGTGTGTGTGTGTGTGTGTGTGTGTCCGTGTGTCCCCCCTTTGTGCCCATATATTTATGTGAAAATATTCAATAACTTCCATTTATAGGCAGAATTTCACCACCAAATTTACATCACACATAAATGGTGAACTTATGATTGTACTACAGCATTTACTTGCAAAATAAACGTTTAATTAGCCTACTTTTGTACCCAACCCAACTTCCCAAGACCATCTGTAAACAATTCCACCCCTATCAGTAAATAGTAATGTGATCTGTTACATTGCATTACCCACACTGAACATCATTTGCTGTTCATATATTCAGAACGGGTAAGGACTAGTTTTAAAAAACCTTTTAAAATAGCACCCTCTTTGCACCCTTGCCATCTAATTTGCGGCTTCTGCCTAGCTGAAATGCCTGCCCGTTTTAACCTAATAAGAGGTGCATTCTACGAATGCCTTCGAAGTCAGTAATCTGAATCTCACAAGATTTTTCAAAAATGTAAAAGAAATAGCAGATTCCGGTGAGCTTGTTGCGAACGCAGTGAGCACTTACTACCAGTAAGACGCGCAAACGCGGGAAGCGAACGCAGCTGAGACCCTGCAGATCATGTCTGTCTGTCTGTGTGTGTGTGTCTGTCCCGCTGTTACTGTATATGTGGACCTGGCCCTTTTTGTGCCCATATATGGAGCTGAGTGGACCTGGCCCCATCACTGCGTTCGCAATCACTGCGTTCGCAATGAGACCTAGCAGATCATGTCTGTCTGTGTGTGTGTCTGTCCTGCTATACGTCCAAATATGGAGTGTGTTGCATCAGCAATCACTCAGCTCCATATATGGGCACTAAAGGGGCCAGGTCCACATATACAGTAACAGCGGGACAGACAGACAGACATGATCTGCAGGGTCTCAGTGGTTTTAATGGGTTAAGAAGCAAATTGCAGCTCTCAAGTCACATCATAAGTCTCCTGTGAGAGCCATTAAAAAAAATCATCATACATCACATTCCGTGCTCAGCCAATCAAATCATCACAAATGTCATTCAGGCCAATCACTTTTGGCGTCTTCACTTTTCTTCCCTTACTTTTTTATCCTCAACATGTACTTTGCTCAGCCAATCAAATCATCGCTATGGGGTGATCAGCCAATCAAATCATCGTGCTTGTGTTGACACAAACAGACAAAGCTGGGCATAGGAGGGGCTTTATTGGGAGGGAGAGGACCGCCGCACAGTAGAGAATGTGTTTGGTCACAGGGACGGGGTATATCTGTGCCCTGGTGTCTCTTGAAAGGCTGTCTCTGCTTTCGTTTGGTTGGAGTTCACAACGAAGGGAGAAATCAAATCAGGTAACCAACATTGGGAAGTGATCCATCCGCGCCCGTTCTATTTGAAAGTTAGCCTGGTAAAGGCTAGCCTGAATGTGTCTATATAACTACCTATCCAACTGTACAATAAAGTTAGCCTGGTAAAGGCTAGCCTGAATGTGTCTATATAACTACCTTTCCAACTGTACAATAAAGTTAGCCTGGTAAAGGCTAGCCTGTATGTGTCTATAACTACCTTTCCAACTGTACAATAAAGCATAAACACCATGTTCACAATGAGTTTGAGTTTGTATGTGTGCCCGGATTATGCCCGAATATGGAGAGACGACCATATATGGAGAACCCATGACTCAAAAGGCGATATTGTGATGACAGTAAAACAGCAGAGAAAACCCATGGCAATGAGATTTGCCGTAGTGGCTCTGGTATGATGTAATAACAAGACATGGTGTGAGTAATGCTTAACTCGTGCTGTCGCACAACAGCATCACGTACCAGAAAAAGGCAATCCTCAAGCTCTGCAACTAGCACCGTAGTATGCCTTATACTTATAGTAAGCCTTGTCGAGCCATGAGGCCCATATGGCAGGAGCCTATCTCCTGTTTCTGTAGTGTGAGGTAGCTTGATGTACAAGTACACCCCCTGGACATGACACTATATGTCGCAGGGACTTACCCCCAATCCAACCCTTGATGCTGAGTGCCAAGCAGGGAGGCACTGGGTCCCATTTTTCAGAGTCTTTGGTATGACCCGGTGGTGGATCAAAGCCCAACCTCCCAGTCCCAGGGCAGACACTCTAACCACAAGGCCACTGAGCCGGTAGTATGCCTTATACTGCCAATATATATTACTATATATATATTATTATATATGACGGTGGACATCACCAACAATCTGATTCCTGTTTGGATGGGGCAAGAATCGGACTTGGGCAGTCAGTGAATATCTGCCTGGTTGACTGACTTGACCAACAGCACACCCTAGTCTTCATCATCGTCGTCGTCCTCGCTGAAGGGGTGGCCCGGAGCCTCGCCGCGGTGCAGGCGGAAAGCGACGGGGCGAAGGGGTGCGCTCCTGGCGGACAGGGCTACTGTTGGGGCTCGGTCTGGGGCTGATTGCCTGCAGCATGCGGGCCATCTTTCCATCCCTCAGCATGTGCTTCAGGGTTCCCTCGGGGCCAAACATCTGCAGGAAGTTGCCAATGAACTCCCTGGACTTCTCCTCCCACTTCTGGAAGAGGTCCATGCTCTTCTCCTCAAACTTCTGGACCAGCTCTTTGCTCTTCTCCTCCACGTCCCGCACCTTCCTCTTCACCCTGTCCACGCGATCCTGCAGGTTGTACTTCTTCTCGTTGATGTAGCTGACGTTGAGCTCCTTGGGGGTGTAGCCCCTCTGTAGGTTGCGTCTCACAAACATGTCGTAGTCACGGACGATGCGCGCGATGATGTCAGAGGTGGAGATGCCTTCCGTCCGCTGAGTGGGAGCGAACATGCCGGCGTCCTTAATGTGCTTGTAAACGTCATTGCTTCCTGCTGAGGAGTAAGGGATGTCATCGTGGGCCACAAAGTCGATGCGATGCTTGGCGAGGAACTTTGGTGTCAGGGTCCAGGGAGCATTCCTCACCACCTCGTCCACATAGCGGCAGTGGCTGACCGCTTCGTAGCGCTCATCCTCGCTCATCACCGTGAAGCCCTTGTACTTGTGGGTAAGATCGTCGCTGCACACTCCGACGATGAGATGTGTGTTTGGAAAGAGACATTTGGCCTGCATGAGAGCTCTGGCATGGCCGGTATGGAAAAGATCAAATATGCCGTCTGCGTAAACCCGCACTGGCCTGTCAGGTGGGGTTCCTTTCTTTGCTTCATCCATGCTGACTCTCAGATAGGGTTCCTTAGCTGGAACCAGCTCGTCTGCAAAAGGTGCGGGGTGCTCCAGAGTCACAGTGTATCTGGGGACCTTGACCTTTCCCTCTTCTGCCTCGCCACTGGACTCCTCTCTCCTCCTCTTCCTGGATGACAGCAGACTACTGGAGCTCACTCCCTCCATTGTCCTCTCCATTCAGCTGAAACGGTGAAACCACTACAGCAGATGTTCAATGTTGAATTGTTCCCGCGTTATAGTATGTATCTCAATAAATTACGCAAACATCTGCGTGCGCCCACGTGTGCGTCTACAGTATCCGTCCATCATATATATCGCAGAGGACCCTGGGGTGAAGTGGTCGGACCAGCGGTTCTCCAAAATATGCTGTATATATACTGTCCACACATCCACAAATCCCCATACATGTAGATCCTGGTGACATCAATATGACATCATTACGCAAATCTCTGCGAGCGACCCATGTGTGTATGCAGCTGTCCTTCACGTATCCCGAGACAGACAACTTGAAACTCGCCTGTGAAGTTGGTCGGAACAACAGCCTGTGGGCCGGTCCTCCCTTAAGCCAATTTGATGTAAAACATCACACTCGTGTGAAGTGAGGGGCACCTCACTTCTTTAAACACACATTGTACTCTAAAAGGCCGTAGACTTGGCTGCCACCTGATGTCACGAGTGGTGCTGTTTTTTACATCATTAAAAGTCCAGAGATTTGACTGTCATGACGTAACTTCCAGAAGCCAGATTTTGGAGGGGCACAATCACACTTGTGTTGTGTACACTGCCATGTACATGACGTCATGGGAGGGGGGGTATATAATACATACACACAAAGATACACGTTGGAGCAGTTAACACTGCTCAAAAATCACACCCAGTCTGAAGTGAGTAATGCGTTGATGAAGATGTATGGTGATGATGTCTGATGTATTGACCCACATGGGGTCAATCACAGGGGTGAGGAATAAACATCCAAACACACAAAATAACATGTCAGAGCAGCTAGCAACGCTCAGAAATTAGACTAAAACTGTCAAAACCATCTTTCTACTAATTGTTCAAAGGAGAGAGACAGTCGCAGAGCTCCAGTATGTGTTAAGCTCTTCCACATGCTCCTGTTTAGCCCATTGACTTTGGTGAGACCGCACAGCTTTTACCAAACCGGCACAGAGGGGAGGATTATATCAATTTACCTTCTGAGATTAACTGACGTTTGCTGCATGGGAATAATCTTTTAGACATTAAAGCCTTTCTTTGAACTGCTTCAGAATACACGTCGAGGACGAAGACCGTTTTGGTAGGCCTAATGCATTGTGGCATCGGCTAATATAACTGGAAGCAGCTTGGCAGCTTCAGGAAAATAAAGATACATTGTCGTCTTTGTTTTTCTGCATCTAGCTGTCCAATCATTGGACAGCTGGTGGCTGAGTTCGGATGTGACCATGGTGCCTGTCAGTCATAATAGTGTCTAACCCATTAAGACCTGAGGCCGATTCTACAAACCTAAAAAATCATAAGGCTCAAGGAAGGGGGGGGGGGGGGGGGGGGGGCTTTTGCATGTCGGTGGGCCCAGAGGCCCATTATCTCGTGGTTTGCCTATGTTCCTGATAAAGAATATCAATATGTAGATCAGCTATTTTCACTATTCTTCTTAATATGACAAAGTACTTATCATAGGGCTTAAGAGGTTAACCCCAAACTTTCTTGTTCAGGTGTAAAGGCATGTTGTGGTACAGAAAGAAGAGAAGCAACTGTGTATACTGTACCAAAACACAGCAGGGTTGAAAGGCTCACATATATAATTCGCAGGACAAATGATTTGCCTATAGCGGGGAGAGAGCCATTCTCCTCTTTTCCCTCCTTTGGATGGATTTGGGTTGGGGATGTGGGAAGTGAAGAATAGAGGAGTGAGATGGATTTGGGTTGGGGATGTGGGAAGTGAAGAAAAGAGGAGTGAGGAATGCTGGTGTGGAATGAAACACCAGGCCAACTGGCAGGAGGCAGTGAGCATCTTGTGTAGACGACATCCATCACACAGGATATTTGTCATGTTAGCCCTTGATTTAGGAGACCACTGGTTTTTGGGCCCTCCCTTGTTACACTTGATAGGAGAGGTGATATCTGTCCTTCGACACCACCCTCTCTCCCTCCCTGCGGTGCACACTGGCTATTAATGCATAATCGGCATTGAGCCTTTTCTAGCACGAAAATGGGATGCTCTTCTGTTTTGTCTTTCATAATATTGCCATTTATTGTAAATTCCTTTGGAATACAAAACAGGTAAAGTATGTGGGAGAAACAGTAACATTAATATGAAGAGCATGGTCTATCAGTTATATCAATGATATTTTTTAAGATAAGCCTTGTACATCTTCTTTACTTTACTCTGTCTCTTCTGGCTCGATGGTGCCATACCATTTATACCAGCGTTCACCAGGGTTAAGGCATGGGGGAGGTGGTGTGGACCCCACAGCATGGTGGTTATTGGAGTAGTCTTCTGTGAATTCCGCATTGGGATTGAGTGGGGTCATACACCATCCTAGTATATGGACATATTAACTGCTCCAACAGCTTAACATTCTGATGGTGGAGGATGATGTTTGGATCCCTGCAAATTGGACATGCTGCAGATTCTGCCTCCCCTAATGCACTTCTTGCGTGTCTTCTGCGGGGAGGATACTTCCTTTGTGGTTTCTCCTGTAGCCAGTCCACACCGGACTGGTTCCATAGTGCTCAATGTATTCTTCACTCTCCAGGTAGTTCCAGGGTCTGTCTTTGTAGCGGACCACAACCTCAGCATCCCCATCCTTGGTTAGTGCTGCTGTTGTACACATGTAGATGGAGCTCCAGTTCTGGTCCATAATAACCTGGCAGTTAGGTTAATCTGTAGACAGGACTCTTTATGCTGAACCCAGTGTAAAATCAGAGGAGATATTCGATGCTCCGTATGGACGCCGCCATGTTTTCTGTGACGTGAGTCGGAAACCTCTGCTCTTCTATGTTACGCCAGCTTGGGCTTTAGAAATGGAGACCGGGATTGTATTTCAGGACAAGGCTAACAGTCTTGGGCAACTTAAAGACTATTTTTTCATACAGAAAAAAGAACCGCTTATTCCAAAACATTACAGTGGTTTGCAGTAGGGAGAGTTGAGTATCGCTTTTCATATATCATATAATAAACTAGAACTGCACTCTGTCGAGTGCCTACTTGCTTGTTGCACTTATGGCCTACTAGTGCGCAAGCAGAGCGCGCAAGTACTGTCGACCGCTACAAACTGTCAAATCTCAGCTTCTCTGTGAAGGAACGTTTGAAATGTTTAATTATTAGGTTTAGCTATTTGCTACCTACCTACTTTATGCATGTAAAAAAGTAGTATTATGAAGTATGGTACAAGTTTCTATCTATAAAAGAAATACAGTTTTATCGATTTAGAATTATTCTGGATCCCTTTTTAGTTTCTCAAAGAAAAATAAATCATCGATATCCGATGAAAAAAAAGGTATATAAACTGAAATAAAATATGTTATCACGTATACAGTATAATTATTTAATTATTTATTTAAAATTGTCAATTGCTTTAAATTGACTTAATCTTGGACTATAGTGATATTAATACTAAATGCCTCTGTGTATATGTAATTTGTAAGTTGATTGCGAACACAGTGATTGCGAACGCAGTGAGCACTTACTATGAGACCTAGCAGATCATGTCTGTGTGTGTGTCTGTCTGTCTGTCCCGCTATCCAAATATGGAGTGTGTTGCATCAGCAATCACTCAGCTCCATATATGGGCACAAAAGGGGCCAGGTCCACTCAGCTCCATATATGGGCACAAAAGGGGCCAGTGATTTGTTTGTTGTGGACCTGGCCCCTTTTGTGCCCATATATGGAGCTGAGTTGTTATTGCAATTTACGATCTGCGTTCGCTTCCCGCGTTCGCGCGTCTTACTCGTTAGCGGTATACTGTGGTTACTTGCGCCACTTTTGATGCGTATGCATGGAGATCCTTGATGTAATCAGTATATGCCCATATATGGGCATGCTCATATAGTCATACGGTACGGGTACAGTATGTCATAGATTTGCCATTGACAACTTATGTTGACATGAGTCAAATTTGAGTGTCAAAATGGACTCTTAAGAGTAAAATTTTGCCGCAATTTGCAACATTAGATTTTTGAGGGTCGCTAGCCCCTCTTATGCCCAGCTTTACGGTTTTATGTAAACACAAACATTGAAAAGTGAGGACGCAAATTGTGATTGGCCAGAATGAGATGATGTATGATGATAAAAGAGTGCCCCAATCTAGAGTTGCAAATTGCAATACCCTTCATTGATCTGCTTGTATTAAACAACGTTAAACTCACCAACATTGCAGATGTAGGGCAACCTTGAATTATCCTCTTTCAATCTGTAAAGCATTTGTTTCATAAAAATCCACCGTAGACATTTTATGAGCTTAGACACTTAGAAAAAAATATCACAGGCACGGAATTTCTTAGCAGAAAGTAGCTCATAACATGTCTACAGTGGATTTTTATGAAACAAATGCTTTTCAGAAAGTGGATAAATCATCCCATTACAAAGAAATCACACCCGTGTGAAATGAGGGGCGCTCTTGTCATCGTACATCAATTTATGTCAGCAGACATTTGACATTGCTATACATAAGGTACATAAGGTGGTCCCTTATTGGCCAAGTGCTCCCACCATCATGTGATTGGTTAGCCGATTTGCTCGTTTACATATGACAATTTACGTCATATTTAGCGGAATTCTGACGTAATTTCTCCGTTCATTGTCAATGGCAAATCTTGAGACGTGTGGGGACAAAAGCTGTTTATAGAAGGGGCGCCCCTAAAAATCAGACTCATCTGAAGTGAGTGGTGCAAACAACTCAGTTTCCCATCATGCACCTGTGCACAGTGTGAAGCTCAACAGCGCCACTTTGTGTCACACACACACACACACACACACACACACACACCATGTTAAATGTGCATTTTCAGACATTTAACCACTTAACCAATCAATACTTAGTAAACTTGACCTTTTGCTTGCTACATGGTCAGCTCTTTTTACCTCTTCTACACAGAAAATAGCCGATCTACAAGCTCACATCGTTGCTTGCACAAGCTTGTAGATCTGCTATTTTTGCCTGCTATTTTCTGCCTCCCCCAGAATAGGGATGCGAGGGTTGTGTGATAGGGAAACAAACGAAAGTCCGTATCACACAAAGGTTTGTCGGCCCCCCTGCAGTATCTATGAGGACCCCCTAGGAGTCTTGGACCCCCTGTTAAGACCCCTGTCGTAGAATGTATGCCAATTCCCATATTCATTAGGCAGCAACATCTTGTCCCTACGGCAGTGAGTCATCAAATATGATGCACTGTTAATTGTTTATTTGTAACGCTAACTATGGCTTGACAAAACAGCATTGTGCTATACTGTATACCAGTAGCGAGAAAAGACGCTCCTCAGCTTGGAAATACAATGATAAATCATAAGCTGATGTATGCTACAAAGGTACAGACGCTCCTCAGCTTGGAAACACACAATGATAAATCATGAGCTGATGTATGCTACAAACGGTACAAACTATACTCAATTTGTTGCCGTACTGTACGGAAGCTTTCTGGCTCTCGGCGCTTCTTCAATGTGAAACGCTGACTCACTTCAGGCAAAGGACTCGGTTTTAAAGCATGCCCTTTTCAGGGTTTCCCCCCATTGGTCTGCACAGCATCAGTCTTACACTGGGCCTTTTGCCAGCAGGTAAAGAGGAGTCCACAGTGTGAGGTCTGAATTGAATGGCTCATTAAAGACCACAATAAAGGGACTGCAGCATCGCTCAGGAGCTGCAGACACGCTAGGGAAATGGTTAAGCGTTGTCAAAATTAAAAGAGATGTGGGGGTGGGGGGCTTAACATGTTCGACAACCACGTCTTTGACCAACTCGCCTTAACCAATGTTTAGAATTTAAAACATTTAGGGTGGTTCTGTTCTGTTCATGTTGCACTTCCTCAAGCTTGAATCCATTTGAATTTTACTTGAAGAGTGTGGCAAAAAATAGACAGCAAATCTATTTGTGCTTCTGATCCCTGAAGGCGATGGCTCACGATAAAAATAACACATAATCTGAATCTATCTATACTGCTCACTGTTTGCCCAGCTGTTAGCTCTGGGAACCACCAGGCAATCTTCCTCCTCTAATATTTAAACTCCAAATGATGGAACAGAGGGGTGTCTCTGCCCAAAGTCTGGCTGAAGGCATATTTCATATTCCTTATCTTCCCAAATAGGCTTCATATAGCGTACTGTAGACTTACATATATTAACAAGAGACAAAATGAAAATGCCCACATTCACTCGGGGTGCATGGACTGTGTTCTGATCATGCAGTATGACTTTATTAGTGATAAGCGGCTTATCTCTGCTTGGTTCCAGGAATGGATAATGTTCCCACAGATAGAAGGGAAGGGGACGGATCCAGGGGATAATCTGCAGTTAACAAGGCCAAAAACTATGAAGGCATCTTTCAAAAATGCACCTATCTTGCAAACCAAATTGAAGGAATTTAAGAAACTAAGATCCGACTAAGAATCCAAACAAGATGTGAGTGAAAACGATCATTTTCATAAGGGGGGAGGGATTTTGGAAGCTCAACACACATCAGCCTCCGATCATGTCAACTATAAAATCCCTTATAAATCTCATAAGTCATTCTCTATCACATCAGTGCAAAACAGCAGCACAATGATTAGCGATGTCTGATCTGCATTTAAGGGCAGCAGGAACAGACTCGGAGAGAGAAAGAGAGACAGGCTTTTGACATCTTTACAGGGCATGGCTGATACATTTCAAAGGCCCGGACGAATGGCCCATATATCCTTTTCCACAAACAATTATTGCCGAAAGAACACCGGGAGAGATTAAAAGGTCTTCCAACAATCCTTCACTGGGAAACTGGAGAAGCGACAATCCATCTTAAGAGCAGCCTCTTTCCGCCTATACAAGGAAGTCTTATGAAAGGCTTAGCGTGAGAAAGAGACAGGCGGAGGGAAGCACACACACACACACACACACACACACACACACTATTGATGTTTATAAGACATTATTCCATTTAATACACATTGGTTATAATGCATTATGACACAGACATTACAGCACTTCACTATGTGCCTTTATAAGTTCTTTAGTTATAATAGTTATAATGTGCTGTTCCACTGAGCATAATAATGCATTATGACCAGCACTTATAATATGTTATAAACGTTGTTATAAGTTGTTATACATGGTTTTAATTTATAAACATGTATAACGAGTGTTATAATGCCTTATAAGCACATTATAATGAATTATAAATGAGCTTATAATGCATTATAAAGGCGACCTTAATATAAAGTGTTACCAAATCTTCTCTTCTGGGTGTCCCTGGCATATATTTTCAAATGGGGGGGGGTCATTTTGGGGGTCCTAGACATGAACAAGTGTAGTATAGTATAGTATAGTAGTGTAGTATTGCTGTATAGTATGACCATGAATGAGCTCAGGCAACCCTCTGGGTATAAATAAAGATTGTATTAGAAATAAGACATTGCAGGGAAAGCTGGCCTTTATGCTAAACCAGTCTTCTCTCCGGTTTTATATACCGGTATGCCCACATACTACTGGTGATAGACTGTGGTTTTATATAGCGGTATGCCCACATACTACTGGTGATAGACTGTGCATCATATACGATCTTGCGTTTTTAATTACCACTTCTTCTTCTACTATGTATCTGTCTTGAAGTTTGATGGGGGGCATACATGTACACAGATGTATAGTTTCCCAGTCTTAATTGTACCGTTTTGATTGACAGTCCATATATTAGGGTCTGAGTCACCTAAAAGAGGCCATGGGAGAGAGCGGGGAGAGAGAGAGAGAGAGAGAGAGAGAGAGAGAGAGAGAGAGAGAGGAGAATCATGGTCCAGCCATATGATGGGGCCTCTTGCACAGTATAAATAAACAGAATGTGATAGCCTTGTAAATAGCTCTGCTTTCCACCACACCGTCTTAAATAGCCATTCTGTTTTTGTTATGGGAGTCTGCGAGAGCTATGTATGCTTAAGTCTACTGTATGCCCTAATGCGCACACCGGAAGGCATCTGTCATTTTAGATTTGAACCACTTTAAATGATTTTATACTTGGCTAAATTTGGATTTTTCAAAAATACATATCTACTGATGATGCTGTGCATCCCATGTTTATTATAATGCATTATAATAAGCATACGTATTAGGGATGTGCCGATGAGACATTTTGGGTGATATTGATATCCGATATAATGAATTGCTGGCCGATAACCGATATTACCGATATGATCTCATTCTGTATTGAATGTTTTTAATAATTTTGTCCATTCTGAAAAATACATGTAACAGGGTATCTGCACTGCACTACTGGTTTAGGCAAGTCAGATTTAACTTAAATACCTTTATATTTAATATTGTGAGCTTAATTGTTCAAGCTGTTATTGGGCTTGTTTAACTGTAAAGACCGACCGATTAATCGGATCGATTCATTAATTGGTCTGATTGATTAATCGAACCGATGCCGATTAATCTAAAAACAACTAAAATCATTCCGATACCGATGTGTTAATCTCGCATCACTAATACGTATAATGCATTACAATCTGTTCATAACACTATACAATTACAGTTACAAGAACTCAGAAGTACTCATAATGCATTGTAAAAGATAATCATGACACGTGCTGTGCACGGCACGCACACGTAATGTGTGTGTGTGTGTGTGTCACTCATTAGCAAATCACTCATTAGCCTTCCACTCGCAGAAGTGAGGTGAACATATCTTTACTATATCCTCCTCTGGTGACCAGCCTAGTCCTGACCTCTGACCTCAGGTCAGAGGTCAGGACTAGGCTGGTTCTGCTGACTCAGCTGAACACCTGCAGACTCATGGCAGACACTCTCTCTCACCCTCCAACCAGTTCCTTCTCAGCCTCTCCTTCTATCTCTGTCTCCATCTCTCACTCACTCACTCACTCACCAGTTTTTTTTAACCCTGCCGATTCCCAATTGTCAGGTTCCTGTCACTGCTAACCCCTATAGCCAAATGGGAACATGTACGGTAGATAAGCACACATCTCCTCCGATACACATGAATCTTTTTTATACTCCGACTGTAAGCAGCATTCACCGGGAGCTAGTAATGTAACTGTAAGCAGCATTCACCGGGAGCTAATAATGCACGCGGAAGAACGTCCAACCTGGTTCTTCTCCTTGCTGTACAAGCGACCGACCTGTAGGAGTCGCCACAGTTCAGGAACAGATCGGCCTTCGCTGAATATGTCCCACACTTGATGGTATATACTCGTAGCGCCTGTCCAAGCCGAATGTACAGTATACCGTATCAGACGTTTACACCTCTGAACTTCACCACTGTACACTGAATGTACAGTATACCGTATCAGACGTTTACACCTCTGAACTTCACCACTGTACACTGAATGTACAGTATACCGTATCAGACGTTTACACCTCTGAACTTCACCACTGTACACTGAATGTACAGTATACCGTATCAGACGTTTACACCTCTGAACTTCACCACTGTACACTGAATGTACAGTATACCGTATCAGACGTTTACACCTCTGAACTTCACCACTGTACACTGAATGTACAGTTGTACAGTATACCGCATCAGACGTTTACACCTCTGAACTTCACCACTGTACACTGAATATACAGTATACCGTATCAGACGTTTACACCTCTGAACTTCACCACTGTACACTGAATGTACAGTATACCGTATCAGACGTTTACACCTCTGAACTTCACCACTGAATGTACAGTATACCACATCAGACGTTTACACCTCTGAACTTCACCACTGAATGTACAGTATACCGTATCAGACGTTTACACCTCTGAACTTCACCACTGAATGTACAGTATACCGTATCAGACGACGTTTACACCTCTGAACTTCACCACTGTACACTGAATATACAGTATACCGTATCAGACGTTTACACCTCTGAACTTCACCACTGAATGTACAGTATACCACATCAGACGTTTACACCTCTGAACTTCACCACTGAATGTACAGTATACCACATCAGACGTCTACACCTCTGAACTTCACCACTGAATGTACAGTATACCGTATCAGACGTTTACACCTCTGAACTTCACCACTGAATGTACAGTATACCACATCAGACGTTTACACCTCTGAACTTCACCACTGAATGTACAGTATACCACATCAGACGTTTACACCTCTGAACTTCACCACTGAATGTACAGTATACCACATCAGACGTTTACACCTCTGAACTTCACCACTGAATGTACAGTATACCGTATCAGACGTTTACACCTCTGAACTTCACCACTGAATGTACAGTATACCACATCAGACGTCTACACCTCTGAACTTCACCACTGAATGTACAGTATACCGTATCAGACGTTTACACCTCTGAACTTCACCACTGAATGTACAGTATACCACATCAGACGTCTACACCTCTGAACTTCACCACTGAATGTACAGTATACCACATCAGACGTTTACACCTCTGAACTTCACCACTGAATGTACAGTATACCACATCAGACGTTTACACCTCTGAACTTCACCACTGAATGTACAGTATACCACATCAGACGTTTACACCTCTGAACTTCACCACTGAATGTACAGTATACCGTATCAGACGTTTACACCTCTGAACTTCACCACTGAATGTACAGTATACCACATCAGACGTTTACACCTCTGAACTTCACCACTGTACACTGAATGTACAGTATACCGTATCAGACGTTTACACCTCTGAACTTCACCACTGAATGTACAGTATACCGTATCAGACGTTTACACCTCTGAACTTCACCACTGAATGTACAGTATACCACATCAGACGTTTACACCTCTGAACTTCACCACTGTACACTGAATGTACAGTATACCACATCAGACGTTTACACCTCTGAACTTCACCACTGCGCCACCTGGACTCCCTCTCTCTTGAAGTTCAATGCCGCTATTGATTGTTGCATGATCCACTTTGATCATCGGTTGCGTGGAATGGGAGGTGTGTGTGTGTGTGTGTGTGTGTGTGTGTGTGTGTGTGTGAGAGAACGCAGGTGTACTATGTGTGTAAACCCTATATGCTTCATTAACCGGGGTCCCCCAGGGGTCTATCCTTGTCCCACTAATTCTTTCCCCACGGACCAAATCGCTTTGCAGAAAACAGCTGCTCTAAAAGCCCACAACGTATCGGAGTCGTAACTGGTGTTTTCACCAAATGTTCGCATATTTTCACTGAACATTCGTCAATTATGCCCATAATAGGGACACAATAGGGAGGGAGAGCGAGAGAGAGAGATGCTTAGAGTGCACTCAGAGAGCGTTTTGGCAGTGACTAGACTTCAGTGTTGTGGAGATAGAGAGCAGCTGGTCTGCTGTTTACAGGAGTGTCTCTGGAGTGGAGAAGATATTATGGGCCATGTGAGAATAGGTGGCAATTACCACCGACACTGTATATCTGTCTAAGCTGCTCTGCTGCGTCGGATCAGGGCCTGCACGTCTCTGCCTCTTTGTATTACATGGAAGTCTCATCACCCCTTATCTCTTGGACTTCATCTACTACTGTAAGCCGGCTATGGGTTGCAGGTTTGGGCTTCAAAGGGTCTTTTGTTCAGAGCCTACACAAGACCAATATAGGTACTACGCTTTCAAGTGCACAGCTCTATTAAAGAGGGGAGGGGGAGGGGGACTATTGTCATGCAGTGTGTACTAGGGGCAGGTCAGGTGGAGGTCAAGCTTTGTTCCGCTAGCAAGAAGTGAACAGCATAAACAATGACACGGGATTGCTGCTAAGGGTCAGTCACTTCTGAAGGTTTCTCACGGTAAAAAAAAAAGAAAAAAAAGTAGAATCCGCGTGTCGGGATTTAGCGGGTGCTCTACTAAGGGATTTCACTACCGGCGGCGGGCACAAATATTGTTGTGGCATCAAATAAATACAATCACTACTGCAGAAGCTTAGCTCTAAATAAGCCAGCGTTGAACAGCTAATCTGAGCAGAAAGAGAGCCAAACAAAGACTGAGAGAGAAAGAGAGAGAGACAGAAACAGAGAGAGAGAAATAGTCAGGGCAAGAGAGAAGTTATAAACATAAGCTCTTATTCCAGTCTCAACAAAAAAATCTGGCAAGACCAGGTGTGCTGGCAGAGGGTCTGCAATTAAATACAAGAAAAAAAAGAAAGAGAAAGAGAGAGAGGGGGAGAGAGAGAGAGAGAGAGAGAGAGAGAGAGAGAAATGTTAAGGGGAAAAAAAGAAACAGGAAAAGATTTTTCACAGCATCCAAGGAATGACTACAAGAGTCTTCTAGTCTGCAGTGTTGGGGACAAGATCTCACTTATTTCTACACAAACGCATCTGTAGAGGGAAGGGACATCCAAATAGTTAATACTCTTGAATTATCAGCTTTTATTATTCTAAAACCTCAGTGTTCGGTATAATTTCTTCAATTCTCTGGCCACACACTTCACTGCTGGCTTCTGCTCTCTCTCTCTCTCTCTCCCTATCTCTCTCTCTTTCTCTCTCCCCTTCCAAGTCCTCCTCCTGGCTGACACACTGCTCTGGTGTAACGAACCCGCTGAACCTAGCCAGAGCCCTCTTGGATAACAACAATACTACGACGTGAGGCAGACAGACTGTAGCAGAGGAGGAAAAGGGGAGGATATCCCTGTTTGTCAGCACTTTGTTCCGGCTAGTTGGGTCGTTCTGGCGGCTTGATTGAGGCAGTAGACATGTGCACCCCACTTATTCCGAAAAGAGTCTTTGGACTCGAGCGCATATAGTCGGCTGAATTTACAAAGATAATATTATTTGAGCCTGTGCGTCATGAAGAAACAAAATAGGCTGAGAGGATGCGGTAACCGGTCGGATTTTCGGCGTGTGTGAAGAAATTCCTGCGTCTGCTGCGAGCGTTCCACACTTCCACACGCACCCCATAAAAAGAAAAGAAAACAGTCCCCGGACACTGGGCGAGAGCTCCCAACGAGCCTGCCGCGTCTGGCTTGTGCAACACATAGCGTACCACAAGTCAAGAGAGAAGAAGAGGCAACATGGGAGGGAGAGACAGCGTGTCATCTTGTTGCAATCACTCCCCTTTCTGACAGCTATACTGTCACTAATATCCCCAAAGATGGGTGTGTCGCGGCGGTCACCTCATCCCAGCACTCCCTGAACCCCAAGTATCTTGCTCAGGGGACAATGGACAATGATACTAATTAAGGCTCTGTTCCATTTAGTGTACAGTGGTTCGCAAACCTTTTAATTTCAAGAACCCCCATAACTCTGAGAGTGTACAAATGGAACCAAATGGACCAATATATGGGTCCATTTGGTTCCATTTGTACACTCTCAGAGTTACAGACCTGTACATGGCCATTTGGAACCCACTTAAGGACACTGTGAGACCCACTGGTGTAACAGAGTGTTTCCAGTGAGCCAATGTGCACAATAGCAGCACCCTGACTCTGTTTGACCAGAATGGAACAGAGCCTTCATTAGTATCATTGATAACACATGTGAAGAAAGTAAGGAAGGGGCCCAAGTTCTTTCCAAAATGGTGTGTGTGTGCATATAGACTATAGAGCCCATTGACACTTAGACTGAGAGGACATGGCGGCTGGACCGGGCTATCGTTTTGATTCCTAGGAGGCCTCTCTCTACCCACTCAGCTTCAGCTTATGGCTGCCACAAGCGGTTGTGTGTGTATAACATCGAGGAAGAAGGGAAAGTAGAATGGGAGTTCATAATGGCAGATGTGATCGATATTCCAGCGGGTGACTCAAACAGGATATACCAGTGGTTCTCAAGCAGTGGTCCGGGGACCACCAGTGGTCCTTGGAGGGGGTTCCAGGTGTTCCCCAGAACAATTATTGGTTCAGAGTGTAAAATGAAAGCTGAGTAATACATTAGACCAAATTAGCCCTCACGGGTCCATTTGGTCGAATGTATTACTCAGCTTTACTTAATTTTCAAGTCTACAAAAGTAGAGAATGTAGAAGAATTGTTGTTTTGATCATTTGCCTGTTATCTCTATATGGTAACACATCGATATAGCATGGAATTCTGGACAGAATCTTATCCAACGACAATAGAATATTTGGGGTCTGAGAGGATAAATCTCATCAAATGGTGGTCCTTGGTTCAAATGCTGAATAAATAATGGCACTTGATACGAAAACGGTTGAAAACCACTGCGTTATACGGTATGCTTCAGGACCCGGCAGTGGGTAACAAACAGGGTACTATCTAAGGCCATCCGTTGGGGGGGTTCCCCCCGGAAGAAAACAAAATAGAAGGAGGGGGAGCATAAAAATAGAAAGCGGGGAACCTTCTAAAAGAGTCATTACTCATCGGCGGCGCTCTCCAAAAAAACTGGGGCGCTCATGCTTCACCCGCAGGACCCACAGTGCTTGACATGTTTCCCCTGGCTCTCTCCAAGAGTCAGGACACTGCACAAACCACAGGGGTGCAAGTTTAGACAGACAACTATGCAGTTGGCCCCCGCGGCAGCACAGACAGTAGAACCAGATACCACTGGGCTGACCGTAAAAGACTACCATTAGTCAAGCAAGGTCATTCTGTTAGAGCTTAATGACCTTAACAGTTTACAGTGCGGGTGTCACTGAATATCCTCAAACCTTGGCGCTGTGGACACGGGCCAGGGCCAAGGAGGAGGCAGACAGTCGGGCCTTGCGTTTACTTGGTGAAGCCGGTGGCTTTAGGAACAAAGGAACCTATAGAGGCAATCAATCCGTTTGCCTCATTTCATTTCTTCTTCCTTCCCTTTCTTGGCATAACTGAAGTAAAAACAAGCGTGGCACATGAATTCCCCTCCAGCGGCGTGGCACAGACAGGTTTCTCTTTGCCCCTCAGGAAAGTAGCTTAATTGCAATATATAGGCAAATATATATTTTTGTTTGCATGCAAGTAGTATGTTTAACGTCTAATGTTTAATGTCTAATTGTGCTTTTTAACATAGTTTACATACTTTAGTTGGAATCCACTTCCACCTCAAACCAAAACATGCAAGAAATAAATGCTACTGAAATTCGAGATGTGCTTGGTTTTAAATACCTCAGAGCTGATGAGCCAGCTTTCATTTGTACACATTGCGCTTCAACCAACTTCACTACATCGTATCAAGTCACTGTATTTGTGCACGGCAATTTCCATAGTTTGTGTTTTATATACATTTATTCAAGCTCACACTCGAGAGTTTCATAAACCATTTCATACAAAACTGACTCCATTTGTCTAATCTTGTGAAGAACCATTATAGGGTTTCTCAGAGGTCAGCCAATGAGGCCCATTCTTCACAGTGAACCTTCCCTGGCACAAATACAGTGTAAAGTCACATCTCATGCTTATCTTCACAGTGAGCCTTCCCTGGCACAATATACAGTATAAAGACACATTTCACGCTTATCTTTTTGTCCCGGAGGGGACGAGCCTTATTTGCTCCGAACGGTACCGTGCTTTTTACCCATCGATTTGTTTCCCTTGCGGTGACAGTTCGAAAGGTTACCAGAACCAGAAGCTCACTGTCGTAAAGCTCCCCAACGTTCTGCTGCACCGTTTGACCTGAGCAGCTGAACCATTGTGGCAGCCATTACTGTAACATTAACCTGTCTCCTATGATTTATGGGTCGAACTGGAATGATGGGGAGGGACTCTTTGTCACAGTTTAGCCCTAAAACCACACATGAATTGCGAGGAACTGGCATTATGTCCATGCTGCTTGTGGGAGCAGTGCCAGTGATATCTCTGTAATCGCTCATCCCTACGCTGACACAGACAAAATGCTTCCGTGAGAGTCATTAGTCTTCATGCAGCCGTTCGCTGAAATTTGTAGGATAGTGGAATTCCAGGGCAGGTCTATAAAGATGCATTGTGCAGTCTTTTTTGGTAGTCACCTGGTCTGATAATAAACTATATTCATTGTATGAAAGCTTCAAAATTGACGTATGTGCACATGCCCACTGTTTGAATCTAAAGCTCCTCCTGGGACTTTTTGGCCAGAGAATTCCGCAGAACGCAATGGATTTAGGATAAACTGTTGCCAGATCTCATTCCTCCCAAGACCCAGATTATCTAATGCAAGTACAGTAGTTGCTAGGTTTGTCTCACTTTCGCTGCCTCTCCATTAAGACTGCACAATATATCGTTATCATACCTGTCACTCCCAAAGGACTAAGAACGAGTAAGGTATTCTTTTCTCACTGGTGCTGCTGCATAACCGAAGGGAATGAAAGAGTTCTTTGCCCTCTGAAGTGCCCATAACACAGCGATGCACTGAAATACAATTAATTACATGAATAAGACATTTAAATCACACAATATGTCAATATGTCTTGATGTAAAGGTTACAACTAAACACACACCTGTTGTTCAGCGACACACTAAGCAACAACGATTGTGTACCATTGCAGACTCGCACCATATATATAAGCAATAGGCATAGCACCAGAAATGACGGAACTACAACCCAGCAAATATATATTTAGAAAATAATAAACGAATAAATTGCAAATAATTACAACATGACAGCAGTAACAATATCATTATCGAGGTATGAACATGCACGATATCAGTATCGCAAAAAGGCAACGGTATTGCGATATCAAAATTATGATGATATGATGATATCACTTAAAATAATAGAATACGACATTTTAACGGCAATATCGTAAATCGTATCAATATTGTAATATTTGGCAATCTTGTCGTGCAGCCATACTCTCCATCCTACTCCTCCCTTTCCAACGTACCCTGCTGACAGGTGCTGCCCCAGCCGGTTCCATCCCCTGAACACGGCCAACTCTGTTTGTATAGACCAGTGGTTCTCAAAAAACGTTTTCATGTCAATTTATATGTATTTGGCCGTGGACCCTCATCTGAAAATAACGATACTGTATATCGCAGATATAGCAGATCTACAAGCTCGCAGTGTGGCAAGAGCTGACACGCTGTAATGCTCGACCAAACCGGATGCACCACTGTGCATTCGCCACCCAAGCACAGTATTTTCTTTGGAAAAAATAGAAAATTTGGCGAGACGCAAATCAGTCCTGACCTTACAGTGGCAACAACAACAGATTTAAACCAATTAGCCTACCGGTACTCTAAATAAACCAGTAAGACGCGCAAACGCGGGAAGCGAACGCAGCTCATACATATTTGGGTTTTTTTAAGATTTATTTTTAAGTTATTCTTTTTTTAAGTTAAGTTATTTTTAAGTTAAGTTTTTAACTTAGCCATAACCATATAAGGAGTCCCCAAAGCAGCTATACGTCCGCTTTACAAACAACGAGGGCCTTTTTTCTCAATTGGATCCACGAGATCGCACTCCACCCTGCGCGTGAAAAGATGCACTTACTGCGTAGAAAAAAGCTCAAAACACATTGCAACTCTTATCATGGGTGGACGTGTGCGAGATGTGGGGATAGCGCACACTGGTCGCTAATATGCCTATCACATTTCCTGTGCCTCCCAACATGCCTGCTCGCCTCGCATTGAAAATATATTACAAGCAAAGTCAATCGCTTTGCAAGTGTAACGCCCATAACAATACATAATCGTTTGAGTATGTATTTTGTGAAATGTAGGGTGTAAAATGTCTGTTGAGTGTGCTTGTTTGCAGTGCACGCTAACTCTGATTCCGCTGCCATTAAGGATCTCCATATAAATGTGGCTATAGGCTTCAATATTTATCTACTGGAGTTGGACTTTGTACAACTCTAAATGTGCAAAATCAATTCCCCCATCCCTCAAAACGCTCCTCTTCACACTACAGTAGCACTTGTATCTTTACTTGATGCCTATTTTGACAGATGTTACAGTAGTTATGCTATGCAGATGTTGGTTACTTCACATAATTATGCTATGTCTGTAATTTAGACGTGTTTGGATGTCCACAGATGAAGTATGATATTTAGATAGCATGTTTAGACAGAGGCTAGGTTTGATGTTTACCTAGGCTGGTTACTTCGTAGCTCTGTTCTTCTTACCCTGTTGATTGTTGACTAGGTTTCATGCAACTTACTCTGATGTTGCACATTAAAGGGGAATTTCTCCCTAACCCTTTAAAAAAAGTAAAAAAGGTTATAGGACGCTGGTCCTGGAGCTGGTCCTGGAGGGGGTCTAACGCTAGAACTCCTATTCAATCGCGCAATTGGTTTTTGTTCACATCTGTTCTAGATGATGTGACAGCAACACTCCATGCGTTGTTGACACTGCACTCTTCCTGGTCTACGTGAGCTGACGTTAGACCCCCTCCAGAAGCAGCTGAATAGAAGGAGCAGCTCCAGATACCAGCGCCCTATATCTTTATTTATTTTTAAATATATATATATATATATATATTACACATAATTATCAACTTACTTTTGTAAAAAAAGGGTTAGGGTGAAATTCCCCTTTAAGTCGCTCTGGACAAATTAGGTTTCTGCCCAACAGAGACGTTTTGAGGCTGCATGAAAATAGTATACTAAATTTGCAAGCCTGTATCGACTCTTTACAGGTCCTAGTCCCACCACTTGGCTTTTTTATCTATCATAGTCCACTCATATGACTTCACATATATATTGTGGACGCAAAATGCTTGTTACACTGACTGCACCAGTCACCAAGCTGCTAGCTGCATTCCAAATAAAATACTTGATTAATCTCTATGCGGGTGCAATATCAAAATATTATCTGAAAAACCGACATTTGCATAAAGTACATATATATTCTGCTGATCTTTTACATTTTCTGTAGTAGGATAATGAGTAACTTTAAACTTTTCTTCCTCCGTTTGCCTTCCTGTTGCTTGTGCATACGTACTTAATCGATCTGATTAAGGTCTCATTGACCTGGAGATTAGCCTATTTCAATATTTTTTCATCCTATCAGATGGCATGCTCCTCTGCTGCCGTGGGCGATGGTAGAGTAGCTCCGAGAAAGATATAAATCCCCTCTGGAAATTGATAGCAGCTTTCGAGGACACAGATCTGGTAGCAATTACGCTCGCCTGAGCAATGCATGAAGAAAAACCTTTCGAGATTTTACGACGAGCATACGTAGAACATAACCCATAAACTTATTCATTAGCGTTTAAAATATCATTCATCGATATCGGAGTCGCCCTTGCCCTGTTGCCAACATTTCATGGACACTGCAAGGTAATTTTCGGACGTTTCCATCAACGCGTTGCCCCACATTCAGTTGAAAAACAGAGATTTATTTCAGGTCTGCATTCCCTCCGATTAGACTTGACAAGTGAGGGGTTTTTTTTTTTTACCATGTCTGATGCGATTGCACATTTTCCAGCCGTCTACTGTAGTGACAGGGAAAACAAACCAACAGCTAACCGCAGCAGGAGTTAGTGGCGTTTCAACTGCATTTTATTAAAATGCTGAGAGAAAGTCCACCTATCAACACTGATGGATGGTGATAATGAGAGTGTAAAGGCTAGATACAGTAAATGCATAGCAACACAGTGGGGTAGCGCCGTTTAAAAAAAACGCCCCTGCCGAAAACACCTCCATATTCACTGTGCTCTAATGTCATGTGGATTTCACTTGAGGTTGGGGTGGGGGAAGGGGGGGGGGGGGGGGCAAACAGAATGCCTGTATGATTATCCACAGATGAGCCCTCAGACCAGCCCGGCTGGTGTTTGAAAGAAAATAACACGGTGACGCCTCTCCCAATAAACTGTAAGAAGGTGTGAAGCAAAACCACATTGGTGGGGATTGGGGAATGACACTTTTTTTAAACTCGATTTTCCAAACCCTCTCAAACCATAATATACAATGCAAGACATGGATGTCACTGGGATTCTCTGTGGCGGGTGGGTGTGTAATGCTTGGCGATGATACTCACTGCTGCTGGATGTACTGAGGCCGGACCATCGTGGGGGGTTGCTTGACGGTCAGTCTCATCTGCGCCATGTTGCTGACCGGAACAGGGGCAGGGGCGTAACCCTGTGGCAGAACCTGCTGGGGTATCGGCCGCTGGGGTATCACGTTATGTCCGTTGGTGTGGCCGTTGGTGTGGCCATTGGTGTGGCCATTGGTGTGTCCGTTTGTGTGACCGTTGGTGTGTCCGTTGGTGTGTCCGTTCCCTGGCAGCGCTGGAAAGGGGGAGGTGGGCACTGTCTTCTGTTCGCATACCTTGCCCTTGGAACCAGGCTTGCAGATACAGAGATGGGGCCTGAGGCACATTCCTCCATTCTGGCAGTGGGGTATGCAGTTGGCTGCAGCACAAGGAGTAGAAGAGACAGTGAGTGAAAGAGATAGTGATGCGGACAGAACACGCACTCACACAGAAACACACAGAAACAGATGCACACATATGGACAAATTTTACTAAACACAAGCTGTTTACGTGTGTAGATACACACGTGGTCCTCCATATACCCACAGACACACAAATACATGCACAAAGTTCCCATGCTGAATTACATAAGTATGATGTCATCTCAGGGGTCCCTCTGGTTCCTTCTCAGGGAAAACTGGCTATAGGCAAAAACCTACAGAACATTCTTGCCAAAATCAATATTGTCTGTGAAACGTCAATAGACACATTCATGCAAGCTTAGCTTATCCATCCCACACACAGCAATGCTCAGAGTTTAAGAGTTCCCTCGTTCAGGGTCCTGCAATCAATTAAGTCCTCTGGACTCTTTGATGGCCATCATTACGTGTACAGTGCGTGTGCGTGTGTGTGTGTTCATGTGCATGTGTTGTACTGTATGTGAGTGTGTTTCCTGAAGTTGTGCAGGAGGCTGGTAGTTAGACTGTAATTACAGTTAAGCTCCATCCTCACAAGGGAGAAGATAACGGCTGCCATTGTTCAATGACAAAGTGTGCCATGTGGCCCAGAGACATAAAATGTCATAGTTAAAGTCATACAGTGTAACATTCATTTTAGTAGTCCCTTAGCTTGTAGCAAGACCCCTGTTCCTTGTCGATATGAAAAGGACCGCTAAAAAATGAATGCTGTAGGGTTCGAGCGCCGCGATAACACATAAATAAGTACAACTTCATTTTTGCGCGAGTGTAATAATCGCAAATAATAATCATTTTTAATAGTGTTTAGGGATGTTTTCACAAACACATTTAATCTATGTGGAATGGTTATTGTGTAAGTCTTTGCACCTACCAAATGGCGTGCCACATGTGTACAGTGTGTGTGTGTGTGTGTGTGTTAGGCTAGCGGAAATGGTTTAGTAAAAGAGGCCTGTCCCTCCCTGAATCCTCAAGGGTCCCTGAGGGCGTGTCCCTCCTCTGTGCCTCACTCAACTTGTTAAGCCTAATTAGTGGCTTTTGGATTTGTGAAAGTGATTAATGAAAGAGCAACCAAAAGGCATGTCAGGCGTCTGTCACAGCACTGGAGACGATGAAGAAGAAAAGAATGTTTTGCTCTGTGTGTCAAAGCTTGTCACTGCTCAAAGCATGGGGTCTTACCGTCCTAATGAGCACATGCAGGGTAGCGAGCACCCCCCTCCCCTCCCCTGCCTCTTACATATGGCCAACACTGAGGCACCCCCCTCCCCTGAGGCACCCCCCTCCCCTCCCCTGCCTCTTACATACATATGGCCATCACTGAGGCACCCCCCTCCCCTCCCCTGCCTCTTACATATGGCCAACACTGAGGCACCCCCCTCCCCTCCCCTGCCTCTTACATACATATGGCCATCACTGAGGCACCCCCCTCCCCTCCCCTGCCTCTTACATATGGCCAACACTGAGGCACCCCCCTCCCCTCCCCTGCCTCTTACATACATATGGCCATCACTGAGGCACCCCCCTCCCCTCCCCCGCCTCTTACATACATATGGCCATCACTGAGGCACCCCCCTCCCCTCCCCCGCCTCTTACATACATATTGCCATCACTGAGGCACCCCCCTCCCCTCCCCTGCCTCTTACACATGGCCATCACTGAGGCACCCCCCTCCCCTCCCGTGCCTCTTACATACATATGGCCATCACTGAGGCACCCCCCTCCCCTCCCGTGCCTCTTACATACATATGGCCATCACTGAGGCACCCCCCTCCCCTGCCTCTTACATACATATGGCCATCACTGAGGCACCCGCCTCCCCTCCCCTGCCTCTTACATATGGCCATCACTGAGGGGCAATTACTTCAAAAGATTACATCACTCCTGTCTTTTTTTCCTTTGACGCGGTCTTATGTTTAGGTTTCGAAATATAACCACGCTACACTTTTCCACTCGCGGGCCGCGGCACAGCCTTTTATTTTTTTTGCTTTCTTTTCCGACTAGCGTAAATAGTTTTCATTATACAATCCCCTCACTGCACCCGACTAGAACTGAGGCTGCCATGTGGTTTTTGTGAATAGCTCCACCTCTTCCACTCGCTACACAAGAGCGCTGTTCTTTGACAAGGGTGACGAAATAACTGATGCCGATTTACTATTTAACAGGCGACAGGAAATAAATCACTTAAAGTGACATCCTCTCTCTCTGATGAAAGTACACTGTGGCTGCTGATCACAGAGGTTTACTATGAGTTTGCAAGAGTTCCAAATACCTGCATGCGCATGTATGCGTGTGTGTGTGTGTGTGGGGAGGGGGTGTATGCATCATACATATGTTTGTGTGCTTGCATTCATGTGGTAGCAGGCTACGGTGAGAAACATAAACTGAGAGGCATGTATGCATATAATGACTTTCTTTATGTCACTGCCTTGATGCCAGATCTGTGAAACCCAATGTGAATGTAGGGAATTGCACAGACTAAATGGGTACCTGCGAGGCTGCGACAGACAGACTCTTGAGTCTTTAGCCTTGCATATGGCCGAAGCAGATGTTCAATGAATTGAGAAATAGGCGGCTAGGGGAAAGATACGACGATACATATGAATATATGGGATATTACATTCAGCTTTACCTGATCCCCCCCCCTCCCCCTGCCCTGGGGTCCAGATTAGTTGTGTGATAAGGCACCTGTCTGTAGCAATCCCATGGGCCTCTCTGTTCCCCATGGGCAGCAGATGGCCTTATCAATCCACTGGCCTGCGATGACTTTATATAAACCCCAGCAGATTAGATATCCTGTGTGTTCACAATACTATACTGGAAGCGCTTTGTTCTCCGGCTGCGACGTGAATAGACTGGACTGATGGTCAGTGCTGATCGTTTATGCAGTAGTGACCGTGAACTGACCTTTATGGTTTAGAAACACAATTAAGACATGACATAAAGTATGCAACATTTGAAAATCACACCCATGTGAAGTGAGGGGCTCTTATCATCATACATCATCTCATGCCGGCCATCACAATTTGTGTCCTCACTTTTGTCATCAATGTTTGTGTTACACAATGTTTGTGTTTACACTTCACGAACACAAAAAAATTGTCATTCATTGTCAATGGCATTTAATGTTTGTGTAGGACAAAGCTTGTGTTTGCACATACACCAAAAGCTGGACATAGTAGGGGCTAGCGCCCCTCAAAATTTATATCGCATGTTTGTCTTAATAAAATGGGACAGAGGATCAAATGGCTAGGGTGGACTAGTGTATATTAAAATTTGCTGAAGGTAGGACTGGCGGTTGGGCAAACCTCTGACGTCACTCTGACTAAGACCTAACCATAAACAAACCCCATACACCGTAGGCATGTCATCATTACTCAGACATAACCATTAACAAACCTGATGTTATATAGGCACATACAATATGGAGATCTAGAACACACATACAGTATGTGCCACACTGTATGCACATATATGGTGAATCATGTGCATGCGCGGTATATGGGGACGACTGACTTCAAACTTGGCTCGCACATCGGCAAGGAATAGAGGGAAGTACGGTGCCTGCCCAGCGGCCCAAACTCTAGATGTGCCACCGAACCATACAGTATTATTATATACAGTATGTTCCCTCCCGTCAAATTAAGTCTTTTCATGGCAATGTTTGAAGAACATATTTTTCTCCTCTCGCTTTTTTTTTTTTGCAGGATGGCCAAAGAACACCTGGAGACTTGCTGACTCAAGCAGTTTGGGCCTCAATGCCCGGTGGCCAGGCCCATTAGAGCTCATTATTGTGTCCATCAGTAGAGTTCACACAGGAGTGTTCTGTGGTGATTGCAGTTGCTGTACTGTATGTTGAATTGGAAAACACAGTAAACCTTCAGCAAAGCGGCTCAAAGGGCACCGGGAGAGCCTAGTCAATTAAGACATTCTTTAATTATTTACTGATAACGTCTATGCTCATCCCACTTTACATACTGTACCAAAGCCTTTGAATAACTTCTTCAACAGCAGGAGATGCCGTCCAGGTTTTTCTCCAGCTAGAGCTGAACTACTGCAGGTGGTGAGCTAAAGACTCATTTATACTCCATAGTACTCCACATGTACAAATTCAGTCTTTGCCAGCAGGAAAGCTGAATGTACTCTTCCTTGCTATAAATGTATGGTGCTGGGTTCAAATCCGAGCGTCTCTTGTATTTGAGCGTCTGTGGTGCTACAATACCTGTCAGCAATGGGTGTTGAGTGGGAGGAGTAGGAGCTAGTGGTGGGGGCTCTTCACTGGCAGGGGATCTAATGGATAGTAGCAGTGGCAACACGGAAATGTGTGGGGAGGAGGCTTGACAACTAAATTGGTAGAAAGAATTATTAGCAACTCTAAATATAAAGAGAAAGAAAGTTAAAAGGAGGGGAAAAAACCTAATAGGAGAGGAAAGAAGACCAGGATATGAAACCTGAAAGAGATCCTCTGTTTCAGGGACATTTGAGCATGGTAGCAACTGACAGCACAGTTAAGGTCCCTGCATGCTGCTGCGTTTTAGGGTCTGCCGCTTTTTCAAAAATAGCAGATCTATAAGCTCACCGCTCTATGAGCTTGTAGATCTGCTATTTTTCAATAGCTAAATTATAACATAATGTTTAAAACACCAAAAGGGGTTCATGACAGAATTCGTAAAACGTGTGTTATGGGGAACTACTAGATCACATTAGATAGGATTGAATTAACTAGGTTATGAGGATTTTAAAAACATTACAAAATCTGGTGTCACATGAACATTCTGTAATTAATTTTAAAGAATCCTTCCCTTGAGTCATATGAGGAGCATTAACACAAAGGAACTTTTTATTGCACTTCTTTCATCTTCAGTCGGCAAAACTTGGCTATCTTCGTCTCCTGTGAAGTCTTTGGAAGACATGCAGGCTCCAAGAAACCAGAGAAAAGGCAGGAGGGCTGACTATATATGATATACTGTAGTTTCATACTGCTCTGAACAAAAAGCAAGGAGAAACAAAGCAAGACAGAATAGCTTCATGAAAAATGACAGTTCTTGTGTTGTGCAATGAAAAGTGACATGAAATCTTTTCATGTTTTGTTTGGTCTGGTCGAGAGACTTGAGACAGGCTATTTTCTGGGTAAGAGAGGTTCCTCTGTGAGGGGAGAGATGGTCCTAGGCTGTGAAACCCTGCACTTCATGCACATTCCCACATTCTGGCTTTTCCAAAACTCACATGATGATGCTTGATTAAGTCTGGTCACTGGTGATAGTATGTTGATGATCATGATCATTGACGATGAGGTTTGAGCTCCACTCTTCAGCCAAACAAAAATTAACACATTACTGCATGAATATAGAAATCCATACTCAATTAATTCACACACAAGAATCCACCACTCCTGAATGAAGTGTCTGGTGCTGGGAGTATTGTGCAATGCACAGGTCCTGACCTGGTGAGAGCAGGAGTGGACCTGGTGAAGTGTCTGGTGCTGGGAGTCTGGTGCAACGCACAGGTCCTGACCTGGTGAGAGCAGGAGTGGTGAGACATAGGAGGGGCCCGGACAGGAGTCAACCCACAGAGCCTAGTCCTTCCACCTCCCAGTCCCGGCAGAGTAGTTCCAGAGCAACGGATTGTGTGGCCCTGGCCTTTCCCTAATGTGACTGATCTATGGTAGATACTGGGACGTAAGTCGGGAGTTGATCACCCCGGCTGGGTCACCCGAGTGAGGGGTATGATGTTGCGAGACCCGAAACCCCAATGACCTTGGGATCACTGGGTTCATCCATGCAATGTTTTTTCGTTATACAGTAGGGACTCAGTTGAGTGAAGTTCAAACCACTAGCTGAGAGTACTGATTGATTGATGACTAATTGTTAAGCGATGCATCTCCTTCAGCTCCTTTTATCTATAAAAATAGATATACTTATGCGAGGTAGAATTGCCAAGATGTATACTAAGTAGTACTGTGTATACGTTATATAGACTATATGTTGTACTTGTGTGCATATGGGTCAGATCAGTACTATATTTCATTGATCAATTCAGACTAGAATATACTCCTTGTTTACACTTGCAGTGGACATTGGACAAGAAAGAGCGGTATTCTGACCCAGCAATTCAATAATCCACAGACATTTTACTTCAGCCAGGACAATAAGTACCAGGAATGGCTCACCATCGTCTCTATTGAATCATAGTCCATTATGGATAAATGGGAGAGTTTTGTGTATTGCAATCACATGTCTGCAGCTGATGCCAAGGTGATAAGCAAACATGGACAGTGTTCTTCCGAGGCCAAACCAGAATCCAAAGCAGGTTAGTCTGTCTTTCTTCTTCAGTGTAATATATTTATGAAGACAGTCAGGTGCGATAAATAACTGATTGTCAAGCCGAAGCGACTGCCTTGCGAAAATGTATAAAATAGGCTTTGTTTCAGCAAGGCCTGAAAGGAAAATGGCACTTTTGCATGAATGTATGAATATGAATATATGAAGTATGAATATGAAGCATGGTACAGTATGTTGAGGAGGAATGTATTGACTGTCACTCTTCTTTTAAGTTGTGCTTTCTTTTTGAAGTTCTCCAAAGCTATGCTAAAACCTTTACAGGTCCGTGACTTAACACAGAAATTATCCAGGATTAAATATGCTGCTGCTTAACATTTGGCAGGGTGACATTTTCACAGTTTCTAATGCACAAGATTTTAAATGCCTGTCTTGGTGGGAGGTTAGGCTGGCTGTTGGTGACTGACAACCTGAAAGAGCACTTTATGCATGGCTGCTGAACCGGCTACTGTGGCCATGTGTAAAACCCAGCACAAGAACCAATGCGATTCATTTCTATTAGGAACCTTTGTTGTCAATGCTGTGTGGCGAAGAGGTTTGGGGGCTTAAAATCAAACCATGGATTTTACAACCTTATCTGTCCTCTATCACAGGCGAGGAAGGAGCTGATGTTGAAAAACAAACAGAGCTGAATAGGGAAACTCAACAGATATGATACTATATACTATATTATAGTGTGACTTATCGTTCTGTTTTTCCATGTGGCAAAAGAACAAACGCAAAGTGAATGGGAGGGGAAGAGTTGAATATTATTCACATAACTAATTCATCAAACACAGTCGCAAAATCTATCATATTTATGAGGCTTGCCTACAGCAGTCCACTGGTGCAGATTAATAGCAATATGAGGGGAAACGTCTTTGCTCACCACCTCCCTCCAGCTTCACAGCAGGAAATATTCACATGGCTCACAGTGGAAATTTAGACATTAGAAATAATTTAGCAGCACCTATGACCCGAACGCACAACACAGAGAAGGGAGGATGCTTTTAAGAACTCCCTTTCATTTTCTCAGAAAGACCATAAATCTACATGAAGAAAAATAAGCTTTATTCAACACAACGAGTGTATACACAGTATCTCACTCTGACACATTTCACTTTGGATTCCTGTCCTCAGCTCCCACTAATAAGGGTACGGTAAATGGGAGTATGGTATGACTCTAGTCCTGACTTCAAATGAGCCAATCAGTGTTGTGCAGGACTGTCTTCAGTGTATCAATGTAAACCAAAAGCCCTTTCTCCATGCAACAGTTACATGTCTTGCAATACCTTAACCCTCCCACAATGCCATGCACCCTCGCATCGCCGTGCTCTCTCCAACAACAGCCTAGTTAAGGAGCAGTCTGCAAGGGCCACAGAACCTTCATGTACAGGCTATCAACAGCTCCTAATGGCCCGTAGCTGACTAAACACTGAGCCATAAACACAAGGCAAATACAAACACCCAGACAGACACAACATGTTCTTGTGCTTTCACACACCTTATGACATTATGTGAATGCATTAACTCATACACACACACACACACACACACACACACACACACACACACACACACACACACACACACACACACACACACACACACACACACACACACACACACACACACACACACACACACACACACACACACACACACACACACACACACACACACACACACACACACACACACACACACACACACACACACAGGTCCTCCTGCAAGCTGTCCACAAGGTTGACAGAGCCAGCTGCAGTGGGGCCTATTAAACGTGGAAACCTGGGGACCTCCTGTACCTCCCAGGAGCCTGAGCACAAGCAATCTTTCTCCCTGTAGGAGGTCCAGCAGAAAAAAAGGCCTGGAGCTGTGGAGAACCTGTCTGCTCCTTATATAACAAGCAGGTAGTGGTAAAGCCCTCCGGTCGAATAAGAATATGATCTGGCCGGTGTGTCTGGGGCCAAGAGGTATAATCCATTACAAACCTGTTTCTCTTTCTGCCCTAACACACAGACACACAGGTGCTGTGCGCACGGCCGCACGGGTCGGCCACCCATGCACGCACGAGCGCACGCACATACACACCACAGTCCATTCTGTGTGAAAACTAAAAAACAGCCTTCTCATGACTCGACAGCAAGGACCAAAAAAACACAGGCAGTTTAATCACGGTATACCGCAGGTGGGCAGATCCCAGGTCAGCCAAGCGCCACCCACCCCCCCCCCCCCCCCCCCCCCCACCCGCCCTTCTTATTTCTATAAAGGGCCACCATAGAACACAGCTGTTGAACGATCTGTCACTGTTAATCATCCACAACTGCACCACCAGAACAGTCCCCGTGTAATATTATCACATGCTCTAATGTATATGCATATAGTGTGTGTGTGTGTGTGTGTGTGTGTGTGTGTGTGTGTACGGGGGACAGAACAGAGGGATGTTGAGGCTGCTGTCAGCCACCGGGGAGAACGCTGTGGTTGCCTGGGGCAGATTGGCTGGAGTTCAGGACTGTCTGCACAGTGAAAATCCTCAGTGTTCACTTAATTTACCCCGAGTGTACATGGAAATGGACCTAACTGAGGTTCACTCTTACAATTCAACCTTCAAGTTCATTGTCAACATCAAATGTTTACAGGAGTAATGCCGTGTTCACAGGTCATTCTCAATAAGAGCCAGTGACACGCCGTCAGCTACACATTAGCCTGAAAGAGACCTATACTTTTCTGGGCATAGAGGGGCGGAACAAACTAGCGCTGGAAACCGATGCAGACTTCCTATTGGTTCACCAACCTATGAGCCCGCCTCCCCTCCACCCGCTCCCCTCCTCCTCCCCTCCCCAGTAGAACGCAGCAGAGAATAATGACGTCACCAAAGGCTTCAACTTTTTTCACTGCTCGAATGATGCGGTGAAGTGTCAATCAATCATGTGTTTTTGTTTCAGCATTTCCCACTCCTTTTCTCTCTCCCTACAATTCCTGCTCTGCTGCATAAAAGGAAGAATAACTCATTCTCGTTGTTAACCAGTTCCCTGTGCTAACCCTTTTCATTTATAGTATGTAGTGTGTGGCTTGAGCAAAACTTCAACAGCGACTCTGCAAGTCTTCATTGTTGCTGCCGTTAGTTTGAATGTATACTGTACTGCATTTTGTTGTGTTAACACTATTGTGTTTACACTGACTGTATTGTGTTGTGTAGCGTTGTACTGTATTGTGTTGTGTAGCGTTGTACTGTATTGTGTTGTGTAGCGTTGTACTGTATTGTGTTGTGCTACACCGTACTCATACTGCACTGTAGTGATTTGAACTCACGTTTAGTGCATCGTTGTGATCCCTGGGACTGGCTCCATCCGTGACAGCACTGCCCTCCACAGACATTCACCCTGCAAATACAATCACACAGGGATGAGACATACTGTGTAGCAGCACAATGGTTCTCAAACTTTTACATTTAAAGGTCTCTTAACTCTGACAGTATACAGATGGAACCAAATGGACTTGTCAGAGTTACAGACTTTTAAGGGTCAAGTTAGACCCTCTTAAAGGAACCCAGAGTCCTTGGAATCCACTTTGAGAACCACTGCTGTAGCAGGTCCCACACGCAACTCTCACTCTCACTCTCTCTCTCACACACACACACACACACACACACACTCTCTAATAGTCTCTATCTCGCACACGCGCTTGCTCACGCACACGCATGCACGCACGCATGCACAGCACACTGTTGTGGATTTATGGTCATGTTCATGAGCTGCACGCAGACAAACAGCAGATGTGAAGAAGTCAAAACACTGCATTTCAACTCAATCTTATTTCACCTCACTGGCCTAAGAGGCTTTCTTCAACTGGTGACTGTCTGCACACAGTGATAAGGACTGCAAAAAAACATGTGTACACACACATGCACAGTTTGCACACACACGAACGTGCAATTGTGCATGCACACAGCACAACAAGTGGCCTTACCTCACCTGTCCCCTCCACTGCCTCCAGTGTGTCAGTAAATGTATGAAGCTATAGTAGGCTACCTCACCTGTTAGTGTACTGTACACTATGTGGAGGTCTCTGTGGTGTTGAAATGTATTCACTAATAACACTAATAGGAGAGCAGAGCTCTATATGGGAGAAGGGATCATGGAGGGGGTTCTAAATGTTAGAGCATTATATAGAAATACAGTAATACAGTATAAACCACTTAGTCTTTGTTCATAAAACATGATTCTATGTGTAGGCTACTACTAGTTAGTTATAGTCGCTGATCTCACCTGTTAGTTTATTGGGCTATGGTACATGTTTACAAAAGCAAGTAGTTTAGAGTTTGAATTTAAAAGTTATTTTGTGATAATTTAAGATAAATTATCCGATTCTGAAACTAAATTTCTTACCCTGACATTTTCATTTGGTGATTCTGATGAACGTTATGACTGCTGCTGCTTGTGTGCCGAATGACCTGCTGGTGCTGATGCGTGAACTGCTGCGTGTCCAGCTGGCGGACCGGGATGGGGTTCGCCTGGCTGGAGCCCATCCTGCGGGTCCGGACCTGACCGCCGAAGCTGGCCGAGGAGAGCTCCACATTGTAGGAGTGGGGCTGCCCCGTGGCACCGCCGGAGGAGTGCGACGAGATGGAGCTCACGTGGACCCTGTCCGAGCCGCTGGGTCCGGGCTGCAACACGTAGAGTCTCCTGAAGCCACTCTGAGGCTGCTCCGCGGACACGAACACCGGAGAAACCAACAAACCCAAGGAGAATAAAAAGTCCCACCTGGTCCAAGCCATATTCCACACCGTGTGTATCCGCTGAGAGTACGCAACAAGGCGCAGAAACTTTTTGTCAAACAGGAGGAGAGGGTCAAGTAATTCGTTTCAGCTGCGCGGTGAGTATAGGCTACAAGACGCGCACTGTGTCTACAGTATGAACTCCTGTCAAGTGAAAAAGTTCTATATCCCTGAGCATATTCCTCTAGACATCATCGACCGATCCGAGCAGATTGGAAAATTATAACAAACATTCAACTAAAACGCACGCTTAAGTTACAAAAGTCAAAAATAAAACGAGACATGTAAAAAAGAAAAAAAGAAAGGGGTAAAAAAAGGAGCTTTTACTATGGGGTCTAAAAGCGGGATAAAGCACCATATATCCTTCTATTCCAGCGTGGGGTATAGAGGGGAGCTATGGCAGCAGATGTCAAAGCTGCAACGGGGACGAATGTGCGATACTTTGCCCCGCAGATGAGATTGAAAACTCTTTTAAAAGTTTCACTGTGTTAAGGGCAGGAGTTTAGTGTCAGGGGCTGAACAGCCAATCTCCTGCAGACATGACGTCAGGAGTGGGAAGCTCATTGGAACATACACTTCAGCGGGGCTGAACCCTTAAAAAGAAAAAAAAAAAAGTTTGGAGAGCTTTTTTGGGGCCCTAGAGTGTCTAGGGGTCTTAAGCACCCCCCCTTAAAACGCACTGCGGCACTGTCTTTCTGCGATCTAGACATCGACGACGATCGAGATCTCATTTTATAGCAGCGTCTTATTATAAAATTAAATATGTTGAAAGAGTTGGAATATATTCTTTACAAAAAAATCAAAATTGTCCATGCCTAATTGACTAAGCTAATTCACCAAAAAAAAACTGTGGAGAGAAAGGAGCAAGAGAAAAGCAGTGTTTATTGTATTTAGTTTACCCTAGTTATTAATTAATTATTTAATGATACATTAATTATGCAGGAAATCTCAGTCCTGAGGTCTCATTCTCAAAGACCTCGTCACCTTTCTAGTGCTTTGTCCAGTCTCATAGAAGTCAATTAAATATAGACAATAAACCCGGCCATTGCATGAGATCAAACTCCAATGGTGAAGTTTGAAGTAGATGTCGGTCTGTCCTATACAGTAGGCCTATGCAGAGGGCTGGTTTCTTCAAGGATGACAATGCCTCCATCCACAGGGCACGCGTGGTCACTGAATGGATGGATTGATGACCATTACAAAATATATTCCATGACTCAGTCATTTATCTACTTCTTCCCTGCATGTGAGTGACCAGTTTAAACTGCACAGGAACACCGGGTCAGTTGAAGGTTCTATAATATATAAAGAAGAGAAACACAAAAGTACAAAAATAACATTTTCGAATTACCTGTATTTGCTTTGATTTTGGTTGGTTAAAATGGTTAAAATTGGTTAAAATGTAAATTTTACATTTCAACAGTAAAGTAAATTCTGTGGCTTCAGAGACAGTGGTTTAAACCACTGGTTTCCAACTCACCAACGAATATAGGGCTCCTCAGACTCAGAGTTACTACAAGAGGTCCTCCAAATCGTAGTGTGATATAAGGATTATGAGGGGAGTGAGGGGAACAAGCACACAATGCAGAGGTGTTGAGAGCTTGTAGATCAGCTATTTAGTTTTTGGCAAAGAGGTTTGGTTTGGTGTCAGTGTTGATTTTGACAGCAAATTTTGCTGTAGTCAGTCTTTTGAGTAAAATCAATTTAGTTTTAGTCATATTTCAGTCATCTGAAAAGTTTTAGTTTATATACAATTTAGGCATTTAGCAGATGCTCTTACTCCAGAGCGATTTACAGTAAACAAGAACAACAGGACGAGGGCAAATGCTACGGGCTAAGATGGAGTCTGAAGAGGTGGGTTTTCAGACTACAGCGGGAGATTGGGAGTGAGTCTGTACTCTGCCGTTCTGATTGCAATGGGAAGTGCATTCCATAGTTTTGGAGTCAGAAGGGAGAAGAGTTTGGGACGTGTGGAGCTTTGTCCCAGCGTTTTTCAAGTGTCATTTCCAGCTTCCCTGCGTTGGCTGATCTGAGCGTGTGGGAGGTTTGTAGGGTCTGATCAGACTTTGAAGATATGAGGGTGCCATACCTTTGTTTGCTTTGAAGGCCAGCATCCGAGTTTTGTACTCTGTGTGGGCGGCAACCGGGAGCCAATGGAGGGGAGCGGAGAAGGGGGGAGACATGTGAGAATTGCCTGCCGTTAGACCAGTAAGGAGAGAGTTACAATAGTCAAGTTTTGATATGACTTAAGGAGCTAGGCTGACTCCTGGGTGAGGATCGGGTTTAATTCGTTGAATGTTATAGAGTGTAAACCTACAGGATCGAGTGACCGTTGTAATGTGTGCTTTGAATGAGAGCTGACTGTCCAGGACAACGCAAGGTTCTTGGCTGTTGGACTTGGAACCGAAGTTACCAAGGCGTTGTCTATGAAAATAGTTAGCTCCTGCATGGGGCAGGACTTAGCTGGAAAGAAGAGATAGTCTAGTTTTAAAATGTATGTTATGTTATGGCCTTGACGTTGACAGTGTCGAAATGGTGATTTGACACTTGGTCGCATGCTGAAGTTTAGAATTGAGGCTTTAGGTGGTTAGATGTCAGAAAATACACATTAATGGAGAAGCCAATGTGTAAACGACAAACTTTATAAATGTATACAACATGATAGTGCTCTATGTGTAACAAGTCTTTACGAGTCTAAGCTATCTATGAAAAAGTTTAGTCTGCAACACAATTCTTTACATGCATGTATTCGTCTCTGCATGCTTCATTTCTCTCTCAACTATAGGGGTCCTGAATATGACGATGGGCCCCCACGAATATGACATATACTTAACTGTAGCTCTAATGGTGGGACATGATTATGTTATAATGAATGTCTCCTGGACGAGGGATAACAATCTACTCCGCCTCACACTCGCGCGCGCGCGCACACACACACACACACACACACACACACACACCACACACACACACACACACACACACACACACACACACACACACACACACACACACACCAAGGAAAGTTGCTCTTGGAATGCCTTTGAATTTATGGACACTTACCTTATCTTCTATGCATGTATGAGGAAGTGTGAACTAAAAACTATGCCATAAAAAATGGATATTACATCATATTAATTATGGCAGTTGGAATAGCTTAGATAGTGGGTAATGTTTTGTGTAAGACTATATAAAGCATGTGTTGTCATAGTCTTTGAGTTATATATTCACTTTTATTTCAGTCACACTCCAACATTAAATCAAAGCAGCCAGGCACTTTTGATGCGTCAGAACAGCCAGGAATTCATACAGCCATGTGCACATCATCATTCATCCCAAAGCGTCTACATGAGTTGCCGGACCACAGTTGCGCGGGTGAAGCATTCCTGTGAACGCTTCTAATTCTCTACGCTTATGGCTCAAATAATGCTTAATTTATGCTCCGTTATGTAGGAGGATGGTGTACTGGACTGAAAATAGCAGATCTACAAGCTCACAACGTGTCACATCCATGACACACACATCAAATAACGGAGCAAAAATGTGGTATACCCATGTAGTCAGTTGGGTTATATGTTACCCTGAGTACGTTTAAACACATAATAAGGTTATGTTTTGGCATAGCCATGGTTCACATGATGCTTATTACAGTCATGTTTCAGGGCTATAGTTTTGGAATTTTATTACTGAGGTTACATTAGGAACACATGATGGCGAGTCTGGCGACTAGGGGTGTAACGATACATTCTAGCGATACGATACATATCACCATTGACATGGACGATATTGGTTCATTATGGCGATATGATATGACATGATTCAATAATTAAAAATGGACACAGTAAAATGGTAAGTGGTGCATTCATATATATAATATTCATATATTTTTAAGGAAAATGTATATGGATATAATAATACTAAATACTTAGTACTAACTACTAAGTAAGTACTTAGTATTGATACAATTGATTGTTTATATTGCAAAACGATTCGATACCAATCATTTGCTTTGCAAAACGATATGATGTTGATACAAAGTCAATGTTGCCGTTTGTTTACATTTCGATATACTTCGATTCTTGAAATTAAAATAGATTTTTCAGTGCAGTTACTATATCGTTACACCTCTACTGGCGACCGTTCCGAGGTCGCCATATTTGACCCACGGAGTATTCTTGTCTATCTGTCTGTGGAAGATTATAGAGATGACTAGGGGGCCATTATGATGGGATTCATTATGAGTTCAGCTGTTGTGGGTTGTGCCTCACATTTATGTTTATTGATGTAAGAGCAAGGACCAATTTGGAAATGAGGTATTTAGGAAACAAGATTCTTAGAATAAGAGCAACAATCAAAATGCATATACCGGTAATCTACATCTACTGTACATAACTATATGCCCACTCGCTGAAACATTTCCACAATGAAATTACCTATAAATTAAATAACAGAGAAATCTGATTATTCTTTATTTTTCAGGGGACTCCGGTAATGCCATAGGGACGTCAGACACCACTTTGAGAACCATTACATTATTGGATACAGATTGTGTTCGTGTGGAGACTGAGAACTTGTTCCCCACAGTACAGTACAAGTAAAAGTATCAATACTTCAATGTAGAAATACTTTGAAGTATTGATACCAACAATACAAAGGTATTGATATAAAAATTACTTAAAGTACCAAAAGTAGAAGTTACTCATATGCACAATATCCCATTTCACAAGATTTAAAATGTATAAAACAAACATCTTTTGAAAATAGCCAAGGCTATTTTCACATAGCGGAAATGTATATAGGCTTGAAGTTGTGTTTTGTAATAATAATCAAAATCTACACGTAACTAGTAACTGAAGTTTTCAAATAATTGTAGTGGAGTAAAAAGTAACTTACAATATTTGCCTCTGAGATTTAGTGAGTAGTAGAAGTAAAAGCACTGAAAACTGGAAATATTCACAGTAAAAATACCTTAAAAGTACAGTACAGTAATTGAGTATAGTTACTTTAAACTGCCCACGTACGCCCCCCTAAAGAACACGACGCAATGTTGTGGAAAGAACTATGGCGCTATGACGTCCACTGACGTTTTGTTTCTCTTGAGAAATTAATTGTTGCCTTTTAGCATCCCTAGCGGGGTTTGAAGAGGGTGTTAGCAGTGTCATGAACTACTTATTTATAGAGGCCAAAAACCCACATTAAACCACAAAATGAAATATTTGGGTGTAACTGGGGGAGGACGAAGAGAGAGAGAGAGAGAGAGAGAGAGAGAGAGGGGTTGTGTGGGTTCATGAGAGCCTGTTGAAGAGGGAGGTCTGGTGCCTAAAGAGACAGATAGACAAGAGCGGGAAATTGAGGAAGAGACAAGAGACGGGTGGAGACTGGGTGGACGTTTCTCTGAATTTGACACATGGAGGGTGATGGTATCCAGAACCCACAGACTGTGTAACAGCATCCCCTGGATGGATGGTGGGGGGGGGGGGGTTGGGGGGGGGGGGGGGGGGGGGGTTGGGGGCGTCCGCCAACATGTGGGGAAAGACATGCTGGCAAGGCTATGAAGGAGGGCTGCGGTCATAGTGTGTACTGTAATCATCACTGGTGATGCAATGTGAAATAGTTGGGCAGCGATGCAATCATCAAGTAAGTGAATCCCTCATCTGGGTCACAAGGACAGGCATAGCATTCATGAAACGGACCAAATACTCCCATCTGTCCAGGAAACCAAAGTCACAGATGGGGACTCCAAGCGGACGTCAGGGCCAGATAAAGAACCTCAAGATGTGTCTGGGAATGGGCACGTCATGCTCTGGAATGTTTCAGTCGTCGGTGGCCCTTAAAGAGACAAATTGAAGGGGATATCGCTGGTTGGCCCACGTTTAAGGAAGAGGACGTGGAAATTGGCTAATGTGACGGTTTATTGGAAGCCTGCCAGGCTTTACTGCATTCTTTGTAGTTCTTAAAGAGTTTCTGAACAAATGAACAGTCGAAGCTCGCAAAATGCTTGAGGGCGTTAAAATAAAGAACTTGGAAGTACTGTAAGAGAGTGTTTCTAATAGGAAATCATTTGGATCCCGGTCAAAAAAATGTGCCCCTGGTAACGAATCAATCATCACACATGCACTGCAAAATCCTGAGTGGCAATTTAACCGAGACTTAAATGAACCCTCAGGATTCAGTGTGGGTATAATGGCTGAGCGGACCGTCACTTTACCAAATCTGACCCCCCACCTCCACACACCCCCACCCACCCGTGCGCGCACACACACACACACACACACACACACACACACACACACACACACACACACACACACACACACACACACACACACACACACACACACACACACTATAGCAGGGATACTCCAATAGATTTACCTGTGGGCCACATTACAAAAATGGCAAGGGGCCAGGGGCCAGTAGATAAAATTACGACATTAATGATACTTGATAACTTCTCTCTTTCAATTGCTTTATTTTCGCAAAATGTATCAAAGTACAATGTGCATGCACACAATATGTAAATAAATAAATGTGTAACATTTTCTTGCATAAACACAAAGAGCTGTTTCCATAACTGCACAAATTATTGCACATAACATGAGTAGCTGTTATAATAACATAATAACATAACATGAGTAGCTCTTTGCCTGCCTGCCTGCCTGCCTGTCTGTCTGTCTGTCTGTCTGTCTGTCTGTCTGTCTGTCTGTCTGTCTGTCCATGAGTAGTTATTTGTCTGTCTGTCAATGAGTAGCTGTCTTACTGTCTGCCTGTCTATGAGTAGCTGTCTGCCTGCCTGTCTATGAGTAGCTGTCTGTCTGCCTGCCTGTCCAATTGTCCATGAGTAGCTGTCTGTCTGCCTGTCTGAGTAGCTGTCTGCCTGCCTGCCTAATTGTCCATGAGTAGCTGTCTGTCTGCCTGTCTATGAGTAGCTGTCTGCCTGCCTGCCTAATTGTCCATGAGTAGCTGTCTGTCTGCCTGTCTATGAGTAGCTGTCTGCCTTCCTGCCTGTCCAATTGTCCATGAGTAGCTGTCTGTCTGTCTATGAGTAGCTGTCTGCCTGCCTGCCCAATTGTCTATGAGTAGCTGTCTGCCTTCCTGCCTGTCCAATTGTCCATGAGTAGCTGTCTGTCTGTCTATGAGTATAGCTGTCTGCCTTCCTGCCTGTCCAATTGTCCATGAGTAGCTGTCTGCCTGCCTGTCCAATTCTCCATGAGTAGCTGTCTGTCTGCCTGTCTATGAGTAGCTGTCTGACTGCCTGCCTGTCCAATTCTCCATGAGTAGCTGTCTGTCTGTCTGCCTGTCTATGAGTAGCTGTCTGCCTGCCTGCCAGCCAGCAAGTTGGTTAACAGAAAATAAATTGTTATGGCTGAGTAAAATAAAATACAATAAACACAATTTGCCTGAAAATAGATTACCCAGCTATGACCTTTTTCATGAAAAAAAATTAGTAGTGATATGGCTGACTGAGTAAAATAAAACAATCTACCTGAAAATAGATAGCTATAAGTGAAGAGCAATTTCCGCAATTTCCGCAATTACCATTTCCGCCATTTCAGCAATTTCCATTTCCGCAATTTCCATTTCCGCAATTTCCTCAATTTCCATTTCTGCAATTTCCGCAATTTCCATTTCCACCATTTCCGCAATTTCCGCAATTACCATTTCCGCCATTTCCGCAATTTCCATTTCCGCATTTCCGCAATTTCCGCAATTTCCATTTCCACCATTTCCGCAATTACAATTTCCGCAATTTCCATTTCCAACTATTAATGGCAGCTGGGTTTCATCATTCAAATAAAATAGAATTCTGTCCGTTTAGCTATAAAATTATGTCAGGGAATAGGGATACACAGTATATGTCTTTCATTTGCATTGCATCTCCCCCCCCCCCCCCAAGCTTTTATTTTCGTTCGAGTAATAGTACAACTCTAATAGTATTACTTATAATAATGTAATTAAAGATAACTTCATTCAGATTTATTTATTTTTATTTCATTTTCCAGATTTTTTTTTCTTCTTTTTTTTTTAGATTTTCATTGGTGGGCCAGTCATAATGGTCCCGCGGGCCTGATGTGGCCCGCGGGCCTGAGGTTGAGTATCACTGCACTATAGTATAACTAACGTCAGAGTGGTGGTCCCTAGCAGTGATATGGGGTGTGGGCTGGTCTTTACTTCGGCTGGTTTAACAAAGATGTTGTCAGGTCCTCGCTGAGAAACACCAGGAATTCTGGGACGACAGGTCAGAGGCAAGACAAGCAAACCTCTGTTTGCTTATATCAAAGGCTGTCCTCCGCAATGCTGACCTAATGGCTGCATAAGAACCACATGATGTTTGTCTCTGAAAGCCATTTGGAAGAGCTACAAGACCATTACGGCCGGTCTCCTGGATGTGATATCGTTTATAATGCTAAGATGGATGATGAAAGAATTCAAAATGAGCCAATACTTTTTTTTGTGTTTTTTATTTCATCACTGGTGTTTTTAGGCTGGATATGTGGCTTTGATCATTTAGTTTGGTATGTAAACAGACGGCTGTGTAGTGAAGGGAATCATGGCTTTGATGCTAACCAGTGCCTCAGGGCATTGTCATGTACTTTGCTATCTCATACCTGTTGATTCTCTTACACTGTGTGACACTTTAACATTCCAAACACTCGACTCCTCAAATGCCAAACACAATGCAGGGAACAGAGGTGAGTGGCTTTTTCCCTTCCAAAGACAAAAGGCTTTTCAACTGTGACAAAGTGACACAGGCAAAGGAAAACATCATACTGTAACTATGATGGTCATAAAACACACACACACACACACACACACACACACACACACACACACACACACACACACACACACACACACACACAGAGAGAGAGAGAGAGAGAGAGAGAGAGATAAAAACTAAAGCAATGTGAAGGTCATCTTCCCATTTGGAGAGAAGAAAAAAGCCATCAGAGTGAAGATGGGGTGATCCTCCCCATGTGCTATAGCTGGAGGGCATGGTGATGAGGCCAAATACATCATGTGCATGTGTCTGTATCCGAGTGTGTGTGTGTGCGTGTGCATATAGGCGCACACACCTCTCTGTCGGAGGACTGTGCACTGAAGGATTGTACATGCGTCCAGGCAGTGAGTGTGTGCATCAAACAGGCGTACACACACACACACACACACACACGCACACACACACACACACACACACACACACACACACACACACACACACACACACACACACACTGCGCATGCATGAGCACTGCATGGGATGACACATTCATTCCCAGTGCCTCTGAAGTGATGAATGTGCACACTCTCGGCTCCTGTCTCGGGAGCGGCTCTAAGATTTCCCTCACATTCTTACACTCCTCATTTTCACAGCAGTCGGTGACACCACCCTCATACCGCCCTGGGCCTGGGGTTTGGGTTGGGGGCGGGGGTCCAGCGTCCGAGCACACAGAGTGGGTTGTTAGAAGAGCTGGTGCACTGTAGTATTAATAATAATAATGAGGCTGTATGGGCCTGGCTTGTTTTCCTGTTTATTATTTTGCATTTAGGACTGCAAGGCAAAGATTATATGATTGCTTTCTGCCAGTTTGAACTATAGAGTTCATGGTGTGACTTTTGGACTGAGGAGCAGTACGTTTAAGGGGACTGGGGAATGGAAATTCCTCTGTACTGTTACTGGCTGGGATACTTAAAATTCAATCCAGTAGCAGCTCTAATATAATGATGTTTTTCAACACTGCTTTGGCTTGAATGAAGGCACATTTCGTTGAGATACAAATTGATTGGTTTAATTTTCTGCAGAGAAATGAATGGGGAAATTGACTACACTGTCATAATCCAAAATCTTTAAATCCAAAATGATACTGAAGTGGATATGGTACCGGAGACTATGGTACAATACAAGCCTCACACACTCCACATTGACCAACATGAACCATAATAGGAAAAAAAAACATTTTGAACATACATGAAACATGAAAGTAAACATGAAAATAAACATTCCTTTGGCTTTCCATTTACCATCAGTCAGTTTTTAGCTCTAGCATCACAAGTAAATTGCTGTGGTTTGACGCATGCTTCTAACTCAAGAAAGTGGGAAGTGTGTGCCAAAAAACAGACACAGATGATTGTAACGTTTCAGTCTCGATTAATTTAGTGTCCACTATTGGAACGTTTCAATCGTGACTTGACTGCTGCTAGAGGAGAAGGCGCCTGTCACACTCGAGGAGGGTCATTCTGATTGGCTGCGCAGGGCGTCAGGTCCTGCAGCTCTGTGATGAGCTGCTCCAGTTCTGTGACACTGTCCCTTAGGTCATCGCTGATCTCTCCTGTGTCCACGTCTGTGTGAGTTTGCTGAATGGAAGAAAAGATGAAGAGGAAAAGGTGAAATGATGCTTGTTTTTATCCCATTCTGGACGAAAACCCCTTTTGGTGTTTTGAGCATATTTATGTTAGATGTATATATATATACATAGTTTATAGTAGTATATATAGTTATACTTTAGCTATTGAAAAATAGCTTGTAGATCTGCAAAAAAAAATTAACCGTGAAAATGTGGCGTAAATCTTTGAATATAATTTGTTGCTGTCGGGAGGAAACCTCATAAGGTTCTTTTTTGGCATAAATCAGTGCTATTGAACACCCTTTAAGCCTCTTAACGCCATTGGACCCTCAAAATGTCTGCTAAAGCAACTAGCTTCACCACCTCCCCCCTCTCATGGAAGTAATTGATTATATAAAGTTACAACACCAACTTTGATGAGGCTGTATTGCTTTGTTTTAAAAATATAAGGTTTTCTTAATTTCCTGAAAAATGTATGTAAATTTGGAGTTATGAGGTTTCCTCCTGACAGCAGAGATATAGTCTTTCACAGTGAACGTTTTTAACTCAAATCTTTGCTTCTGGAGGGTGCCTGGAACAACATCTTTTCAGATAGGGGTCCGCGGCCAAATACAGAAAATGCCGGGGTCCTTGACATGGAAAAGGATGAGCACCACTGACATAGAAACATTTTCAGAAAACTTTTATTTTAGAATCGGCTCAAAGTATGTACATGGTCGAGAACATTAGTGTGTCTGTCTAATAATAATGGGATTGCACAGTACCTTGGCTTTGGTGGCCAAACTCCTCAGACTGAGTCGTGTGGAGGACAGCATCTGGAGAGCTTCCTGGGGTTTAGTCTTCGTCTTACTGCAACTGATGGTGACTGACAGGAAGAAAAAAACGATTTATTAAAAATCACACCCGTGTGAAGTGAGGGGCACTCATATAGTACATAATCATCATCTCATACCGGCCTATCACAATTTGCGTCCTCACCTTCATCTTCAATGTTGCTTCGTCATCAATGTTGTCATCAATAATTTACACTATGACGTAAAATTATCCATTCATTGTCAATGGGAATGGAATGTTTGTGTAGGACCAAGTTTGTGGACCCAGACTAAAAGCTGACATTTTGAGGGGCTAGCGCCCCTCAAAAGTCATACTCATGTGAAGTGAGGGGCGCTCTTATTATCATGCATCATCATACATCGTCTCATTCCGACCAATCACAATTTCTGGGATGCTCAAACAATGACACAAGCTCCCATCATCTCTTTCCAGGCCAATCAGAATTTGCGTCCTCACTTTCGTCTTTAATGGTTATGATTACAGACCGTTTGTGTTTACCCAAATACGCAAAGCTGGTCATTAATTGTCAATGGCATTTAATGCTTGTGTTAAGACAATATTTGTGTTTACACAAACCCTCAAAGCTGGACATAGGAGGGGCTAGCGCCCCTCAAAAAGGGTCATTTTCTAGTGGTCATTTTCCTATTCCCAGCTTTCTGGGTTTGTGTAAACACAAATATTGAAGACAAAAGTAAAGATAGAAATATGAGGATTTGATTGGCCAGAATGAGATAATGTATGATGATATCACTTCACACGTGTGTGTTTTTGATGGGCGCTAGCCCCTCCTATATACAGGTTTAATGTTTGTTTTTAGTTCAATTTTTGTTTTGTCACCGTTTGTTTTATATCATCATTACATCACCTAATCATAGCAACATGAGTTAGATAGATGATAAGAGCGCCCCTCACTTCACACAGGTGTGATTTATTTATGTCCATTGCACCGTGTTTGAAAGAGGACAAGAACAATGTTCTGTGCTCTCTGCCATCATCTAATAAAGACTGATTCAAAACAAATGTTTTTGACAAAGACTGAGCGGAACAGTATTTGAGAGGAGAGAGGACGCGGTAGGTAGACTAACATTTAATCAAGTTAAATGCAGGCAGAATGAAAATTCCTGTGAAACACGAATCTAATCTCACTTCATTCAGCAATTACGGACGGACATGCTGCTTAGTGTCCAAGAGTATAGCAGACAGTCTGTAGTTTCACTGGACAGCTCCCAATAACCAATGCATCCATCGCTAGCCTCCGGTGGCTGCCATGGTGTGACGTCATCGAATATGCGCACGCACGCAATCTAAATAATCTTTAGGGGCTCATATTGAGATAATGGACTAGACCTTAATAAAGCTTAATCTGACCTCGCGAGTTTACATTTTGCGAGATGTAAACCAATGTTTACATCGCGAGATGACGCTCTGAACTGAAGCTACGTGTCATCACACAATCTCTTCCTGTTCAACGAGGCTGTGTAAAGAGGGTCATTCTATTGGATTTTCCTGGCACCTGCTCTGAGTGGAGCCACCAGGTGGCGGCATATTCCGTTTTTAACCCCGAGAGTCTCAAGAGTTAAATTTACACTCCAGAGGATTCTCCAATGCACTGTACACGAGGAGTGAACCGGAAACCTGCTTTCTGTGCTTTTGTCATATCAGCATTTAAACTATCAGCACCCCTGGGGGGGGGGGGGGGGGGGGTAGCTTGTAGATCGGCTATTTTCAACAAAGATATTTTTTGGAGTAGAGGGGGAGAGGGAGTGGGTACTAGTACAGACCCCTGGGCGACTAGTCCCGTCAGCGAAGTATACATGGTTTACTGTAAGTGTTTAAATGTTTCCCAGTTGGGGTAATGAGGTCAGGGGTCATCGACACGGAGTCACAGGCTCCACAGGGCTTCCCGGGGGTCTAGCAGGGCTCCAGACCTACAGTATAGGTGAACCCACGGAACCAATGGCTAAATGCATGACCAACAGATACCACATTCAGTGTGTCATCACAGGATGACGGATGGATGGAAAAAGGTGGGTTGATGGAGGGCAAAAAACTAAGTGCACCACCTCTCCTGAGGTAGGGCAACGAGCGAGTCACCCTTAACCCCAGGACGACCTTTCGGGATGAAAGAGAGTGACTGAGGTCGGGTCGGTGGAACCGTAACGCCTGATTTATACTCGGATACGCATTGTGTCAGACACCAAATCTAGCAGATGTACACACTCAGTCACAACACTTGTGAGCTTGTAGATTGGCTATATAATGTATGTGGTGACTGGTGAGCGACACCGGCCCGCGACCACGTACAGTGTATAGGCTAATAAGAGACTGAACAAAAGAGAATACAAATGGAGGAATGGAGGAAAAAGTGGCAAGTGAGAGAACAATAGACAGATGAAACGGGGCTGCTTGAAGGCACTTCATAATTAAATAAAAGCTCATTCGACGACAAGACAGGATAATTCAGTTACGTTGTTTGCAGACGTATAGTAAAGAGTGTTCTCTTAACCTTCCTGATTTCATGCTATCTGGCGTACTTTAATTAGTGGCTGAAAGTGAACTGCCGCCTTCTAAATAGGCTCCAGGCTCATCAATCATCTCCCTTCGGTCATAAAACTGCAGTTCCATTCGTGGTGAACGCATGCGATGCATGTGCGGTTAGATGGCAAAATAAAGATGTCTGATGTAAACGCAACTCTGCACATGCAAGAGCAACATGCGCCATGCGATGTCATGCTGGTTTAAAGTCTTGTGTACTGTACACACGTCCAAACTACCATTCGACTATGCATCTAATATTATAGCACTCCGCACGTTGAAAATTGTACCCTGAATACTCCAATTATAGCGTCTATTAAAATGACAACTAGTAATTAGTGGTTACTGTGTGTGTGTGTGTGTGTGTGTGTGTGTGTGTGTGTGTGTGTGTGTGTGTGTGTAAGAGAAAGAGTGTGACAGAGTAGGGGAGCCTGTACGAAGTTGACCCCAAGTGGCTTACAAATGAATACTTAGACAATGACCTATATCAACCAGGCCTGTTTAATCATCTCCATTATCACTGTCCCCGACAACATGATCAAAATGGCATTTTGAAACCCCCCATCCAATTGCTCAATAACCTTCCAGCAAACATTGTGCGTCTATTTGGGTGCATTTTTAGTCTCATCGGATGTTATGCTTTACTCAATTGTTGGGCGTTTAAGAATGAGCAGCTTCCCCTTTTTGTTTAAGGTCAAACATATAAAGTTTGAGTTGTGTTCCGAGTTCTGCACATGACAGACTCTCTACACAAGGCTCCATCCCGTGGTTTAAAAGAAGGGCTCCGAAAACAAATGATTGATTGTTGCTGCGTGATACTTGCTGGTCTGATGACAGAATATTGATAGGCCATTTCCCCACAACGTAAGGCTCTTCCTCTGTCTCGCTGTTTACCGAGTCACCTTTTATCTTCCTCTCGCACGCAGGGAAGGAAAAACAAAACAAAACAAAAAAACAAAGCTCGGAGCCCATTTCCCCTCTTCTCTCTCTCTCTCCCTCTGCTTCTTGTCGCGGCAACGTGGCAAGCCTTTTATTCCTGCCTTCGCTGTGGCTGGAAAGGTCAAACTGCTGTGATTTATGAATGTGGTTCCCTCTCTCTCTCCTCGCCTTGTTCTGGTTTATCTGTCCTGTTTTTGTGCACTCTCTTTTCATTGATGTCTTGTCACTCGGCAGAATCCTGGCCCGGTGGGGGCTTTAGAAGAGATAGGAGCCTAGGGGGGTGGAGGGTGAGGTTCACCTCTTTGTCTTGGGGAACCACTAGCAGCTACTTTCCTACAGAAGCAGAGACCTGGTGAAACGGATCAGAGATATGTCTGGTGACATCTTATCTAAATTCAAGGGATGGGCTAAAGCTACAGTAGGTGTTTTATAGCATCTCAGATCCTGATCCAATAGTTGTTCTTCATATTGTGATAGTATCAGGATTGGTTTTCAAAGCAATGGGTGTATGTTCGTGCTGGTTTTCTCCACCGTCCAAACGCATTTAGATTTCAGTGAACGTATCGGGAGGCGGTCTGGCTGCGCAGGACTAAGTGGAACTGGAACGGGACACATCTGGATTCATAACACACTGTGTGCGTCTGTGGGTGTGTGAATTAGTGAGACAGAAAGACTGAGTGATATGCAACGTGCAGAGGATGAGAATCATACAGTAGTGTGACAAAGAACAAGGTGTATGTATCTGCCACTTGTGTGACCTGGGTAAAGATGAGCATCACACAGCCACTGGGAGGGATGGAGGGAGAGAAAGAGAAAGAAAGAGAGAGAGAGGGAGGGAGAGAGACAGAGAGCGGGTTGTAAGGAAAGACAAGTGTGTAAGCCGTCTCATTGCTCTCTGTCACATTGCTATTCCTTACATGTTGGCCCCCAGTAGCCCCACCTCGCAGACGTTCAGTCTAATGTTTAATTCAGCGCAGTCTCCTGTTGTAAAGAAAGCTGGGCATTCTGAGATTAACAACTTTACTGGAGTCAGGCTATAGGACACAGTGCTGCATATGCCTCACGACTCCCTCTGTCCACCCGCCCCCTCCCCCTCCTCCCTCCCTCCACTCTCCACCCTTGGAGAAAGGCAGGAGTGATAGTTATGGCTGGCGAATGATGGCCAGACGGAGGGGCGAGCAGTTTATTTGCCATTTTTGGGGTTGTTTTTGTTCGTTTTTTGACCATGTTCATCCATCACTGGTTTCCCTGGATCTAGCCTGATCGAGTGCCTTGCCTCGCCTAAAGACGCAAATGTACCGCAAAGTGTCACACATGGCGATGGCGTGCTGAGAAATAACGTTAACGGCATTGTTAGTGGCGAGGTCATGTTTGTGTCTTTTGTGCCTGTGTGTGTGTGTTTGGAAAGAGTTGAGTGTGGGAGAATGGCTAGAGATATTAAAGCCTCTAATTACAATAAAAATAAATACATTTACTGTATTATATGAAAGACTCCACTAAAATCTGAGTGAATATAAACATTCAAAACCATAAAACAAGGTGGGGTATAATAACAGCATGGGTTCTGGGTTCCATGGAACCGAGATTATGAATTCACAAAATGTGGGTGATGCGCATCCTACACGCATACGCAGGATGAAGCTCTCACCATTTCCCATATCCACAGCTCTCTTTATAACTTCCTTGAAGGTGGCGGTGTCTTTCTCCCATCCACCGACTTGGACTTCACAACGATGAGCCTTTAACAGGAACTGCAGTGCCTGAAACATGCAATGTCACACTATTATTGGTAAAGATGGAGTAGAAGAAAAATAAGCTATAAATGTTTCAGCCGAGTAAATCAAACAAGCATTCAGAAACTCACGCACGCACACTATATATATATATATATATATATATATATATATATATATATATATATATATATATACTCTGTATAGTCTATGTGAGTCTTGAAATCCATCATACACCATGAAGCCAACCAACGTCTTTAATATTATTTTCGCAGAAGCAATGAACCAAACAGGTTAATCCCCTACATAAATAGCACTAATCAACATGGCAGGAACCATGGCCACTACAGCGTGACTAGCAAGAGAGTGGGGGAGGGGCGTCCCGAGGAGAGGGGAGGTGCGATGACAAATCATGGTGCTGCCATGGGCCATAAGGTTGCACTTACACTGTGACTGGGGCCATAATAAAAGAATAGCTTCATCAACAACCCACTGCGTATGGAGCCATCAATCATCACACGGGACATGCGGAGTGGCGTTAAATTAATCTGCCGCACATTCATTACAACCACCTATACGTTATTAATGAGCCTATAAATAGCTTATTAACAGACGATGGGTCCATTATGTGTAGTACTCTTCCGTGCCGTGTGTGATGCATCGCATGTGGAGTTTGCATTAGTGACAGTCATAGGGATGCTGGGATGTCGTTTGGAGTGACCTTTTCGTTGTCCTCTGGGTTGGTGCTGTGGCCGTCGCCGCACAGCTTTGCGTACAGCCGCCATATTTGGGCGTCGGTGCTGTGGCGGGAGGTGACGCGGCCCATGAGCTCTTGGACTTTGGGGCGGAGCGATGGCACCTGCTCGCCGCGCTTGTCCGGTAGGTTCTCCACCACCGCCCGCACCAGAATCTCCAGAATCTGCAAAAGGAAAAACATGGAGCTGTGGGAACGGCATTGGAATGTAAAGTAAATGCTCCAGGCGCTATCACGTGCATACCATATAAATGTATTATGGTGACGCCATGCTTTTGCTGTGTCCTTTGCATGTTTCTACATCTCCCCGCCATAGCACATACCAACAACGCAGACAACCCATTAAGATGGAATAAAAAACAGACAAAAGATACGTTTTGTGTCTTCTCAAGATCCATCTTACAAAAATAATTGAATCAAAAATGATTGGGAGACACTGTAGTAGTCCACCACCTCGAGCCATGAGACATAAAACAAACCCCAAACACGCAGCAATGTCACTCAGTAAGGAATGATTACCGCGTATATAGTGTATGTGAAACCCAACCATGGCATATGGCGTTACACATCCATACCCTCCCGCCAGTAGAAGTTCCATACCCATCTGTTTGACTGTGGCACACATTGCCTGACTTTTTAATCCACTAAAACTGGGAAAGCATTTTACATTATAGCAACATTTTTATTTATTTTCATTAATTTGTATACTTTTGCCTTACATTGACTTAGTTATGTTTGTTTGCCAAACATAACATAACATATGTTTGTTTGGGGGGGGGGCTTTTTAGTATCATAAAGTGAAACACTTTGGGCTGTACAAATAGTTATTATTATTATTATACTGTATAGCACATTGCCGGTCTTAATGGGTTAAGAGGCGAGCCATTTGAGAGGGGATGTTTCAGACAGTACTTCGGCATGGCTTCAGTTTCATATCTTTGCACTCAGCTGGACGAGTGCCATTTGCTCCTCTCTCTCTAGAATTTCAAAACATGTTCGGCTGCAGGCAGGATTGAGTGTGTGCCGTAACGGAAAATAAAATACAAAAAGGATAACCCAAACAAAGAAAGACAGATGTATTCATAATCGTAAGTATCGTCTGGCAATTAAAATGCCTTGTGTAAACAGCCTGCGGCGTTAAACAATAACAAGACATAAATTCCCCCCACCCAATCCTTTCTTGTTTACGTACACTATGAATCAAATCTCCGCTAATGGGAATGGAGAACAATGTCTTATTTGATGAAGAAAGAAATGTACTTTTGGATAAGTGTAGGTGTGGACTGTGGATGATGCAGACTGCACGCTTTCACACGAACGGCACCTGCACACCAACACACTTTTATTAATTTATAATACTTAAATTAATGCCCATAACATTTGGTCCACGGCCCACATTATGGGTCCAGGCCCACTGTTTGGGCAACAGTGTACTACTGCTCTATTACACTCTACAAGTACTCCATAACAGTTTACTACTCTGTTACAATATTTTACTACACCATTGCACCATCTATTACACTCTACTATGACTCTATTACACTCTCCTGTTACTCCATTACAGGAGTCAGTGAACAGGAGAGGGGGAAGGCAGGGTGGTGATATCAGAGGGAGACATCTCCGAGGTTCACTTCGACGTGCAGCCTAATAAATCCAGGAAGTGAGGTGGCGTATCGGGCTTCATCCTGTCTGCCCCAGACTGCTCCGTCAAAATCCTCTATGTTGATTTAACTCTTGACCCGTACGGGTCCATTGTTTTTTTACACTAGCAAGAACTAAATGAACAGTGAGGATTTTCCGCCGTGGAGCGCGGGAATTATATTTATGAATGCAATACCAATGTTACTAGGAGGAGGGGGGTTTACTGAGAGACAGAGAGACACACAGAGAGAGCGAGAGAGAGAGAGACACAGACAGAAACACAGAGAGAGACAGAGACAGAGAGACACACAGAGAGAGCGAGAGAGAGAGAGAGACACAGACAGAAACACAGAGAGAGACAGAGACAGAGAGACACACAGAGAGAGCGAGAGAGAGAGAGAGACACAGACAGAAACACAGAGAGAGAGAGACAGAGACAGAGACAGAGAGAGAGAGACACAGATATAGACAGAGAGAGCGAGCGAGAGACACACACACACACACACACACACACACACACCCGTGCTATTTGTCGCAAAGGTTTTATACCAAGTGAATGCAAAACATTGAAATACTGCTTTAAACTTTCAAAAGTTTATACCAAACTAACATTCCTACAGTATATTGATGTATAACTATTTCTATAGTTTCATAAGATTCTTCTTTCAAAGTTGCAATGTAACACAGCTCTGTTTACACTTTTATTTTATTCCCATTTACCGGTATATACAATATTTATTTGTACATATATACATTGTTTCGTCTTGGTTTGTTCCACTTTTTCTTTGGCAATTTAAACGTATGTTTTCTCATGCCAATAAAGCTGCTTTGAATTTAATTGAAATTGAGAGAGAGAGAGAGATCCTGCACGCATTTGGAGTCGGTGCTTACATTTATGGAGAGAAGCAATGTTGCCATGTCTGCTTATTATATTATTATGATGTTTTTACCGTAACGTTGCATGTAAATTATTGGTAGTTTTGAGTGTTCTTTGTTGCTTATTTGGGCTTGTTTCCTAATGTTGTAAAGCAGTGTTTCTCAAACATTTTCATGTAGATTTCTTGTAGTATTCTTGTCTATTCTAAAATAACAGATGCATATAAGTTTAAAGTACTCATGTGGCCTATAGTCACTTCTTTTGCGCGTGCTTTCATAAAGACCTTGGTTGCAACTTGCTTACTTCCCTCACAGACTCCAGCAACACTGGTGGTGGTGAGGGCACGCTGTTATTTCCCAGAAGGCAGTTCAGGTTCCTTTGAAGCGGTGGCCCTGACTAGCGGTGGGTCTGTCAGCGAGCAGCGGGAGTCCCAGGTGTCTGCTGGGATATAGGGTTTCTTTCTACATTATTTCCCCCCTTTGATTCTTCCATGGGAAGGTTGGGAGCCAAGTCACTGAAACCCGACGCCCACGGTGGGCGCTTGCTCCTGGCTGCTACTGTACCGTACGTCATGGGTTTAAGTGGTGGGGGTGTGGGGAGCGTTTTTGGCATTTGTTGAAACGCAATTATGCGTCTGAAATTTGGAGGATTTCTAAGTATATAATAGCGTTATGTCTTTAGCTGCCACAAAGCTGTTTTGAGTGACAGACCAGACACTCAGGCCATCTCTCCAAAGTGTCAACACGTGGATCTTAAAAACCCTGTGCTGCTCTATCTGATGACCATATGGTTTTACCCTAACCAGAGTTGCAGCACAGAGGATCCTAACTGCAGCAACGCTATAATCATCCTCCTGTGCTATAATTATTGGGCTATGTACCAAGCAGCAGCACTACTACTGTGGCACACCAAATTTAAGGATTGTGTGTGTGTGTGTGTGTGTGTGTGTGTGTGTGTGTGCGCACACGTGCATGTGCAAACTGGTGTAAAGTATAACTAAGTACTGTACATGTTCTGTACAATTTCTGTACTTTTTACTTTACTTCTACTCCATTACATCTCAAATATTGTACTTTTACTCCACTACAATTACTTGAAACCTTCAGTTACTAGTTTTGCAGATTATTATTATAAAACTTGAAAATAGTCGATCTACAAGCTCACAACGGACCTGGGAGAGACCGCCGCCTCCTCCTCCTCAACACCACAACGCTACCAGCAGCACCAAGCTCTAGTCTGGACCCGTTCCAAACCATGCTACTAGAATATTGGACCAGTTCCAAACCCCTCTGCCGTCGCCCGGCTAGCACCCCTATCAGACACTTTACCGTTAGCAGGCCACCCCGACAGCTGTGTTCCAACTGTTGGCTGTCCTGAATTTCATTGGTATTGTACGCTGTCATTGTAAAAAAAAGATATACTTTTATCTCTTATAGGTTTAGAGAGGAATTTGTGCTTTCATAATCTCACTGAGATACAAATACTGTAGATGTACGGTAAGGACATTATGAAGCCCTTTTACTTCTACTCCACTACATCTCAGAGGAAAATATTGTACTTTTACTCCACTACAATTATTTGAAAACTTTTACTTTGTAGATCTTAATTATTATTACAAAAACATACATTAACTACTTAAGCCCTACATACAGTAGAGCCGATCTACATCTTGTACATCTGATATTTTCAAAAGATTATAAACATTTGGAAACTTGTGAAACGGGACGTTCTGAATTATGAGTACTTTCTACTTTTGGTACATTATGTACATTTTGATAACACTACTTTTGTACTTTAATCAAGTACATTTTAAATTCTGAACTTAATAGAGTATTTCTACATTGCAGTATTGGTACTGTTAATTGAGCACAAAATGTGAGTACATTTTCGACCACTGTGTATAGTTGTATCGATTGGATGGCAAATAAATCAAATCAAATGTTAACAGTCAAATAGTACAGTATGTATTAAATGCATTTTGATGACAGGCATTGTCAGACATGATGTATTATTATGTATGATGCCATGGAAAAACCATGTTTTGAACAAACAGCTAAACAATAAGCTGTGTGAGGAGACAAGACAAGCCTAGTAAGTGCAATGGATAGTTTTTTAACTCACAAAGACCTGACGTCTATTCTACAGTACAAATGTCTCCTAAATCCTGAAATAATTCTGAAAAACGTATGTTGCTATATCATTGGTTCTCAAACTTGTTCTTGTCAAGGACACCAAAAAGGATACGCACTTGTGTGTAAAGCAGCAACAATGCGCTAGATTGGCTTTTGTTCAAGGTAGGTGGCCCCACTGGGCTGTGTGAGGTCTGGTGGAGAGGTGATTCTGGTGGAATAAAGACATGCGTCCGCCATCCAGCATTGCTTTGTTTACATTCTGCACGCATAGCATGTCAGGTGGCTCGACAAAAAAAGATAAAAACACTGAAATACACTGGCACTGCTGGCGGTTTCTCTCACCCATTTGCTTACTACAGTATGTGGGTCAAATAAAAAAGAATGTGTTTGTTCCTGCCTGGCTGTCACTCTGAAGCCGGGGAGGGGGAAAAAACAAAAACGGCAAAATTCTGCACGTGCGCGCACAAGTTTGCGCGCGCATGTGCAGGGGGACCTTTGGAGCTTCAGTGCCCAGGGGCCCTCAGAGGAGCAGGGGGACCCTTGGAGCTTCAGTGCCCAGGGGCCCTCAGAGGTGCAGGGGGACCCTTGGAGCTTCAGTGCCCAGGGGCCATCTGAGGTGCAGGGGGACCCTTGGAGCTTCAGTGTCCAGAACCCCCAGCCCTGCATCTACAGTTTGTGTTGTCATTTCTTTTTTGGCTGGTTGATGAATTGTGTTGGTGGTCTGCTAAATATATTTTAGGTTTGTGTATTTTGCAGACCCCGCTTGAAAAGGAGATGGTTCATCTCGATAAAGAATTTCAGACATAGGCCAGAAGGAGGGTGCTTATGTAAGGTCTGTCACCGCGTGCGTGCGTGTGTGTGTGTGCGAGAGAGAGAGACAGATAGAGAGATAGATAGAGATAGATAGAGAGAGAGAGAGAGAGAGAGAGAGAGAGAGAGAGAGAGTGAATCTACCCATGTGTCTCAACAGCATAAAATAACATCCCTCTCTCCAGGGAGTGTCTCTCTCTCTCTCTCTCTCTCTCTCTCTCTCTCTACCTCTTTTCTTTTTTCTTTTGGCTCACTGAGAAAATGATAGGCCTCCCAAGTGGAAGTTCTACAGTCTCTGTGCCCTCCAAAGCAGTGGTTCTCAAAGTGGGGACTCCCCATGGGCCCTTTGGGGATTCCGAGGGGGCCCCCAGCAAAACCATCCAGCCAACCTCTGGGAGCTGAGACTGGGAGCCTCTTCGCTGCAGTGACAGTTTGATAAATCAACTGGGGAGGAAGTTGAGCACTGCCTCCAAAACCAGCTGCTAAAACTTTCTACAACAATAGGTTCGGGCTGCTAGGCAGGTGCCAGGGTAATGTTTTAATATACACAACGCAGCGTGAAGCTGCACATTGTGAGCTTGTAGATCTGCTAATTGCTCGAGCTAAAACGTTTGGGGACCACTGGTGTTTGCTTCCGTGTCGTGTACCACAGCACATCAGAAAGCTGTCACCCTCCCTCACAAGTAGCTGTTGGGGAGGGAGGGGGTGGTCCATGCACAACGAGTAGAATACAATGTGTACAACTGACGGCTTTCTTTGGCTACGGACGGGGAACCTTCCTGCTCTGTCTTGGTGGTCATTCCAACATGGAAGCATTTCCATGGCTGTCCGTTCAATTTGAGTACACCCCTTACAAAAGGTGAATGAATGTGTGAAAATTAATGACCATGTCAAATGTCCTAATAAATCATTTTGACTCTTTCTTCTGCTTATCAATGCAGCGTGAAAAGCGTGACAACTTCAAGAGGAAAACCAAATGGATGGGTCGGTAAGACTCCCACTGTGTCTAGTTATGGTGTGAAGAGAGAAAGTAAGTTGAACGACAGGCAGACTAAAGGCTTGGCGGTTTATATTAGTACACAACAGTGAGAGCAATAAAAATAGAACCAGAGCAAAAGACAGATCAATTTACTCTCTGTTCTAAGACAGTGTCAAAAAGAACTGATCTAGAAGATAAGAGAATTGTTCTTTTTAGCAAGCAAGACTATAAATGACCAGGTTTGGTGCTGTTCTATATTTGTCAGAATCAACTTTGTATGCATTCGTTTATGGAGTTTATCCTGTGCCTCTTCACTGTATAATGCAAGTTTGGGGAGCATATTTTGAATTATCAATGTATAATCAATGGAGCAATTATTTTGTATTTATTGCCTACCTTTGGAAATACATCAGGTAACAACCCAAACCTCTACCACAGTAGTCTAGCCCAGGGGTCTTCAATGTTTTTTTCAGGCTAAGGACTAGCTGAGAGAGAGAGATGAAGCATGGACCTCCACTACGTATTGTATAACTGTGTTGCAGATTCAACTTTAGACATAGATTTAATAGACGTGTTTAACAGCACTATCATTGGTGTAGTGGGTGTACTGTATGTTGTATTCATGTTAAGGTGTGTTTTCTGATATTTACAGTAACCTAGACTCTCAATCAACACCAAACGTCTTGCCGAAAATAGCCGATCTACAAACTCACAACTCTTCTCTTGACACATTCTGTTGGAGTGGAATGCACTGTGCCGGGCGGCCGACTTCAATTGTCTGTCAGTACTAGTAGCCTCTTCAAAGTACTCTTTCATTCTTTGTATATTTCAGTGTATGCTTATTCTACCCCCCCCCCCCCCCCTCTACCCTGAAGACACAAAGAAAAACAAAACAAAAAAAACGAGCCAAGATATAAAGACGTGAAATATGAAGATGGGAAGAAGATGAGAGAAGGATGGAATGAGAGGGTCGAGGGAAAGAGATGGGCTGACGAACGAGTGCTTCCGAGAATAGATCTGATTAAGTGTGTAACGGATGTATGACGCAGACTGTCACCGCTGTTCAAGCAAAAGACCCTTCAAAGGTGCCACTCTCCCATCTGTAAAAATAGCACAGCAATTTATATATATATATATGTGTGTGTGCTCTGTCAAATAAAGCTTGGAAGTGATGCATTGAAATTCTGACAGGTTTGTTTTGTTGGGAGGGTGGATGAAAGTACATTTAAAGAAAATGTCTGCGATGTAGACAGTTCTGTACCTCTATGTCTATGTGTGTGTGTGTGTGTGTGTGTGTGTGTGTGTGTGTGTGTGTGTGTGTGTGTATGGTGTTTCAACTATCATGGAATTAACAATTAACACTCATCAGCCAAATGTGAACATTGTTTAATGTGTATTGCAAAAATGCCAAATCAATTCTAGACGGCTTGTTTTTTTATTCTGCGGTAGAGACGGAAGGAGGAAGGAGACGAGACGACGGGGAGTAGAGGGGGGTTGGGGGGCGGCTTTGAGTAACCCGGAGATTTGAGAAAGCAAAGCCAAATCCCAATTACTTGGAGATCTTACTTCATTCAAGCAGCTGAAAGTCACATTGGGGCTGCCACTGACCTTTTCGTCTGGCGTGCTTTTACATTTCGGAGCCTAATTGATGAGGCTTGCAATGCGGTAGGCATAAATGAATGTTCCGCACGGGAGAGAGAGAGAGAGAGATAGAGAGAGAGAGAGAGAGAAAGAAGGGTGAATGGATGAGAGAATGGTGTAAAATAAAATAAAACTCCCATGGATTTGTAAAAGATAATTTAGAAGAGAAGAAAATGAGCTAAAGTGACAGGACATCATGGACAGCCTGCACATGAATCATGAACTAGTATACACACACACACTGTGTGTCTGCGTGCGCGTGCGTGCGTACTGCGTGCGTATCCGTCCATAAGGACATAAGGAGGGAAGGTGCTTGACAAGCGTGCATTCTGGCTGCAATCTGAAGGAACATGTTGCCCGATCATCTTTCTCTGAGTTATTTCAACCATTCCCACTGGGCTAAGATGTCTTCCTTAAAAGTTAATTGCTCAGAAGCTGCCGTACTGCATTTATTACAGGGGTGGAGTAGGTGTGTGTTGCGGGGGAGGGGGGGTAGTAGGTGTGTGTTGCGGAGGAGCGAGGCTTTGATAACATTATTATAATAACATTAATGCTGGCTGTTTCGCCTTGTTTATTTGACGCTTACGCTTAATTTTCTACTTAGCATGTGTTGGCAGATATGCAATTAGTGAGAAGCAATTCAATGAGCCTTTTTTCTCCCAGTTTTTGTAAATTATTTCAAAATGGCAACCCCAATGAAAGAGATTAATTAGCAGTACCGGAGAAAATCTACAGTTAATTTGTCTTTTGAAGAGATATTACCCCCTGGGTATATCACACAGAGTTACCATGTGATTGGAGAGCTCTCTCCGTGTTAAAAGGACACACTGAATCAGCTTCTACCAGTCCCTGCGTCCTATACATGCAGACTTGTGACCACGACCGTGACTACAGATGCGATAGCCCATGGTTAAAATGCAAATAAACAGCTTAATTTGGGGGAAAGTGAAAGGGCAGCTTTGTTAGTCCCTGCATATGCCAAAGGACAATGCACATGTGCATTTTAAAAGGCCACATAATGTGTTAAGATGGTTGGCCAACCCAGTGAAGAACAAAATGCATGAGAACAGTCAGTTAACTGCATATCCCCATCTGCCGATTGGTCGTGATGTCATCCAGACAACCAACCAATAATAATTAAAACCACAGCATGGTCATCCGTTCCGGACTTTTCGACAGCAACTGTTAAAGTTAAAAAGCAGTTTCATCCGTCCATGCATATGACTCATTCCAGATCGATTGGCCAACCCACTGGGGGGGAATGCATTGGATGAAGATGGATGGAGTCTTAATTGAGTGACAGTCACAAAAAAATGTAATGGTTAAAATTGGAAAGAGGAAAATCAGCTTCCTCACTCAGTGCAGTCAGTGCACATCGTTTGGCCATTGATCAATGGACAGAGGTTTGTTCATTGTATAGTAGGTAGTGGTACTGTATGTCAATAGACAATGCATTTCATTCAAAAAGCACCTTCATCAGGATTTAGGTACTGCATAACAGGCAGGAGATTGCATTTCATAAGCACTACAAGTGCAAAAATACAACAAAGGTTTGGAATTGACTACAAATGATTAATGTGTCCAATTCTCCCTCCTTGATCCCAAATAAGCACAACAACAATGTGCATGCTTCTGTTCTGGGCAGTGCTGAGATGAACCGGTTGCTGATAAAACTAGATCTAAAACAATCCCCAAAATGCAGGTACAATATTGAGATGTGCGTTCACTGGACCAACCGGGGCAGCTTATGGACGGACTCTCCTTAACCACCCGGGCACCCGCAACAGTAGGATATTCTCTAGTGCGGTCTAACAATTACATAACCTAAACGTGATTAATCGCATGATTTATCTAGTACATCACACGATTAAACGCAAATAAGTCATCACACAAGGTACACAAGGAAGTCTTTTAATCCCCTATTAACGTGGGAGTGGAAAATATGCTGGCTTTATGCATAAGTACTGTATGTTCTTTTTGCCAGGTGAAGCCTGGCCAATTTTCTCTCGGGTTGGCTTTGAGGACCTGGTCATGATTGGCTGCCCCGCGTCTGAACCCATACTCTGAAACACCGCCTAAGCCAATGGGAGTGCCAGTCCTAAGCCCTGAAAGGCTGCAACGCGGAAGTGTTAACCCAGACTCTGCAGCGCCGCAGTATAACCATAGAGTTATAAGGGAGCAGTGAGTATAACTCTACAGCGGCTAATGTTATGAGCTAACTGGAGCTGCAGAACAAAATACAGTGATTGAACCAACAAAAGCACGTCGGAAACAAACACAAACAGGTTGTCACAGAGAAACATACGTTAAAAAAATAATAGGAACGGGGGGACAGATGCAGAGATCGCTTGTTTCACCTGGCAGTTAATGATACGCATTACATTCTTGTTTTCTCATTGGAAATCAATTAAAAACCCCAAAGAAACCATAATGGTACTGCAACTGGGTATAATTGTCACTTTATAAATGTACCCTGGATACAATTATACTGTATGTTGAAATGTAAGAAAACAATGTTGCACAACAAAATAATGCTGAGAACCATTGTCCAGATGGCTAAAATAAATAAATATGCGATTAATTGCGAATAACATAATGAATTGCGATTAACATAACGGTGAGTTAATCGCGATTAAATGAGTTAACTCGGACAGCCCTAATATTCTCATGTGCAGCTTACTGCCACCATCAAACACTGAGCATACTGTATGTTTTCTATTCCCTGAAGGGGCGCAATCTAACTCTCTATTTCTCTGGGAGGCCTCTGCCTCTGTGGTGGGTTGGGGGGATATGGAGTAGTATGCCCTTCTGTACCCCATTAACATATGGTACTTTAATCACTACTAACGACTCCTGTTACTATTTCTAGTAAGGGGAGACCTTATGGGAGACGGCACTGGCATTAATGGAGACACCTTTTGAAATTGATAGAGCAGCAGATGGTCCTGTATATGACAGAGTATTGCACTGTGGGTGGCAGGTTCAAATCCCTAGCTATCTGGACAGTACACCGTCTGCTGTACGCAAGATGCTAACAACACGTGGGAAGACCACAACTTCATCCATTTCGAACTGGTACACCTATACGTTAAGGCAGGAACACCTCTGTGTGTAGTTGTTGCTATATACTAGCCTCGCGTAGCCAGCCTTCATCTCCCTTTGCAATGCATATGCATGAGGCTAGCTATATACAGCATCTTGTCTCTATCAAGTGGAAACCTCATATGTACAAAACTGTTATGTTTTCAGGGTTCAAATTCAGAAGTATCAGATCTTCAAGCTTGTGGATGTGCTACTTTTGATGCTTTTGTGACACTGATCAGGTAGGGCGTTACTTTACAAAAAAAGAATAGGGAGATAAGAGGTTTCTGCCAGTCAGCAACGACATGCCTTAGATTTTCTTCTAAAATCATGAAACATCACAGGTCCTTGAACAGTTATAAATATAACTCTGTTGGAAAACATTTCCGGCAAAGTTTTTCCAATATTGAGAGGAGATATTTATTTCCTTCCTATCAATCTCAGAAAATTTAATATCTCAGGAAACTCTACAATGGTGTGCTGCCACCCATTAATTACTACTTTTACTAAGTAATCATTTCTTTTCACTAAACTCAATGGAGCTGCTGAATGGAATCAACACATAACTGACTAGGGGTCATAAGCCTAGGACAGAGTCTAATCTGACACTGTCTGGCAGGGGGGAAAAACAATTTGACCAACATTGGAAATCCTGATTAGAGTCTGATAAGGTGTTTGGCCTGTTGCCTTCATTTAACATAAACAGTTCGCCTCCAAACACTGTGACACAAAAAACTTTTCTGTTTACTCAATTTTTTGTTTCCTCAGTATCAATACATGAATGGGGGGAACAGAATTTTTTGATTACACTTTTCCAGGTTGTGTAGTGTAGTTTCACAGTGTGAAATGGGTGGCGTGGTGTTCTGAATATTTGATTTGCTGTTTCACAAGTATTGACAGGTAAAGTGCAACACCACAATGTGCCGATAATGACCCAGCTCATTACATCAGTGGTACTGATCCTCTTTCCAGTTAGGTTTAGCTTGAGATTCCATTGTGTATTTCCTAGTCATTATATTTATTATCAGGAAGTACAGTTGTTACCTGAAGAAATGAAATCATTAATATAATTAATAATTCATTGAATAATCGTGACATAAAAAAACGAACCGGGGCAATTTTAATGCAGTCACGCAACGCAACGCGGGCAGTGGAGCCACCCTTCATTGATTAAAAAGGGAACATTCCCTGGCGGTGACGGAGACGCACACTGACGCACCCGGTGGAGCCCCGGTGTTAGTCGTGGTAGAATGGTACATGGACACATGATGGATGGAAATGGGGGGATTGACTCACAAGAGCAAGCTTCAGAGAAACACCAGCAGAGAGCGAGCAGTTTCAATGCTGTTATAAGTTATACAGGACTTTGATTTAAACACATGGCACGCAGCAGACCCCGCAGGGCTGTTGTTGTTCACATGGTGCGCAGTCAATAAAGAGCAGCTTTAATTACAGAATGGTATCATCAATATTACGTCAGCAGGAACTCACAGTAGCATTCATTGAGCTGACCTAATGACAAGTGGCGGACAGGGACATTTATACAGTTACAGTATGTGACCATTCTCATGCTATTTCTTATAGCTTTGGGCTCCGTAGTCAAGGTAGTGAAGTTTGCATGTGCACATTATCGGTATGAACTAATATTTACTACTAATAATAACTAATAATATTGGTATGAACTAATAGCTTCATATAATTGTGAGCACTGTTCTATGGTCAAAATCAGTGGTTCCAAAACGTTTTATCTCAAGATTGGCAGATTGTAGATCGGTTATTTTCACTACTTCATAAACATTCGTTTTCTAATTTATGGAAGTTTTTATTTTTTTATTTTATTTCTTCATAAAATTACTAATACAATCTTTGCAATTTGTGTTTAATCCATGAAAAATGTAATGTTTTTTGAAAAGGTTTTGAAAGACAGTGTACGCAAACCACACAAGGGTCCCAAACCAGTGTTTGGGAACCAGTGGTCTCTAAAATAACCACATTAATGGAATAAGTGATAAATACAGATTAATCAATTATCACATTCATTCAGCTTTACCTGAACATCTTTATATTTCTCCCTTTTGTCCATGAGACGGTGGTAGGCCTTGCAGGCTTCCTGGAACTCCCCGATGTCGATGCACACGGTGATGAAGTTCTCCCAGATCTGCCAGTGCTCAAAGTTACACTTCAGAGCCTCCTGCAGGGTACGGAAGGCCTTGTCCCTACCGAGCAGGAAAGATGCAGGGAGAGACGCACACATAAAATCACACGGTTACACCTTGAGTTATTATAGTCTACATAGCTGTGTTGTGTGCCAAATATTGCAGATCTAAAGCTTACAATGCATCACAGCTATAAAGACAATCTAAAGTGAAAGTGCTTCTAATACTGGTTCAGCTCACTCATAACACCCATTTTGACATTTTGGTCCAGCTCACTCATAATACCCATTTTGGTAATGGAAATGTCGATGGAGAAGTTGCAGTTCTGACAATGCCACATGCAGACACGCACTCGCACACAGGCACATAGACACGTGTGCGCAACACCCGAGAGATTTTCTCACCCACACACATCCATTTAAAAAACGGAAAGATGAGAAAAGCGCTTTGGCTGAATTAGTAGCAGCGCTAACCAGGTTTTAATAGAAGGTTCCCTGCTTTTTAATTTCAGGCCTGAAAGCACACAGGGCTGATTTGCACAGGGACTGAGAGAGACAGAGAGAGAAAGAGAGAGAGAAATGGGGGGAAGATTCACTGGCGGAAGCTGCTGGTTCCTTTCTCAACATGCAGTAGGTTCTTCTCCTCTGCCAGAAGAGCTGTATGTGTGTGTGTGTGTGTGTGTGTGTGTGTGTGTGTGTGTGTGTGTGTGTGTGTCAGTGTTTGCTGCGTTAGCTACATAGTGCATGTGTCATGGGTGTAGAGTAGACGGTGCTGGGCCAAGCAGTGATTGCCATCTCTCTTTCAATGCAGGAGATGGAGAGCTCTCGGCCTTAGAGGGAGAAACGGGACAGTCGAGTTCATCCCCTTAGTGTGTCTGTGCATTCTTTTGTTTGAGTGAACAAGACAGAATTTATGGACGGAGATTTATGCAAAAACAATAGCCAAGCAATGGCCCGTATTATTATTATTATTATTATCTGTAAAACTGTACAGTCAGTGTGTGTGTGTGTGTGTGTGTGTGTGTGTGTGTGTGTGTGTGTGTGTGTGGAGTGACTCAATCAGCTGGGCTGCTACTGATATTGTGTTTGCTGAATCTGTTGTGATTTGCTGTACAATCCGACAACACAATTCTCCGACAGCGAAGCCGAACCGCCATCGTCAACAATGAACCCCCATCGTCAACAACGACCAAAGTGACATTTCCACTTTAAACCACCATGAATGCAAATTAAAACAGGTAAACAGGTGGAGAATGCACAACTTTGCATCAGTGTGAAGTGCCCAGTGTGAAGTCAGTTGGATCTGCAGTTGTCCAGATATGCTCATATACAGTATGGGGTATGGACATACAGCATATGGAGATTGGGTTGTTCAGAATTGCTGTTTCGACCGATATGCCCATACAGTATTGGGCTGTCTGTGTCCCTTATAGTATTGATGAATACTCTGACAACGGAGTGCTATGTGGCCTAGTCTACTGTATCTCTCTAAATGCACTGAATCTCTGTGAGTGACTGAACCCCACTTATCTCGAGTACTGTCCGATCAGTTTCAAACTTGCCGTGTGTATCGCAGAGGACCCAAGAGCATCGTTCCCAATGGGCATCGGCTTAGTACATACAGTACATGTAATCGTGTGATGTGACAGTAAAGTTGATTCTGGATTCTACAGACGTCTAGGCAGTGAATTCTGTATCCAGTAGAATTAATGACATCATATAGAGTGCCTGGTTGTTTCCTGTCAGATGTTGATATCTTTGTTCTTTTGCTTCGCTTGTCTTCCGAAAATGTTCCGTGGCCAAACCGTGAAGCATGTTGTCATGTGCATGGCGTGGAAAGAGCGATTCATTTAACGCTTATTTGCCTTCCTAGTGGAAATCAGTCTACTGGCATGTTGTCTTTTTTATGTTGACACACACACACACACACACACACACACACACACACACACACACACACACACACACACACACACACACACATCTATCACATCTACTGTAAACAACCTGCCCTCAGAGACAACTGGAATTTTTGTTACTCACTTCTTTTGAAGGCGAATGAAAGCCGTGGAGAGGTTGTTCCATGCCTCTGCATTCTGATAAAAAATTATAAAAAAGAGATGGAATGATGCAATGTAGGAGGCGGAGGACAGAAAAACACAATTTAAAGTTTACACACAAGTAAGCACAGGGGGTTTGTTTAGCAGGCAACCGCTGGAAGAGTGACCAGGGCCCTACAGGCCCCATCGAGCACAAATGGGTTCTGCTGAGTGGTCTGCTGCTAAAGGACATTGGCATGCACATACGCACGCATGCACACACACCATATGGGTCATTAAGCGGGATTGGAAAAGCTGCTGCAGGACTGCAGGCATTGTATACAGGTTACTGGGGAAAGGGAGTGGACTTGAACCTGTGTATTACCTGTGTGTGTGTGTGTGTGTGTGTGTGTGTGTGTGTGGTAGAACGGGTCAGTGCATGAGGGAGTTTAAGGAGGACAAATAGTGTTGTGTTCCTCCCGGGTGTAACAGAGTGCATTATGGGGTGGGAGTGGCTCAGGAGGTAGAGCGACTGCTTGGAGACCGGAAAGGTTCCCGGTTCGATCCCCGGCTCCCCCAGAGTCAGTGTCGAAGTGTCCTTGAGCAAGACACTGATCCCCTAATTGCTTCGAATGAGCAGGCTGGTGCCTTGCATGGTTTCCTCTGCCGTCGATGTTTGTGTGTGTGTGTGTGTGTGTGTGTGAATGTAGTGCACCTAAGTGCATCTAAGTAAAGCATAAAGGCACTATATAAATGTACCATTTATGATGTAACCTGCTGTGTGTGTGTGTGTGTGTGGGGGGGGGGAATTAAAAGATTTCAGTGCACTGTGCCTACACATGTCGCGACCGCAGGTCGCGACATGTGTAGGCACAATGCAAGGAATAAATGCATTCGCCATGTATCCGAAGGAAGTCTGATCCAATCACTTTTAGATTTCTCCAGTTTAATCCTGAGTTTAAGTTTTTTAGTGTTCAAGATCTAATTTTAGGCATGTTTAAGCCTCGAGGAAAATCCGTGTTGAGGTTCTTAATCCACTGTTTTTCATTAAAACGTCTTTGTCCTACTGTCCAGTTAGGATTGTGTTGAAGTCCAGCGCATTTTAGAGCTCCAATGCCGTGCGCCATAAAATGTTGCACCAATCTTGTGGTTGTCTTTTTGGCATTGTTAATATTGTATCTGTGTCGTCCCAGCCTAGTACCTATTGTTTTACCTGTCTCTCCGACATATTGTAAACCACATTTTTCACATGTGATTAAATAAATGCAGTTGCTGGTTCTGGCTGTTATTTGTTGTTTAATCTCCAAGACGCGTTTTGTGGTTCTATTTTTTACTAATTGTTTGGGTTTGAAGTATTCTGGTCCCTGGCGTGCTGGTGTGTTGATTTCTTTTAGCTTGCTGTGTACTAGATAATCTTTAAGGTTTTTATTTTTTCTGTAGGCCGATATAATTTTATAATCTTTTAGAAGATCGTCTGTTCGGTTCTCAAAATTCCTTTTTATTCTGTTGTTGGCTAGTGTGCTCTGTGTTGAATAACTGGTTATCAGGGCCAATTTGGGGCCTGTATCTCGCACTTTTATTTCTAAGAAGGTTTTTTGGGCTTTCCGGAGGAAGGTCCTAGTGTATCCTCTTAGTCTGAGGGCATTAAATAGAGTTTTACAAGCTATTTTGAAATCACTTCTTTGCGTGCAAATCCTATGGAATCTTAGTAGTTGTGATTTGACTATTCCTGTGTAGGAGTGTGTCGGGTGGAATGACGTTTTGTGTAATAGGGCGTGAGTGTCTGTTTCTTTAAAGAATACTTTTAAGTCTAGTTTCCCATTTGTGTTAAAGTTTGGGCCCTTGAAGATTGTTACATCAAGAAAGTCAATCCTTTCTGTGTGTGTCACATATTTTATCGTTATGGATCTGTGATGGCTATTTAAAACATCAATAAATTCCTGGAATTCTTCTTGGCTATGTTCCCATATTCCAAATATATCATCTAGAAATCTATAGTAATGTGTCGGTTTAAGTCTGCATTTTTCTAGTGCGGTCTGTTCCCATATGCTCATGTAAATGTTTGCATAAGATGGTGCAAATCTCTTTCCCATGGCCGTGCCTTTGATTTGTAAATAGAATTTGTTGTTAAAGGAAAAATCATTCTGGGTTAGATTTAAGTCTAGTAATTGGAGTATTTCCTCCTCTGGTCGACTTGTGTCTGGGTATTTACTAAAGACTTCCCTGACTGCTTGGAGTCCTGATTCTGTTTCAATGTTTGTGTAGAGGCTGTCTATATCTATTGAAAATAGAAGGGCCTCCTTTCCTACTTTAATAGCTTTAATTTTGTCCACAAAATCGTAAGTGTCTTTTATAAAACTGGGGTGTTTTATCGACAGTGGGTTCAGGAAATATTCAATAAACTCTGCTGTCTGATACGTCTCGCTGCCACAGTCCGACACAATTGGTCTCCCGGGTGGGGGGGGGGGGGGAGTACATGTACATAATACTACTTATATTATTATTACTGTATAATTCACCCTTTGTCAGTCCTGCCCGTGGTTGTGCCCCTCTGGAACCCATTGGTTGCTGTTTAGTGGTTGGGCAAAAATCTTCTCCATCCACTACCATTGAAATAACGTGTTTTTCAGTTGCTTCGTATTGATATTCTGTGCATCAATTGTTATTTTAAACTTGGTGTCAGTAAAAAGGAACATCACAGGTGCAGCATGGTGACTGCATGGGCATATCATGTTTGTTTTTTTCCCCCCAAAAATTACGTTTTAGCAAATTCAACATAATCAAGGCGGAACAAGGAGAGCCTGCTGGTTAGTCAGTCAGGGACCCGCGGGAAGGCTGACAAATGGTGAATTGCATATACAGTACAGTACATGAAATGTGTCCTATGCATCTAGTCATCCTAAAACTAGATTGGGAGCAGTGAGTGCTGCATACGTACATCTGGCTCCAGTCTGACACACCACTGGAAGGCTCGGGCTGCACCCTCATAGCGCTCCATGCCGCTGTCCAGGGCCAAGTAGGCACAGCCTAGGGAGAACCACACCCCCAGCTGACACACACACACACACACACACACACACACACACACACACACACACACACACACACACACACACACACACACACACACACACACACACACACACACACACACACACACACACACACACACACACACACACACACACACAATTAATACCCAAATAATTTGCTGGCAAAAAATAAGTACTGGTAATTCACTGTACGTAAGTGTACAGTGAAAATCACAGCACAAATAAATGACCCGACTATTTTGATCACATCCGTATCAACATATGACAGCATGTGCTTTGCCAGGTTTACGCGACGCACACAAACAAGCTTTTTTCCCCCCTTCCCCAAGTACAAAAACACGCACAGCTTTTCTGCTTTCTTAAACTCCTGCTAAGTGAAACCTCATCACCGCACGCGGCACAGGAGAGACATATACAACGTAGGAAAAAGGCTAATAATACTTAAAAGAAGAAAGAAAGAAAGAATAAAAAAGCCTTAAGAAAATGTCTGCGTGCGCTCCACTCGTGGACGAGCACAGGGGAAAGTTTTCCTTGGGCGGTGGCCCACCTGTCAAACACCCAGAGTGACGGCGCTGGCTGGCTGGGGGCCCCTAGCCCACTGACTGACAAGACCCCGTTTATGCAAATCAGACCCGCTGTCAAGTCTTCAGGAATGGCCCCTTTCCAGTGGTGGAAAGTAACCTAGTACTGTACAGAAGTACAATCTTGAGGTATATATTTAAGGTATCTTTTTACTTGAGAAATTCCACTACTCAAATATTATACATTTACTCCAATACAATTATTTGAAAACTTTAGTTACTCGTTACTTTGTACATTTTGATTATTATTATTACAAAACATACATTAACCACTTCAGCCCCACAGTATATACATTTTCATTACTCAAGTCAATTTTGAATTCCGGACTTTGACTTGTATCAGAGTATTTCTACATTGTAGTATTGATGCTTTTACTGAAGTAAAACATGATGAGAGTACTTTTTCCACCACTGCAGATTGACAAGACCCTGTTTATGCAAATCAGCCCCACTGTCAGTCTTCAGGAATGGCCTCTTTCCTCCATCCCTCAACGTCTGTCTGTCTCCTTCCATCTCTTTCACTCTCACTCTCTCTTTGTCACTGTCCTCTCTTCTCTCTCTCTCTCTCTCTCTCTCTCTCTCTCTCTCTCTCTCTCTCTCTCTCTCTCTCTCTCTCTCTCTCTCTCTCTCTCTCTCTCTCTCTCCTCTCCTCTCCTCTCCTCTCCTCTCCTCTCCCTCTCCCTCTCCCTCTCTCTCCTCTCTCTCACTCTCCCTCTCTCTCTCCTCTCCCCGTTTCATGTGGTCTCCGTGTCTCTTGACAGGTCTGACAAGAGACAGTGAGTGGCTTCTGTTTGCTCTCGCAGCAAAGACCCATACTGTATCGTGTGAGGTAGAGAGAGCAAGCAAGTGAGAGGCAGAGGGAAAGAGAGCCAAAAGAGAGAGAGAGAGAGAAAGAGAGAGAAAGAGAGAGAGAGAGAGAGAGAGAGAGAGAGAGAAAGAGAGAGAGAGGTATTTATAAGCCCATCATCATCTGTATTATACCAAGTCAAAGCGTTAGCCCGGCTACCGGAAAGCCCCTGTAACTCGATCAACAACACTGGTTGCAAAAATCAAGGTACAGGCCACCGTGGCCAAACAAGTTAATTCCTGACTTCCGATTAGGGGATGACATATTCAATGAAGTTAAGACAGAGGCCAGAAGAGTGCAGGACAACAGGAAATCAGCTCAGTTCTCTCCACTCACCAGAGGGACACCGAACCGAATCCCCCGTCATCCTCTCTTCTTCACAGGACGCCCCCCTGCCATGACTCCAATCAATTGACGTATTTTAAAAAAATCTGATTTTTTTTTAATAATGAACTAAATCAATTAGTCTGCTTCTGACTAGTTAAGCCCTGTTTTATACTTTGTCGTATAATGGTGTTATGCCAAAACAGCAAAGATAGCCACTGCAGCTCTAACCTGCTGACGTCACATCAGTTAACTTCTTGTTGACATCTGTTCCTGGAAATGCTAAGAATATTTCCAGCTGGTTAGGTTTGTCAAATGACAAGCCATCTCATTTATGTCCAATATCATAAGGTTACAATGGCCGGGAGAAGCTTTGACAGTGACGTTGCCGTCTGGTCTACATGTCATAGATGAACAGGAAAAAGTGGCCTTCTGGGCACAGGTCTCCACCAGGAGGATAAAACTGTGTGAGATGTTTGGTTAATGTATAAGAGTAATATAAACATGTTTGTTTGTTTGTTTTTTGCAACAATTTTCTTCATTTTGATCACTCAATAGCATCTATATCACTCATAGCATCTCTGAGGATAGAATTCTGGATGAACAGGACATTTTGAACGAAACGAACTGAAAACTTTGGAAGGCAATCTTAGCCAATCAGTGTAGAATCTGAGAAAACCAACAGACTCGTCTTGATCACATGACTACAGAGATCATGTGTACCAATTTGAGAGATTTGGATGAAATCTGTGACTAACATAAGCAATGTGTTTTGCAGAAATCGGCCTCATGGTGGCGCTATAACCGGCAGATGTGGAGGGATGCAGGGACAATGTTTTTCCATGGCCTCTAGGGAGTGCGCATACATAAGTTGTATACAGATCGATGCAGTTATAGCTAAAAAACGGAATTGGCCTGTTATAGCTCCACCATGAGGCTGATTTGGAAAATTTGGTATGTTGTCCTCGGCCTAGTGGAATTTCACGGAAATTGCACACTGTGATTTGTGGCATTTTGTTCGAAACGGACCAATCATGTGAGCTTTGGAAGCCAATCTTAGCCAATCAGGATGGAAGATAGGAAATGGTGCAGATCCATGTTGATCACATGACTGATAGTGTCTACTGAATTGTGTGATGTATGGATAAAATGTGTACGAGTAATCTACAGAAATGTGTTTTGCGTAAATCTGCCTCATGGTGGTGCTATAACAGGCCGTTGAAAAATATTTGGGGCAGAGGTTCGTCGTTGGCATCCAGGGAGTGTGTGTGCAAAGTTTGGCATGGATCGGGCAAACTGTGGCGGAGATTAGCTGGTAACGGACGGACGGAAGGAAGGACGGACGGACGCACACACGGACGGACGGACGGAGTGCAAAACATATTCTCTCCCCATGCCTTCGGCCTGATGGAGACAATGACTGATGTCACAGAATGGCCACATGAAGTCTGAGATCAGTCTTTTTTTAGTTTTTGCTCTATTGTTCGGCCACGGCCCACACGTGTCTACTTCATTGTGACCTCTCAGTTGTCATCCTACAAATCATGCATTCCTCCTCTCTTTCCTCCTGCTTCCTCCTTACCCACTTCTAACGTATGTGTCTCTCTCCTCCTCATCCTCTCCAGTGTCATCTCTGCATGTTCTGCATCATTTCTTTTTTTTTTTTTTTTTTTTTTTTTTTTTTTTTTTATAATATTTGTTTTATTCGGAAAGTGCAGTATAATTGTACATATAGCATTTCTACAAACGATATAAGAGCAGTTCCCAAGATTTTCTTCTTTTCTTTTTTTTCCCCGACCCCTCTTCCCTCCCTCATCCCCCCTCCATGTGGCAACATCTCCAATGTCTCTGTTCTGCATCATTTCTAAACCCCTCTCCTCCAAAACACTCCCTCTCTCAATCTTCCAAATTTTCGTTCCACACCATTCCCTTTCTGTCCAATCCTCTCCTCCGTTGTGCTCTGGCCAAAGTTCATTTATAAGGGTTAATTTACTCAACAATTTTCCATGGGTACATTTTTACACTCTCACGTCTACAGTCAGTGTGCTGCATAGGCGGCAGCCTGGTTGACACATGTGAGATAGAAGCAGACTTGGGTAGCGACAAAATCCCAGACACCACTTCCTCAGAGCCTGAAAAGCACGAATGTGTGTGTTGCCTGTGATGTGTGTGTGTGTGTGTGTGTGTGTGTGTGTGTGTGTGCGCGAGCGTGCGTGCATGCACATTGTCTGCAATGTGTATTGGGTTGCCCTTTCAATGCACTTTAAAGACACTCCAATTGGTGGAGTGTCTTTAAACAGAAAAATAAGTAGTAAGTAGTAACCATGTAGCACGTTCTGCCGGAAAACTAAGTTGTGAAAATTCAGTCATCTCTGTATTTTCTTATTGAAAAAGAACTAAGAATGAAAAATAATCTATATTTGAACATGGCATAGTGTTGGCATTATAAATAATGACTCCCTGAAATCCAGAAAGGATTGTTTGAATTAGATGGAAATGATTGTAGGACTGAGTATGAGCAAAAGAGATGCAATGTGTGTGTGTGATGAGAATGTGTGTGTGTGAGAGACATAGAGAGCGCATAGAATAATATGTGGGTTGGATAGAACAATGGATTGAATGAAGAAAGGATATGTGTGTGTGTGTGTGTGTGTGTGTGTGTGTGTGTGTGTGTGTGTGTGCACGTACAGTGTGTTCTAAAAGTTACTGTATAACACAGTGTGAGCTGACCTTGCATTGTGCATACATTTATAGTAGAGATGATAATAATTTACAGTTTAACTGTTAACTGACAATAATAATATTGATTGATTAATACAGCACTATCAGTTGCGGATGGCTGAAGGCTGGAGATGATGTTTTAGCTCCCGTCTGTGTGTGTGAGTGTCTGTACGACTTTGAGCAGCTAATCTCTTGGACCGATCAGTGTAAAACTTGGCATGCACACATGAATGTAGGTCAAGGAAGAACCTCTGCCTCACATCTTTCAAATCGCCCTTATGGTGGCGCTATAACAGGCCATTTCACATCCTTGGATCATGGCAACGTGACAGAGGAAATTTTACTATGACGCACGTCCTCTTTGTCGCCGTCTTAAATGCTAGTAGCAATAGTGCCAATGCTAGCGAGCTAAGATCAGCTAAAATCTGAAATGAGCTCTGAATCTTGCCGATCTGATAAAAACCACGGACAGTGCCATAGTTTCAGAGAAAACAGTGTTGAAAAGTCTGTCACAGACTTGAAGACTGAGACAATTACGTGCTATGCACGACGCACCACAGCATATTTCATAGATTGTGACAGCAAACCTCTCCAGAATTATTTTCTCAGAGTAGATTTTGAGAATTTACTCTAAAAAGACAAATTTATTTTATAACTAATAACATATAACTACATGGATGTGGTTATAATGGGTTACGGTGATGACTTAAAATGCAGTCCAGGTGGGTGCTAATTCTGGAACGAACATTTGAGTCACGGACATTCGTCCATTCTAAACAGTACAGTTTAATCGGTGATTGACCGTTAACAAGGGTCGGTTATGTATTATTACGTTATTGTACAGGTTGTTGTTAGAGGTGCGCATTGGTACTTTTCTATATTACTGCACAACATGGCAAATGTTTTATCAGTCAATACAAGCAGTCAGATATACTGAACATCATATTTAATTTAGAATGATATACAATTATATTATATAAAGTATTATAATTATATATTATATATAATTATATTTAGGCTTCGATTATTGATGATCGATTATGTAACAATGCTGCATTGTATTCGAATTACATTGCTGAATCGATTGTTTTTGACACCACTACTTGTACAGTAGCTCAGCGTTTGTACAGTACCTGTAAGGGGTTAACGCGGACAGACTGCTCGAAGCAGTCCACGCACTGCTGGAAGTCCTTGTTGCGCAGGTGCAGCAGGGCCTTGGAGCGCATGGCACGGGCGCTGCGCCCACCCGAGAGCTCCCACGCCCGGTCATAGTACTGATGCTCCCTCAAGACATCTCCCAGCAGACAATAAAGAGTGGGAGTCTCCTTCTTCTCCAGCTCCCTCCGCAGGATCTCCTCTGCCTGGGACACACAACATACCACAATCAATAATGTCAATACATTGTTGTTTTTAGATTTAGTTGGTTGGAAACAACAAAGTCTCATGCGCAGCTGATCGGCTCAGAGACGGGTGTGTAGGCAGGGATCAGAGTGTACAGAATAAAATTGACGCGCACACCGTCTACACTTGCACAATAAGGAGATTATTTCAGCAACGTTTAGGTCAATATAGAGGAGTCCTTATTGTGCAAGTGTAGACGGGTGTGGGTCATATTATTTTAATCTATACATTTAGTTTGTTAAACTTTTCTCCATAGTAACGATACCGAGCTTACTGGAATACTGAGTAGGTGTTGGCCAAATATCAGCGTAAACAAACCTTCGACAAGGAATAACAAGCTAAAGGGAAGACTTTAGTAGGTATTTGGGCCAAGAAGGTACTGTAGGACATAAAGATGTGGATGAAGGAGAGAAAGAGGTAAAGGGGCAGAGAGGTATTATGGGGTGGATGCTGCTGATGGTGTCAAGAGAAGAGGTGAGAGAGGGCAGTGGAGTGGGACAAGCAAAGGAGAGCAGAAATAAGTGTGAAGAATGGAAAGGTGATGTAGAAAACAGGGAAAGAAAAAAAAAGTTGACATCTGTGAAGAGAAAGTTAAAAACAAGGTTTGAGAGACATGAATACAAGCCATAGAAGAAAGAAATACTGTGACAAACAGATAGCCTGAAAACAAGTGCACTCGATGGTCCTTATATACCAGACTGCTTTTTGACTACCCATAATACTACTAGGAAACTCAACTTCAAATCAAACAAAACCAGTGATTCCCGTGAAGCAAATTGTTCAGGGTAAACCAAGGCCAACATATACACCTGCTCTCTCCAGCAGAGACAATTCCCAGAGAATGAAAACACAGCTGTGTAAGTAGAACAACGAGTGGACTCAAGACCCCTCGTTTGAGTTGAGATCGTGACGTGTGCTCCTGCCTTTGGGGCCAAGCCCCCAATCAATATTCTCTTCACTGTGCATCTACAGTATGTATGCTAAGCGGTATGTGCATGTACTGTATGCTAAGCGGAAAATCTGACTATAAAGTGGTTGTCAGATCAAAAAAAACATTTTATCATCTGCACAGGTTTATGTGAACACCCCAGACAGTTTAAGTTGCTTGATTCAGTATTTAGATATATTAATTTTAGCTGCCCCGACCCCATATACACCCTTGTAATTTTAAACTCAAACATTTTAACCATGTTAGATTAATTGAAAACACCCGTCTTTTTTTCTGGTAACTGATACTGCCCTCCTAATAAGTGAGGTGCCAGTGTTGTTTTTTATTTACATTCTTCATAACAAATCCAGTGACGGTGTTAAATATTAGGGCTGTCAAACTAAAAGTTGTAGTGAAATGAAAAATATGTTTTTCACACTTTTAGACCATATGCGTGGTCATCATATGGGCATACCTGACAATGGATGCCAATTTTTTTTGCAAATTCTCATTTCTGTGTGTTTTTATATCAAAAATATTTTTGTAATTACTTCCTGGAAACTAAAACATGCTGCGTGATGACGTGTCGAGGTAGAAAAAAATCCCCTGGATTTTCTGCTGTCTCTGTCACTTTGTAAACAAACCACTATGCATGAGGCGGATGTATAGGAGGAGCCTGGAGGGATGCAACGCTCTGATTGGTTCAGAAACTTCAGAGCCAGCATTTCAACCTGAAACGTCAAAATAAAATGCCCACCATTTCACTACACCTTTAAAATGTTAAATCAGACGGGATTATGGGATGTATGAGGCGTGTCATCTAAGCATGCATTAATTGCGTTAACATTTTTAATCTAATTAATTTCACAAATTAATTAACTCAGTTATTTTGACAGCCCTAGTTCACAGACAAATGGACGGACACACACGGACGGACAGGAGCGAAAACAGTCTCTGGGATTTGGCGGAGGAATTAAAGCAGTTTCCTGGTGGTACACCGACCATTATGCTCCTTGAGGGTCACAAGGTCATGAGAAACCTCTATCTGTGTTTACTGTATGCGTGTCGTCGTGAGCCCTCAGCCAGAGCATTTACGGCAGAGAGTTTTTACTCTCCAGGTACGTGATTTATGTTTCAGGTTGATAGAACATATCACGTGCCGTGTACCAATACGTCACACTGTACTTCTGTGATTGCAGCAACGTTTCTTTTGTTCCTCGTGGATGAATTATTGTCACTTAAAGTACGCTCATGAAAAAAGATTATTCCAGAAGCCGAGACATCAATGTAAAAAGTCAACTACTTAGAGCAAATTAGCTGATTAGCTATGGCTTTCATCGGGCTCTCCTTGACTGTTGTTCTGCACAGCCAAAGGCATGACCGGACAGCGAGCTTGTCTGAGACGGACTGTCTGAATGGAAAGAAACACATGAGCTTCACTTTGCCTTTCAAGAGAGGATAAAGGAGGGGAAAGCATGCAGGTCTGATTTTATGACCTTGGAATGAAGCCACTAGTTGCAATGCCTCGTGTGCGTCTTCTCGGGTAGAAACAGAGGGAGAAGAGAAAAGACAGAAGGAAAGCAAGTGAGAAAAGGGCGAGAGAGAGAGGTGTTTGTGTGTGTGTGTGTGTGTGTGTGTGTGGGTGTAGAAAGACTGGGAGCATTCAGTATTTCTTTATGTTCACTGAAACACAGTCAGGCTTATTGTGCTGGGTTGAACACATGAGGGGTTCAGTGCACTCACTGACCTTTCGTGTTAAAGGGTCTAGAGTAGAATCAGCCCTTTGCTATATCTGTTGCTTTTCTAAATGGGCCTTGTCTTGCGGTGCAAGTTGTGACTCTTTAATGCAAGATGAGCATAATTTTCCACACTGCATTGGCACACAGAGGGGGGGAAATCCAATCAAACTTTGAATATTTCACGAAATTGACTAACATTAATGCGTGATGAACTGTAGCAGATCATGTCTGTGTGTGTGTCTGTGTGTCTGTCTGTCCCACTATCCAAATATGGAGTGTGTTGCATCAGCAATCACTCAGCTCCATATATGGGCACAAAAGGGGCCAGGTCCACTCAGCTCCATATATGGGCACAAAAGGGGCCAGGTCCACATATACAGTAACAGCGGGACAGACACACACACAGACAGACATGATCTGCTAGGTCTCATTGCGAACGCAGTGATTGCGAACGCAGTGATGGGGCCAGGTCCACTCAGCTCCATATATGGGCACAAAAGGGGCCAGGTCCACATATACAGTAACAGCGGGACAGACACACAGACAGACAGACAGACATGATCTGCAGGGTCTAAGCTGCGTTCGCTTCCCGCGTTTGCGCGTCTTACTGGTAATAGTAGATCATAAGTATTGTTTTGCACAGTGTTGTTCTATCAATTATATTTATTTATGTTTTGCTAACATTTGCACTGATGTTGCACTGATGTTGCTCAGATATAGTGTGTGTGTACAAATGGACCTGTAAAGGTCCATTCTGTGGTACATCCTGAGTGTACAAATGGAACAGGTTCATTTGGTTAATGTGTACACTCTCAGCAGAGTTAAATGAACACTTGGTATATTACACCCAAGGACCGTTCAGGCCGCTCCTGGGTTTAACAGCTGCACCCCAGGGCAGTACACTGGTCCCTTGTATTCATAGTAGTACAGTGTAGTATGTACAGGTAGCATCATTTACACACAAAAAGGGTAAATACAAAATTGTGATCTCACTGTCAGAGCAGAGGGATGTGGTGCCATCTTTTAGAATGCTTACAATGAATTTTTCTTAAAATATATAAATATACAAATGAAAGGAATACAGGATTATCTTACAACACAAAATAGTCAAATAGGGCTATGAAAAGGCCTGTGAGTTTAGGTACGTTTTTAAGAATCCACAGAAGCCTCCGTTCTTAAGTGGAAGGGGAGCTCATTTTATAGGGGGATCACTTAGGGGTATCGATCACCTTTAATTGACAACATTTCTATGTCATACAGTACGTGACATTACACGTATGTGGCTGGACAATAAGTAAAGTAATGTAGTGATGCCAATATGGACATCAAGGTCTACCAAACACTGCGTTAGTAAATGAAACACATTGCACTTCTGAACCAAGTGAACAGATGTGTGATCTGCACTGTCCACATAAGTGACCATTGTAAGTGTTCCAATTAGAGATTAATGATCCATCAATCCACAGACCAACTAACCAATGATATTTACGATGATGCAATGCTATTGTAATCCAGGACTGAGAAACAATACATCTGTGTGCGTTTCCCATCTGTGTGCATTCCTTTCATTGGTCTACACACTGGGGCGGAGAAGCGAAGTGCATCACACCAAGACAATATAACATACCTATTACGGCTGTCATTCAAACGTTTTACTATTTGTCAATTTGTGGGAAAAAAAATGATATTGTGACACATACCGTACTGGAAAATGTATGTAAACAATAAAAAAATAAGGTTAGGCAACAACAATGCATGCTCTCTGGAGGAAACGTATAAAGAAAACAAATTGATCTGAAACTGGGGGGAAAATAATAATTAGTATTAGTATGTTTCACATGAGCCTGAAAGTCCAATCCGAAGAAAATATTTCAAACAGTTTTGCAGATGACAAATCGGGAAGGAAACGGAGACAGCAAAGTTTAGACTCTCTTCAGTATTCCTTTCCAGTCTCCACCCTCATTGGTTTTCTGCAGTGTGCCTATAGGTCAGACTCATACATTTAGAAAGTGGAGTCGGGGGGTTGGGGGGGGTGGGTGGGGGTGGGGGAGGGCTGTTGCAGAGAACAGAGTGATGAGAACAGAAAGTTTTGTCCAAAAAGGAGAGAGACGCGGTGCTGGACTGAAACCAAGTCAGCCCAGACAAATGGATTGCCTGCCTATTTTGTTCCCCGTGTTACATGGAGTGTTGGCCGCCCCTCGGCACCACATGCTTTAGGAGCAGAGGACTTTTATTATTGAGCCCAATGCACCTGGGTAATCACATTGGGAGAGACAAAACAAGCTGTAATTCAATAAGGGAGGCCCTGCAGCACCGAGTCCCACACAGGGGCCTGGGAGAGAGAGAGAGAGAGAGAGAGAGAGAGAGAGAGGAGAGAGAGGAGTGGGGGACAAGTGCAGGTCAATCTGCCTCACCTGGAAGACCGAGCACGAGGTGTGCACGTGTGCGAGCGTGTGTGGAGGAGTTCTAATTCTACGGGAAGCATTTTCTTCACTACTTGCATCTCTGTGCTTATACCAGCTAGTCGGGATAGGGGTTGCTCTGTGTAGTGCATGCATATTGCTGTGTGTAATTTATTTATGTACTGTATGTGGGTAAATGAAATATACACATTGCAATGTAGTTATATTTCTGCAATATTACCATAAGTAAAAAGCAAGTGCAAGTGTGCAAACACTCACTGGGGACTGGGCTTCACCTGCTTTATAAAATGCATTTAATATACCCTATTAATAATTAATACACTGCCTATAGGGGGAACCCGGGGCAGTCCCTAATGAAATCTAATGATATTTCCATGGTTACAATCTATATTACATGAACCCACATGCGTCTAATATAAGTCTCTAAGTCCAGAAAAAAACGAAATACTGTACAGTAAATCCACCTGCTTTCATTAGCACTCCACACTCGCTAAAGGAGTGGAGTGCACTTTAATTGTATTCATACGTACAGCAACACGTGTTGACTTGAGTGTAAACAAATTCACAACCTCATTATTAACTACTTGAAATGTGTACTGTATATAGTTTGTTGTTTGGAGTCCTTGTGCTTGTGACGATTTCTCTACTAAGGCAAGATTATTTTATAATCAAAGCAATGTCGACAATAGACAATCACTGAAAAGTTTTGTTTGGTAAAATAGCATAGAACATAATGAAAAAGCACCTAGTGTTTTCAGAAGTATTCTCATTAGAAATAAAAAAGTGAAAACCTGGGAGGATATGTGTGAAGGCTGCCACAAGGGAATAAATAGCCAGATGTGGAAGGAATTCGATTGGAAACTCAAAACTAGGTATTTCAATACTCCTCTGGTCATCTCCTCATATGTGAAAACACCATCCATAGAATTGTGTTGGAGAAATTGTGGGGAAATCGGGGGCCATACACACATTTTTTGGGACTGTCCAATAATTTCAAGGTTTTGGAAAGAGGTTAATAAGGAAATCGAAAAATGTTTAGGGTTGAATATTCCTTTTGGTCCTGAGTTATGTCTGCTTGGTATTATACCAGAGGAGGTGCGTGCATGGAGTTACATATTAAGGATACTTTTACTGATTGCTAAGAAAATGATAACAGTAAATTGGAAGGAAATAAAGCCACCTACTATAACCCAATGGAAGCAGAGACTGAAGCAGGTTTATATAATGGAAGAAATGACCGCAAGGTTACAATAAAAAATGGACAGTTTCATACTTAGATGGACTTCTGTGATATTGTATTTGGGTGTTTCAATATATGTGTAGGGGTTGTTGGGTCTGTAAAAGTGTCATGTAGTGGTTGTTGTGTCTGGGAAAAAAAGAGGGGAAAAAAAGCTTTTATATAACTGAAGTGTATTGTGAGTCATGCCTCCAGCTCTTCTCCTGCCTAACTTAACTTGGAAATGTTGTACCATAGTAGTTATGTCAAGCTGTTTTTCTGTTTTTATTTTTATTTATTGTGTATGTTTTTTATTTCTTTCTTCTGTTTTTTGTTTTTCATTGATTCATATGTTTTACTTGTGTTCGATCATTCTTATTATTTGGTGTAAAAAAAAAAAAAAGAAAAAAAAAAGTGACTTATTTATTTTGGCCTCAACCTGAAGTGAATTTGGTTCCGATGTGGGTTAATAATAATCTTTCCTACTACATAATGTACAGTATGAATAACAAAACGGTGTATAAACGGGAAAGAATCAACATTTTAAATATTTGCGTTGGCTATTAAAAATAGCAGATATAAGTTCACAGTGCGTCACGTACGTATGTCCGTAATTTCTTAGTATTTAAGTTATTTGTCATATCTGCCCTGTGAATTTTTTGTTTACGAGGCCCGAAGGCAATCTGAAATGACATTTTTATTCATAATTAAATAGTTATTGGCAATTATTTGTGTGACAATTATTCATCAACTTAAACTTGTAATGGTGACAGCCCTAACCCTTCCACCCCTCCTGCTCGGCCGGGAGGTTGAGTGCTCAGGGTCAGTGACTGGACAGACGAAGGAAGGCTGATTATACTGTATGTCACCTCGGAGTCTATTCCCAATCTACTGTGATATGTGAGAATCTGAGGCCTGGATGAACCAGATGGCCATTACCTCATGTTTATGGAGCTCATCATCTGAGCAGCCAGGCTGGGAAAAAGTGGCTGACGCCTGACAGCACCACTCCACTTGGCACAAAGCAACAGTCGCAACACAAACATCCGCCACTGTGGGGCATCCATTCCTGATGGCTATAGCCGCAGATATAACATCTACATGCTCTTTGGTTTGAACGTGGTTTGCTTTCTACACGTGAAATGGAGTGGGACCGGAAAATTGGAAAGAGTACACAGGGCAAATTCGGGAGCATTAAATTAACACAGTTTCGATGCCATGAAGTGTCAATAAAGTCACAGCGCAAGAGTGCTTAAATGTTTTAATCCGGCGTAGCACCGTGTGAGTTTAGTTTTTGCACTGGAACCTGAGCTCATTAAAAGATAAAAAGGTCTTGTCGTGTGGTTCTACAAGGAGGCCTGTGATGTACTCGAGTGCATGGATAAGAATATGGGATGTTATTTTCATCCTTAGCTCTGTGTGACAGGGCAGTATTCAATTACAGCTCTACATAGGCAGCTTGAAACGAGGCAACAGTGACACTTTATTCAGGCTGCTGCTTCTTGTTAGTCTAAAGGTGCTTGCACACTGCGTGGTTTGGCCATCTTATACATTCATTATATGTCACACTGCAACGGGGGGAAAGGAAAAATGTGATCATCCCTCTAGTCACACTGTGAGACGAGAATGCGACCTACGTATGTCATTGTCAGCCAATGTATACCAGTGCAACAGTTTAGCCTCGATGCGATTTGGATTGAGACTTTACTTGCCAGTTGCCAGACTCTGTTGGTAATTCTCCAAAGGGAGATTTTTCACAAAACTGTTTGCAACAAGACCAGCAGGCAGTCATTTATTGCCTGCGATTTAACACCTGTAAAATAGCTGAAAAACTGCAGTAATCTGTTCTGTTCCTGTAAAACACAAACAGTGACCTTTTACTTACTTTAAGGCATTTAGCAGACGTTCTTAATCCAGAGTGAGAACAAAACACTCTGGAGCAAGAACAAAACATGGAAATACATCAAATACATAAAAATAGTCATCAAGAATCATACATAAGCTAAGAACCTAAGAGTGGAATATTTATATAATGAAACTATGCGTGTATACACTATAGATTGCTATGTCTACATAAAATGCTATCTAAGTTACATAAGTTGAGCCTTTGCATATGCCTGTAACGTCCTTGAGGCTAGAGCAAGTGCTACAGCAAGTGCTACGGGCTAAGATGGAGTCTGAAGAGGTGCGTTTTCAGACTACGGCGGAAGATTGGGAGTGAGTCTGCAGTTCTGATTGCATTTGTACGTGCTATAGTAGCTGTTATAACGGACGGTCTCACATTGTCGTGGCAGAGTCACGACAATGCCACATTTTTGGAAACTGCCAAGAATCCATATGGCTGTCCTTGACCTTGTCTCACTGAACGTCCAAAGATGCCTACAGTCAACGGTTTTGCCTCATTTATGCTTAAATGTGGAAATTTGGACAAACTTAAGGCAAGAAAAAGCAGCCACTGAAAACGGAAAGTGTACTTCAGTGTGTGCCTGACTAAAAGAGAGAAAAACTGTAGGTGATAGGCAAGAAGAGAGAAGTGATCATCACAATTGGAGGAAAGCCACAGGATGATTTTCTCTCATTTTAGAGTGAGGCACTCCTTTTAATTTATCATAGGTGCCATATATTTAATTATGACCGGATCAGTGCTAAAGATCATCTGGCACTAACAACCTGGGGGACACAATGGGTTTTTTGGCTGGACCGGCAAGCCAGCACTACAGATGGGCTGACTTACTGAGTGATCAGAGTGATCAAGTTACAGCATTGGTCAGCCGGTTGACCAAATAGACTAGCCAATCGCAGGGCAATCATTCATCCTTAGTTTTAACAATAGTTCTTGTACAGTATGCTTACTATAGTACAATGTTGTTACCTCTGCTATCTCTAGTAATGCTAGTAATCTCTAAACTTGAAAATATAAATGCATGGAAATTGACTCGCTTTAATTTACCACAGGTAATATTTCTTTGGAAAAAGGTGTGGGGAAATGAAATCCTTTGCGACCAATCACTGCTGACTCTAAATCCAAACACAGTCGAGGTCCACAGTATTTTTCCTAATCATATGATAAGATCAGTAAAACCCTGATGTTTTATCAATCAGCTGTTCGACAGCACACTGCAGGCTGACGTCCTGGCATCTAAGAGAGAGCGTGTGAATGTAGTCCAACTCAAACAGGCATTTTACTCTGCCTATCTCTATGGGACGGTGTGCACTTGCATTTGTGAGAGAAGACTTCGTAACAGCCTGGGTCTTTTAATTGTGTGGGTGTGTATTGTGTGGCGGACATCCGTTAGGAATTTCTTGGGGCCAGGCAAGGTTAATAACCGACCAAAAAAAGGCTGCCCAGACTGATGAATGATGTCTGTCACATCTGCCGGACTACAGCAGAAGATAAGCAGGTGTACCTTCTGTACCACCACATCGATGGACGAATGGACGAATGGATGGAAGGGTTTAGGGAGGAGAAGGGAGATAGCCAGGTAATAGGATGGACAGAAGGGGCATTCACTCCATTGAGCCAGCTCTGCCACACCAAACATCAGATTAACTCATCTTTGAGCTTCCTGCTTGCTGTGCGGTTGTGTGAGTGTGTGAGTGTGTGTGTGTGTGTGTGTGTGTCTGTGAGTGTGTGAGTGTGTGTGTGTGTGTGTGTGTGTGTGTGTGTGTGAGTGTGTGTGTGTGTGTGTGAGTCAGAGCAAGTGCATATGTGTATGCGTGTGGTGACAGCAGCCATATTCAGTGTGAAAGATGGGCTTGTCTGCACTGAGAAGCATTGGGTATTAAATGGTCCCTCAGCTGAACACTGGGAAGAGGCTGCTGCAGCTCCCACAGGGCTTGGTGGTCACTTTGTGCATGCGCATGTGTGTGTGTGTGTGTGTGTGTGTGTGTGTGTGTGTGTGTGTGTGTGTGAGCTGCATGTGAAAAGCAGAAGTTGTGCATACATGTATACCTGCATTTATACACACGGATGAGTTTGTGTGTACATGTGTTTCTGCACTGTAGGTACAGTGTGTTTGTTTGGATTTGTGCATTCGTGTCTGTGTGTGTTTGTTTTTCTGTTTATCTATGTACTAAGTCTTTTGCCATCTGTGTGTGTGTGTGTGTGTGTGTGTGTGTGTTTACCTTGCCGTGTTGACCAAGCCTCTCGTAGCAGATAACCGTGTCCTCCCACAGTTCCAGCCTCTCATAGATGAGCAGAGCCGAGTCGTTACAGCCCAGGTCTGTCAGCAGGCTGGCCAGCTGTTTCTACAATCACACCAGATAAGAGGCGAAAAGAAACAACTGTAACTTGGCCCGTTTCCTCGTGCTCTAAATAATCCCTGGCGATTGGTTCATCGAACCGGGCCAAAGTATCGCGTCACACACTTCACAGCACATACATGCAGAAATTATAGGAAACTTGTGCAATTAGCTGGCTTCAGTTAGATAAACAAGTAAGTGCATGACTGTATCTATCTCCAGCCCGCCACAGACTTTTCCCAAGTCAGATATCATTTCCAACTGCACGCGAGTAAAGAGCCCATGGGGAGTGAAGGTCTATGAACCTTTTGCCTCAGGATTTTCATTTCCCGTATACTGTACCTTTGGAAAGGCTTGAAAGACTTAAATACCTCAAGTTTTAGACTGCTCATGCTAATAATCGATTTATGTCATTTTAGCTGGTGGTACTGTAGATGATGGCAATGTCGGTTGTCCAGAGCCACAGATCTGTTTGCTATGCCCATATATGGTCATGTGCATATGATATGTGCTTGCACATACTGTATGCACTATGCACTCCACTCAGGCTCATTCTAAAGCACTACTGTTTTATTTTTTCACTAATATTTCTCTGTCCTCTGGTTTAGTGTCTACACTGCCTTGCTGGTCATCTTGCCAGCAAGATGCTAACTAGGTGCAACTTCCCATTGACAGCCCATTCATCCAAACAGAAAAGTTCTATCTGATTGTATTAAACGTCAAACTCACCAACATTGCAGCTGTACGGAAAGCTTGAATTATCCTCTTTCAATCTGTAAAGTTTTTGTTTCATAAAAATCCACCGTAGACATTTCATGACCTACTTCCTGTCAATAAATTCTGTGCAGGTTATTATTTCTAAGTGTCAGAGTTTGGGAGTGCTTGTTGGATATCACTCAACAGCCCTGCATACCACCTGTTTTGAATGTGCACATAATGCAGAAGGCAGCAGGAGGTTGCTTTACTAAGGTTGTTTCCAACCTCCAAGCTCCAATACTTTTATTTAGCTTAGCTTTAGTGAAGATAGACAGGGAATAGGGAGAGAGAGAAGGAGAGAGACATGCAGCAAAGGTCGACATGAACGGGACTCGAACATGCAACGCGTTGTCAGGCCAAAGCCTGTGTGGCATGCGCCTGGACCACTTGGGTATAGTATTATGCAAGTTCCAATGAAAATAATAGTATTAGGATAACACTGCATTGAATGACATGGTCTTATACAATACGTATATTATCACACACACACACACACACACACACACACACACACACACACACACTTCTGAGACACAGCATTAAAAAACTAAACACAAAGTTGACAGAGAATGACATGGCAAACTACTCTACACTTTCAGAAAAAGTGGAAAAACTGACCAGTTGACCGGGTTTCCCTGCTCGCACCAATAAGAAGGACACATTCAGGTTGGCGCATGGGGCAGGAAAGATAGAGGTGCACACAGTTTCAGACACAGGCAAGCACGCCATACACACAGACTAATTCAAAGCTAAGACAAGCTAGCTCACATATTAAACACAGCTATTGTGTGGTGCTTGTACTGTCCAAACCTCCGGACTACAGCTGGCCACTAAACCAAGTAAAT